>NC_090436.1:273722867-274025897 GCF_031143425.1 Pleurodeles waltl | reverse complement strand
TATATATCTATTACTATTTAGTCATGTGGGTTTATAGGTGGCTGGTTTTAGTGTTAGTTAATGTGTTGGCATTAGTGGAGTATTATTGTGTTGTAGCTAATATGCATGTTGATTTTTTAGTGTTAATTTGTTGTTAATATGTTAAGTAAATAGTAGTGTTTGGGATGTGTATAGGTAGATATAATGTGTTTTAAAAATATTTTGTGGGTGGGATGGTGTATTTCTGTTTTTCAAGTTTGCTCAATTCAGTTATAATGAAGATTTCTGCATGGAAAATGACTGTTTTTATAGAAAATGGTTTGGAAATTTGTACTTTTCAAATATTTTTAACAATTTAGTTTAGATGTTTTTTAGTTTTCCTGGAGAGTTTTTAAAGCTACTTGTTCTTGCTTTTCGGGGTTTCCAAGTGTGGAAGCCATTTTTTCTTTTGACTAGAATCCATTTAGTTCCTTTTCTCTGTCCTGTGATACTCAATGATGAAAGGACCTTCAAGACATGCCCAGAGGTCGGATGACCTCAGGTAAACTAATGTACTCTGCTGAACAAATTGCAAAGCAAAGCTTGTACAAATGGACATCTCATGTGGTATGTATTGCATCACTCGCCCAGCAACAGTAGGACATATCTATGACCATATATAGCCAAAGCCCTAAAGACCTACATTTGATTGGGTAGGAATTGTGCAAAATCATTGAATTTATGCATTTGAGAAAAGTCCCCACCTTTGGGCATGCAAAAGTCACACCCACAGCCATCTTGTATCACGCTTCTGCTACATTGGCATTTCATTTTGACTGACTGGATGCTTAATGTTTGTGAACATTTTGTATCTTCTGATCAATGAAACTAAATATAATGATGATGAAATCATCCCTTCTTTATCATGATTTGATGTGCATTTTTCACACCTTTTGTGGTATTTATGTATAAAAGTACCTGAAGCGCTGTGAAGTCAGGAGGCGGGGCAGGAGCCCTTTAAAAACTCTATCGCGCTCCCGCCGTCGCGGGAAGCGCTGTGAAGTCAGGAGGCGGGGCAGGAGCCCTTTAAAAACTCTATCGCGCTCCCGCCGTCGCGGGAAGCGCTGTGAAGTCAGGAGGAGGGGCAGGAGCCCTTTAAAAACCCTTTCGCGCTCCCGCCGTCGCGGGTAGCGCTGTGAAGTCAGGAGGCGGGGCAGGAGCCCTTTAAAAACTCTATCGCACTCCCGCCGTCGCGGGTAGTGCTGTGAAGTCAGGAGGCGGGGCAGGAGCCCTTTAAAAACCCTTTCGCGCTCCCGCCGTCGTGGGAAGGGCTGTGAAGTCAGGAGGCGGGGCAGGAGCCCTTTAAAAACTCTATCGCGCTCCCGCCGTCGCGGGTAGCGCTGTGAAGTCAGGAGGCGGGGCAGGAGCCCTTTAAAAACTCTATCGCGCTCCCCCCGTCGCGGGTAGCGCTGTGAAGTCAGGAGGCGGGGCAGGAGCCCTTTAAAAACCCTTTCGCGCTCCCGCCGTCGCGGGAAGCGCTGTGAAGTCAGGAGGCGGGGCAGGAGCCCTTTAAAAACCCTTTCGCGCTCCCGCCGTCGCGGGTAGCGCTGTGAAGTCAGGAGGCGGGGCAGGAGCCCTTTAAAAACTCTATCGCACTCCCGCCGTCGCGGGAAGCGCTGTGAAGTCAGGAGGCGGGGCAGGAGCCCTTTAAAAACCCTTTTGCGCTCCCGCCGTCGCGGGTAGCGCTGTGAAGTCAGGAGGCGGGGCAGGAGCCCTTTAAAAACTCTATCGCGCTCCCGCCGTCGCGGGACGCACGCGGGCGGCGCCCGGGAAAGCCCGGGCCAAGGGCGGGCCCGTCCTGCGCCCGTCAGCGGCTGACAGAGGCTGGGCTGGGCCACCCCCCTGACATCGATCTCCCAAGTAGGCCTCATTAGACTTAGTCCCACTTGTTTTGTCATTGCCAACTCTGTATCCTGAGTCAGCTACTCCATTTATTCTGACACCCTATCGTTTAACTTTGCACCTACACTAACAACAGATGGGGAAAAGGAAAGCAATAGAGGCAGGGGCCGGGGCAGTGCTAAAGGCATAAGCATGCAGCTAGTAACTGCGTTATGGATAGAATCGACTCTCTCCTGGGCGAATGCAACGAAATACTAACTAGCCCCCAGGGAAATATTTCTATTGAAACTGGGGGGGGGCCCACTTCAACTAACAGGAAGGATGGTCCCATGAAAATCGCTGAGATTTTCGTGAAACGTGGGCAACTAGTCACTGACACTATAGGGGTGGGCGAAAGCAGGAATGTCATCACCCATGCCGCCCCCTCTCCAGTAGAAGACCTACCACTTGCCACCAATGATTCCATCCAGCTCAGTAACCGATTCAATCCCTTAACCAACATCCCTGAATCACACGACTACATCAACCCAGACACCCTGGCAGATGGGCCAGCAGCAACCAATATGCACTCTCCTCATGTAACCCCACAACATATCGAATGCATACAAGCTCTAAGGAAGGAAGTCACAGAACTCAAGCATATGGTTAACTCATTACTTGCAATAGTAAAACAGCTAACCCACGCAAATAACACGACCACCACTAACCTTGCCCAAAACCCAACCCTATCAGGCATCACAACAAACCCGCCCAACCCCTCAGCTTCTTGCCATGTCGGCCCTCACCCTATCGGAGAAAAGACCATGAATTCTCACCAGACACCATTTTTCCACAACTCAGGCATAGGAAACTCACTAGATATCTATCATAAAACCCTCAAACCCATGAGCAATACCGCCACAAAATACTCTGCACAACCTGCCACTGATCAGTCCCATCTAGGTAATATAGTTCTAATGGTTAACGTTCCCAAGTTAACCACATTGACACGCAAGGAAGGGGTAGACTCTATCAAAAACAAGGCAATCCATTGGATTCGCCATGTTAGAGGCTGCCGATCCATAATACGTGAGGACCTAATTAATGTAGTACGACGGCCAGAGCCGGGAACTCACTTTGATATCCTAAAACTGACACTCAAGAACAGGACCATGGTGAACAATCTGGTGGCCCTAGACGCAAGAACAAGCCCACCAGCACACTCACGCATCCAGTTTAAACACCCCAGGCCACCCACGCTCCACGAGGAGTGCCCGAGTTACCACCCAGCAGAAAACCTATCCTCTCTTGGTAAATACGATTGACTCACAGCCCCACCTAAAATCCTAGCAGGCATACCTTGCAACCCTCTAACATCTACCAACCCCAGATCCCCCTTTTATCCTACCACTGTCTGCCCATGTATTCCCCCCCTTACCCATGACACTGAGACCACTTCTGGTTCACTGAGCAATCATGACAACGATGCTCCTTCCATCTTGCAGGCACATTGCCCACCAAACCAAGTGCTGTTGCCTAGGCCTGCAAGCACCTCCTGGATCAGGACCAGGCCAGTTCCAACAGAGGAACATCACCAACCACCGCAAGCCTCACAGGCCTACATTGGTATCAACCCATCTCTGCTCCCTCAACCACATCCCCCAGACCAACCCCCGACAGCCAACCTTACAAACCCCAGGCATCTAGACAGGATAACTCAGCCACAATCTGGGGTACGACTTGTTTCATGGAACGTGGCAGGTCTGAAATCTATTCTTCCCCTTCCATCCTTCTCCTCATTTATTGACGAACATGACATATGTCTCCTCCAGGAAACATGGTCACTCGACCCACTCTTCCGAACAGGCTACACAAATTTCCACATCCCCGCTGTGGCCAGCACGAGAGGCAGACCCTCAGGGGGTCTGACAACCTGGATCAAAACATCACTTAGTTGCCATATATCACAGCTACCTACCGTCTCTCCCGACCTGTTAGGCCTTCGTCTATCCTTTGGGCCTGACTCTGTGGTGAACATCTTTAATATCTACACTCGAGGGGTTAGGGGGGGTCAAGTCTCCAAAACCCTCTGCGCCCTCGTAGCCCTCTTACAAAATTATCCCCGCCATCACAAAACCATTGTGGCTGGGGACTTCAACCTCACATTCGAACCCCTTGACTGGGACGATCTCAGGTCCACTCGCGAGGAAGATCAAGTCTGGTCTATCCCCGCCCTGTCAATCCCACCCATCAAGAGATGGACGTCGGTCGCTATTCAGGTCAAATCCCTGACCATGGAGTTTGGACTCAGGGCGCTAAATGGCAGAACCAATTCAGACACCAACGGTAGTCACACGTACAACAAAACGAACCACTCCAGCAGAATCGATTATTGCTTATTCGATATAAGATTATGGCCTTTAGTCATCGATATGACGATCATCGAAAGGACTGAAAGTGATCACAACCCTCTCTCTGTCCACACATTAGACCTAGGTAACCCCCCAGCTATGTCTAAACCGCAGCAGTAGCACCTGAGGGTATTAGCCTGGCCAACAATAAAAGACACCTAAAATGGGACAATATCGTGGCTCGGCCCGCACTCATCAACGCTGCCAATAACACCCTAAAATCCACACTCATGGACTTAGAGGCAGGTTCTGCAACTCCCCACCAGGAAATAAGCTCAATCCACACCTCCTGCTTTAAGGACATTGCAGCTCACTTCTCAGCACCCCCAGCCCACGACGACAAACGACCCAAAGGTAGGCACCGCTGGTTCAACAAAACGTGTCGGTCCCTAAACAAGCTGGACATTACAACCAACATTGCCCCAAGAGACTGGATAGTTCACTTTAGTAATCTGTACTCCCCTGATCATGATAACCCCACCTCTGTTTGCACGGGCCCCCCCCTATTTCACTCATTAGCACCCACCACTGCAGCTCCCCTGTTGTTCTCCCAAAGCGATATAACCTACTCTCTAAGCACTTTAAAACGCGGCAGGGCCCCTGGATCAGACTGCGTCCCAGCAGACCTATTCTCAACAGACCTAGCATCCTGGTCAAGATACCTCACCATTCTAGCTAACGCAATAGCATCTGGGGCGCCAATTCCCGACTCTTGGAAAGCGGCCATTGTTATTCCAATTTTTAAAAAGGGCGACAGATCTCTTCCCTGTAACTATAGACCTATTAGCCTAATTGACTGTGTCCAAAAAGTCTTCTGCCATTGCCTCCTTGGGAAGATCGAAGAATGGATAACTGACCACGATATCCTTAGCCCCCTCCAAGCCGGTTTCCGAAAGAAGATTTCCACCATTGATCAAGCCCTCAGATTCCTATTATTATATTGGAAAACAGTGTTCATTGGTAAAGGCAGCCTTTATGTAGCTTTTGTGGACCTCAAATCCGCTTTTGACCTAGTACCTCGCAACAAACTCTGGGTCACTCTCTCTCGGATGGGAATCCCGGAGCACATTCTTGCCATTTTGATACGACTCCCTGAGGACAACTACGCACAAGTCAGGTGGGGCAACAAGGGCCAACTAACTGATAGAATCCACGTTTCCCGGGGTGTGCGGCAAGGTTGCGTACTTGCCCCGACCCTCTTTTCCCTGTATATCAATGAAATTGTCCCCTCCCTCCTCAGACTGCAGGCTGACGCACCTTCACTTGGCACACAAAAAATCCCAGTCTTACTCTTTGCCGATGACACTCTTGATATCCAAGACCCCCAGTGGTCTAAGGAAACTCCTTGCGTGCTTCGAGCATTTCTGCTCATCTCAGGGTCTCGAAATCAACGCCTCGAAAACAAAATTAATGACTCTTAATCCCCACAGATCCTTCAAAGGGAAATTTTCTTTAGAGGGCTCCTCACTTGAGAAGGTGGGCATTTTCAGCTACCTGGGCATAACATTCACTGACAACATGTCCTGGAAGCCACACATAGGAAAACAAGCCCTAAAATTAAGACAAACAACTGGGGCTCTACTAAAAAATTTCCACCTCTCACACACAAAACCAATTCGTCCAGTATTACAGTTATACGAAGCCCAAGCCGTTTCCTCAGCGCTCTACGGGGCTGAACTTTGGGGCTACACCAAAACCCAAGACCTAACCACCGCTGAAAACAACTTCCTAAGAAACCTTGTGTCCCTCCCGCTAAGCACCCCACTGTTCCCTCTTGTCAAGGATCTCGGCATCAAACGCATTGGTCACAAAGCCCGCCTGCGACCTCTGCTGTACTGGCGGCGCCTCTGGACCACCACGGAGCTTGACATCTTCACTGAAGCTCTACAGGTCATCCTAAAAGCCGACCACTCTCACAGAATCCCCTGGCTACGATCTATCAAGGATCTACTATACTCACTCGGGCTCGATGATCTCTGGAACTCACCAGCCACGTCAGTCTTTCCCTCGAAAAGCGAACTAAGGAAACTATACTGGCAAATGGCCAACCACGAAGACACAAGGGCTGCACTCCACACTACATTATCTTGTGACTTTGTCAACCTAAAAGAGTCATGCAAGTACAAAACTTTTTGGGACCTAATCACGGCCCCAAGGGACAGGAAACTGTACTTCCAGCTCCGCATTGGATCACTCCCATTAAGACTTTTCACCAGCAGCTGGTCACAAAATGAATCCACCGCATGCCCTGCTTGCAAAGCCCCCGTGGAGAATCTCCCTCACCTCCTTTTTGCATGCCCCGCGTATACCGCCCCCGTAGGAAATGGCTGGCCCCGGCATGCAGACTACTGGGAGTACGCTGCTCTGCGCTAGCCCTGCGAATCCTTAGATCAGACACCAGACCAACGCTAGTGATCGCTATTGCCAAATTCCTCGGAGCCAGTTGGCTTATCAGAGGGAAAACTCTTCTGGACAAAGACTCCAAATAAGACTGTCCCAACATCCTGCGCAGCGCATTTAATTTCATTTCATTTTATCTCATTTTATTCCATTTTTATTCCATTTTTATCTCACTCCTTTCATTTTCTCTTATCTTTTACTCCCTTTTATCATTATATTTACCTGCAATTTTATTATGTGTATTTATTTGTATTTATTACTGCTCGCGCTTTTTTGGCTCTTGTAGCCGCAATAAAGCTTCTTTGAATTGTATAAAAGTACCTCCACAAATCTTACATGTTACTTAAGACGTGTGGCCCTGTGATTCACGGATAAAGCTGCCTATGAAATTTGACATTTGTCTGTGTTTATTTATTTACTCTTCTACACAGGGATTTGCGATGGAGTTTTCTATTAAGTTATTTTGTTTAAAAGGACAATTACTTATTTTGCATTATTTTTGTTTTTTATGAATTTTAATTGTGGATACAGATTTCATATCTAGTTTAACTTCAGCTAGCCCATCAATTTTATATCTTTATAAAATGTGGAATAAAATAAAGTAATATTTAAATAATGTGACAATTATTTAAATTCTCAGGTTGCATGTCTTGTCCATATTTTTTAGTTTAGTGATTTGTGGTGTTTTTCGTAATTTATATTTTGGATTTTATTTGCATGTAATGGAAAGGTTTCTAAGTAGTCCAATCCTTAGTTGTTTTGAATTGCTGAACATTTTGGTACAGCATTTCTTGCATTTGTGTAACTTTGGGGCATAGTTGTAGGTCTAGTGATTTTCTTTCATCTTAGGTCTTGCTAGCCACTTTATTCTTTAAGAATTTCTATGAAATGATACAGGTGACACTGGAAATTGGGTTTTTGGCTGACTAGCGTGTGAGCCCTGGCCACGCAGCAACCACAACTCTAGACAGGGTACGGTCCAGGCAAACCCTAAATTAACCTGTGCTCACCCTCTGGTAACTTCTCACAGAACAGTCAGGATTATCTTAGAGGTAGTGTCTAAAGTACTGGTGCAACACTTCAAGCTGTAAAGCAGTGAAAACACCACAGAAAAATATTCCACATTAGGTTAGAAAACTAGATCTGAATTTAATAAATAAAGCAAGACCAAAGCAACAAAAATGCAATTAGTAGAACTGGAGATATTGAATTTCAAAGATTTAAGTGAAAATAGACTCAAGAACTACAAAGCGCTATTGGGGATATCTAGTCATGCCTGACTAAGACAAAGTCAGAAGTTCAGGAAGACCATGATGGAGTGCAGGCCAGATACAGGAACCCAATTAGGCCCACTGAGCACAGTACCTTAATTCATTGTTGCCGAGCGTTGCGTGGATCTGCGTCAAAGATGCTTCATGCACCCAAGACAATGCTTTGCTTCCAAGATGCAGCGAGGCAGCGGTGCCAGGTCCTGCTGCATTGATATTAAGGATCCTATTGATGCGGGTTGAGATGTGAAGTCTAGTGTTGAGGATGAACTGTGAAGTTGAGGTGATGTGTCAGTTCTGATGAGTCATGAAGCTATGATGCAGAGTTTTAGCACTGTTGTCGAGGCTGCTGTGTACTGGAGATGTGTGGAGCTTGAGTCAGGAAAAACGTCACTCAGAGCCGATTCCAAAGGCAATGCAGAGAACCCAAGGTGCGGGATGCATGTGGTGATGCAAGTCTTTTGTGACAGGTCCTATCCACACAACAGTGGCGATGCAACGGTTCTGCTTCAGGATGCACCACTTGACCAAGGAGATGCAGTTGTTCTGCTTGAGGATTTGCTGCTAAGCAGAGAGAATGTGTTGGTTCAGCTGGAAAGCACCTTAGGCCCACTTCCAAGAGTCCACAACTGTAATGGCACCACAGATGGCACAGACCAGCTGCAGAAACAGTCGAGTTGGAAGCCGTTTGTGTCTCTGAGACTTCATATCAGGAGTCCAGCCAACCAGCCCTTGCAGTCACTCTAGGTTCTGGGTTCAGGTGATGCAGGTCCAATCCTTCTCACCCAGGCAGAGGGCAACAAGCAGCAGGTCAGCACGGGAAAGCAGGGGTCCAGCAGAGTGTCAGTCCTTCAGCAATACAACAGACCTTTTCCCTGGAGGATTATCCACAGGTCCAGAGGGGTACTGAAATGGTTTTGTCTGAGGTCCAGTACTTATACCCAGTGGTGCCTTTGAAGTGAGGGAGACTTCAAAGGCGTGTCTTTGAAGTGCACAAAGGACCTCCCTTACAGCCCTTGATGCAGACTCACTACAGGAGGATATGCAGCCCTTTGTGTGGGAGCAGGAAACAGCCTTTTCAGGTGCTAGTCAGGTTGGATACAGCTCTTCCCTCCCATCCTCCCACGATGGCTCACCAAGTGTCACCAAAGGACCCATTGTGTATAGCTGTCTAGGGGGAACACACAAAGCCCAGGTGTCACCCACCCCAGACGTGATCAGACACAGGCAGCAGGCACCACTGGCTAAAATGAGAAAATGTCAACTTTCTAGAAGTAAAAATAAACAAAGGGTCCTGTTGGAGCAGAAAGATTTCAATGAAGCAGTTGCTTAGTAACTGCATTTTTGATAAATGCATCCAAACATACAGCAATAAATGAATCATATAGGAAAAATACACAGCCAAAACAATTTCAGTTGTATTACACGTATGTATTAAAACAATTATGCACTTAAAATATTTACATACAAAATACTCAAGGCTGCTCCATAAATGTAAAGTGACAAGTGCTAGTGTAGATCAGCAAGTGAACAAAAAGTGATTGAATATAGAAATTCAAATTAGAAACATCTATGAATTTCAGAAGCCTGCCTTAAGTAATTTGGTTTAGAGATCCCAGGGATGTAGGACAACAAGTAGTTCTTCTCAAAAGCATTTAGGAAATAGCAGATGGTACAGGCAGATGCTGAGATTGTCAAAGTTTGGACCCAGAAAAGTGGAGTTGTTTGCAACCATCAATGCGGGTCTTCATCGGGACATGTGGGGCAATCAGTATCACTATAAAGCAGGATTGTAAAATGTGATTCCAGAGACACCAAATGCGAAAGAATTATCTCTTCCCATTTGGAAATTATGCTTTTAAAGGGCAATAAGGCAACTCAAAAGTTGGCCTATAGTAAATATGGGCCTTACAGTAGTGAAAATTGAAACTAAGAGTTTTTCACTATCAGGACATGTAAAACTTAAAAGTACATGAGCTGCTTTTTAAATACAAGGCAACCTGTCCTCTAAGTTGTCCGGGCCCTACACTAGGGGTGACATGTATGAAAAAGGAAGGTTAGGGCCTGGCAAATATTTTATTTTGCTAGGTTAACATGGCAGTTTAAATCTGCACAAACAGACTCTGTAATGGCAGGCTAGAGCCACGGTTAGAAATCTGCTTAAGTGAATGGCACAATCAGTGCTGCAGGGCCACTAGAGTATTTAATTTACAGGCTTGGGCACATGTAGTGCACTTTACTAGGGACTTATAGGTAAATTAAGCATGCCAATTCAAGGTAAACAATACTATCATGTTTAGAGGAGAGAGCATTTTAACACTGCTTAGCAGTAGTAAAGTGCACAAAGGCCTAATACCAGCAAAAACAAGGTCAGGAACGTGGAGGAGGCAGGTAAAAAGTTGTTGGGAGGCATAGCACCCTAAGGCTGTCAGGTCTAAAAGTGACTTTTTCCAAGAGCACCTTGGAGGGAGCTTTACCATCCTTTCATTGCATTGTGAGTTTTGCTTTCTGATTGAGTGTGCTTTTATAAAGAGGCTACTAGAGAATATAGAACATGTATTGGTGTGTGTGCCCTGAAGGGTGCATGTGTCCAAACCAGGTGTCCTGAAAGGATTCTGAAAAAGTACATAGTTTGTCTTAATTCCTTTGGTGAAACCGTGAGCCTGGCAGAAAGTGATCAAGCAATATATGCCATTACTTCCCTATTGGTTAACCTCATTTGCCCTGCTTATTCAAAGAAGCACCTGTATGGGACTTTTAAGGCGAAGATTCAGAGTCCCAGTGCAGTTTGAGTTTTCCAGTATTCTTATGCATCACAATTCAGGAGCTCTGTCTTGAAAATAATCCATGATCGATTTACATGTAGTACATGTAGTTTCATAGTTCTTTGTGATGATCTTGCACATCATAAGAAAGTATTTCCATGGTCATTAATTACCAAATACATTTTAACAATCTGGTACCCTCAACCTTTCCAGTGTGTTACGACTTCTTACTTCTTACTTCCTTATTAATAACATTTCCAACACCACTGTCCATTTTATTAATGTATGTTATGCTTTCCTAATGTGTAGGTCTGCTGCACTGTACTGTTATCAGAGTGTCTTGGGAGATTGTTAGTCCCACTGCCTATTTTTCTAAGAGTCATTATCTCTTTCCATAACAATTCAATCACAGGGCATAACCACCAAATACTTATTACACATATCATCTCTATTTGGGAAGTGTTTAAATTTTTTGCAGGGTCAGATACCAACCACTATAAGGGCAAATAAAGAGGGATCATAAAAGGTAGAGGCTGCCTGAATTTCTTGAACCTGTTGATTACAAAGCTGAAAAACCATAAAACCATAAGTTGTACCACCCGAGTTCCCCCATACCACTCTCTGTGTGGTGATCATACTTGAATCTCTCCATACAGGATTATCTCAGAAGAGAGGAATATAAAGGAATTATCATTTCCAAGACCTAACAATACATGGACCCCAGGTAATAGAAGCATATACACTTACTTAGATAAGGTAAAGACCTTTGGGATTAGGAAAGGAACTCATTCTTCTGCTTTGCCCAGAGTGACAGCAATTATGAGGTTATGAGCATTGACCACACAAGGCTGACACACTTGTGAACCAGAGGTATGAGAATCATAACCTGGCCCAAACCAAGCTATGATCACATCTTCAGCACCTATTTTTGAAAAAGTTGACTGTAAGCAATTCAATGATCTAAATGATTTTCAATCATCTGCCTGTGCTAGTATTCTAAACTTACACCATTTATTTAGACACAACTTCTCATTAATCACGCTCACAAGTACAAATATGCATGATCAGGATACTCTCCATCATCACCACCTTTGACATTGATGAGCTATGACAGCTATACGATTCATATGTGTTCTCGCAGGTAAGTTTACACATGGCATCACATTAAAATTAGGCTTTTTTCTGTGTATGTGTGCAGTGTGACATGAGTAATACTAGAACACACAAAAACTCTCTACTACAGATTCCCTATTTCCTATTAATAGCTCTTGTGTCTTCGTACATCATTATATATTCCAGCCTTGAAAAAGTTACAGGCCTGTAGGCTAAGACAGGTGAAACATATGCTGGCTGTTTCACTGCTGGATGTTTTGCTGCTCACTCTTTGCTGTTATTCAACTCTTTCATTATATCACCTGGAATAATAAGTACCAATGAGTGTTTGAGTAAAAGTATCCAATACAAGAAAAGGACCCAATACTTAAACACTGGGAATAAGCCAATCTCAGGGCAAACAGTATACTAGGCGCTCAGCACTCTGTACCCACTCTCACTTTATAATTACAAGGAGGCCTCATCGTCCTAATCTGAGTCCAACTTTCACCTCAAGAAATTTGATTGAAAACCATTTAGAAAAGCATTAGAAGGTATCTTTGGCTGTGGATTCAAAAGTGGGGCAAGGCTGCAGGAGTGTCCGAAGAGAGAGTGGTGACATCGGAGAGCTGTGGAGCAAAGCCACAGTGAAGATCTTTACCTTCAGACTTAATTGTCAAGATGGACATTTAAAATCTCCAGTGGTATGAACCAGAAGACTAGCGAAGACATTTCCAAGAGGTTGGATACCCCTTTGGTGAAGGACTGCAGAAAAGGATTTGCTGCTGCGGAGAAGAACGTAGCAGGAGAAACCGCAAAGTCAATCTATCTGGTGAACCATCTCGGCAGATAGGCAAGCAGGTTGGTCCCGGACTCCTCCTGGTTCTCAGAATACGTTTTGGCTACATTTTAAAGTCCTCAGTATTACAAATTGGCCATCTGGGCACCTTTAGCACCACAACCAAGGCTCAAGGAGTTGATGGAGACCTCTTGGGAGTTCAAGACTCAATCAGGCTGGGTCCAGGTGCAGGTAAAAGATGATGGGAGCCTGTTATGTCCTTGTGGCCCTGAACAGGAGGCCAGCAAACCTAGCCCTTGGAATCACTTCTGAAAGTCCTGGGGGTAAGAGGAGATGCATGGCTCAACAGCAGGGCTGGCCTCTGAAGGTTCAAGGAAGACTCCAGGCGGCAAAGCAGTCCTTCCAGGTATAGCAGCAGTCTGGCAGAGTGCAAAGCAGATTACAACAGCAAGCAGTCCTCCGAGAGTCCTTCTGCAGGTCCAGTAGTGAACTGAGAAGTAGGACTGAGAGCCCTGTTTTTATACCCATGTGCCCTTCTTCTTCTAGAAGTTAGGGGAAGTTTACAGAAGAGTTCTTTGACGTTCCAGGAGTTTCCTGCCTCCCCTGGCTCCTAGCTGGCTGCACTGCCAATACAGGGTTGTTAAGCCCATTGTGTGATGGCAGAGCTCAGCCTATTCAGGTGTAAATGAGGCTGTGCTCAGCTCTTCCTCCCCTCCTGCCAGTGGAAAGGCCATTCAGGCCCTACTAATCTCACTATTGTGTGACTTTCTTGGGGTG
Source organism: Pleurodeles waltl (assembly GCF_031143425.1). Lineage (NCBI taxonomy): Eukaryota > Metazoa > Chordata > Amphibia > Caudata > Salamandridae > Pleurodeles > Pleurodeles waltl. The sequence continues at coordinate 274,012,546 of NC_090436.1, read as the reverse complement.
AATTCATAAAGACTGAACTGTCAGTTACATCCAGTCATGTGACCTAAGGCAGGCTGCAGGGACAGTGGGCAGGAAAATGCCAACTTTCTAAAAGTGACATTTTCAAACTTGTATTGACAGATCTGACTTCACCATTATTACATCTTATTAAATATTATATGGAATCCCCAATGTTATCATATGAGAGGGGTAGGCCTCACAGTAGTAAAACACAAATTTGGGAATTTTTTACTACTAGGACATGTAAAACTTAAAACTACATGTCCAACCTTTCCTTTTAATTACACTGCACTCTGCCACATGGGCTACCTAAGGCCTACCTTAGAGGTGTTTTTTAGCTATTTTAGTTAGGTTTTAGAAACATTGCTTTAGCTAACTAGGCCTGCCAAAGTGCACTTTCACCCTACTACAATTTACAATACATTGCTTTGTTTTTCTAGCAATAGCTTAATTTGTGGTGCTGTTGTATTTCTCGCTATCTTCTTGTCCTTTGACCTAGGAAAGCATTGTGTTCTTAGTAGGACATGTAGTTCGCTTTGTGATTTCTCCAAGGCCACATTCAGATAGGGTTGCCGACCAACATGGTATGCTGTGTCTCCTGCATTCACAGAAAACAACCCACTCGTATGTGGGGACTATTTCTGAGAATGTCAACTGTTTTATTATAAAACACCCCTTAGTCCCAGACACGTTAGAGGGAGATTCCAGCCAGATGACCACAACTGTATACTGATTGCTGCAAGCTTCACTACACCTACTTGCTTACACAGCAGAGCCCTGAACTGGATGGGGATGGTGTCTCTCTAGACCTCAGGCCTCTACTTCAGGTATGAGGGATGAGGTTCTCCCAGGGGGAAACACAAAGGGCAGATTAGGCTTAGTATGCTGTGCTCATACTTAGCGTAGGTGAGGGGTTATAGATCCACTCCCCTGTTTAGACAGCATGGTAAGACTGTTCTTGTGTTTTACATATTTAATCACATGCCTGCTCCTATCGTCTTACATTAACCTCATAATTGGTATGCACCTACTTTTATCTAAGATGCAGATATTTTAATAAATGCTTATTTAAATATATTGTGCCTCTGTTGTCTTTGCCTGAGTGAGATCTTGGTAACTGAGAGAACAGGATGCGATCTGATGTACCACTACTCCCTGTGGAGTCTATCTTACCATGAGCTCAGGTGCCATAATCATCTCATTCAGAGATGGGGTGCTGCTAGTTAGCCGGAAACCCCGGATTAGGCCGACAGGTGCCACCAGGTGTGGAATTTTACTCAGTACTCACTACCTAGGCGATCCTACCACCCAAATCCAGTAGCCTCATTACCCTAATGAGAACCTACAGGACATGGCACCATCAACGTTTGGTCAGGAATGAAAAATCAGATGCTCCTAAGTATCTCTGTGTCACTAAAGGCTAAAGACACCTCAATACTATATACAGAGACGTCCGTGGTATTGAGGAACTCCTCCTCAGCTAGGTAGGCAAGACCTTTCCTGAGCTGTAGGTTGTTCAAGCTTGAACCATAAAAGGATTGATCCCCAGTTAGTATCCTTATTGCTGAACGCATAAATCAGTAATATGGCGAACCCTCGACGGGTAGCAATAGCAGTAAATATGAGAGGCCCCCTTACTGCACATTTATTGGCAAACGGCCTAACGTCCCAGGGGGCTGCAGTTATATTTGTTGTTGAAGCACATGCAGCCAGAACAGAAGCATTTTATTCTTGGGTCACCTTTCCAGCAGTGGATAGGAACACAAATACATTTCCTAATTATACACCGGCAAATCCTCCCGCACAATACAAAGCTTATACATCCTTAGAGATACCTGTATCATATCAAGACCATAACAATTGGCTTGATGGCTCCCTACCCCACACAAATTTACCTGTTAGGTTAGGTCCGTTGAGTTATGCTGGCCTGACCTGGCCTTTACTGGCCACATATACACCACATCCTGACGCAGCAGGTTGGCGGTAGCTGAGATCTGCCGCTTATTTACAGAAGTCACAATTACATATAGATTGTTATGCAAATGTTAAATACAAACCCAGCATGAGTTGCCCCAGCGCAAGCACATGCAGCAGCGCCAGGTATAAATCCTGCAACTGTAATTCAATCATGGAGAAAGTACCCACCAAACAGGATGACATTCCGTTTTGGTTATCTCAGAAAATAAATGCAGTGGAAGTCCAGTGAATTCTTCTTCCTCACCCTAAAGCAGACTCAGACAAGGCTCCTTCCATCAGCAGTCACATCCAAATGGTGTTTGGCAGTCATGAATAGGCACAGCTGCATTTCAGATAACTTCAGCAGCCCAGTATGTTCAAGAACTACAACAATGTGACCAAGTGAAAACAAACTAAAAGCATAGAAAATAGTACCATGTGTCATAGCAGCAAAATAGTACCATGTGTCGTACCAGCAAGGAACATTTTAAGTTGAGTCTTTGCTTACTGCCCATTAGAAAAGTAGCTGATAATATACAACAATAAAACCAATACTACATCTGTAGTTACTACTGGTTGGAGGTAACTTAGGGCTGTGAGTACCGAGGTGGGTGGGTGTAGGTGAACTGTAGTGTGTATCAGCATTATGTGGCCATTGGGGCATGCAGGAGGCAGGGTGGAGAGAAGAAGGGTAAGGTGTGCAGGCCATATATTAATATGTGGGGGCATGAGTAACTTTGCGTGGCCACACAGAGAGCCTTGCGTGTCCACTATCTGCCCTACCCACCATGTCGCCCCATTTAGTGGAGCGGTCTAGGGAGGTGGTGGATTCCATTTACCAAACAATTTCTGTACATAGGTGTCCCAGAGTGTAGCGGTTCCCTCACCTCCCTTCCACTGCTGTCCATTTAGTTGTTGCCTGAAGCCTGCTGCTAATCATGGGTGGCTGCGTGGCCTTCCATGCAACGGCTATCAGTTGTTTAAACAAGGTCAGTGCGAGATCCACCATTCTTTGGTGACATTTGGAGCATTTTATCCAATTTGTGATCCCCAGAAGACAAAAAGTGGATCATGAGGTAGTTGTAAGTCAACTACCGCAGAGATGTGGGTCATCACCTGGGTCGACGTGCGCGCCAACAGTGGACATTCCTAGACCACGTGTAGGAATGTGGCATTCTCATGTCCACATTTAGGGCAGGCAGGCGAGCTCATCAGGAACATCATGTGGAGCCTGTGTAGTGTGAAGTACATTTGATGAATATAATGAAACTGCGTGAACTGAAGGCAAGCTTTGTGGGACACAAACTTCACATGTTCTACTACCACCCCCCACTGTTTGGCGGTAAGCTGAGCACCCAATCAATCATCCTAGTGTGACTTGGTTTGAAGTGTCCATTCTGCTCCTCCAGCGGGAAGAGCAGAGTAGAGTACCATTATCGCCTTGCACCACTGCCATCCATGAGGAAACATTGCAATCCCTGCTCATCCCAGCTTATCTCCACCCATTGCTCTGATGTCCTTAAGGGCCAGCGTAAGAATATGATAAGTGAGGAAGAAGCCCGTTCCCAGCCCGTTGCAGGTCTTGAAACAAATGCAAGGAACCTTCACTGAATAAGTCACCAATGTGGACCATCCCTTCATCCTGCCATGTACCAAATCATGGATCCCTAACAGTGCTCTTGTGGCAGCAAAACTCTCATTATTAAGAAGATATTCATGGCCCGCTGTGGATCTACTGTACCCAGCCCCAAATGGCTGGCTTTATTGGGCCAGCTCTTTAAGGGTATGGCTTGAGCTTCAGACCCGCAGGCCTGCTCCCTTTGGTGGGGCTGACAAATGCCTGCAGGTACATCTCTGAACAGGTGGGGAACTACTGGCACCCCAAGCGCTGGCACCGCCAGGGTCCTCCTCTCTGCCCTTGTGTTGTCTGGATCCAATGAGAGCTGTGCCCAGCTGCTTCCAAAGTCCAGAGCATGGTCAGATATTCTGCAAGGCTGCCAGCCTTGGTGGGCGGCAATGCAGGCAGCCTCAGGCTCCCCAGCTGCTTTTGTTAACGGTAGGCCTCTGTGGTTCGCCCACAATCAGGCCAGAGAGCTCCTTGACCCAAGCAACCCCTCCTGCCTCAACTTTACCAGTCCCAAGGGGCCATCCAGAACCAGTTGAGTATAACTGATTCTGGCCCCTGGCACCAAGAACTATTAAATATTTATCATGGGGCTGCAGAACTCCACTCTATGCATCCATCTTGACTGCTCAGCATACCATGACCCAATGTTCGATGTTGTGGTAAACCAATATATCTCTGTTTCCTTTTACATTTTCTGCTTTTTCCTCACTACAATTCCTCCTGTTAAATTAAGGCCCCTATTTAACAGAAAGTAGTGCAGCACGGTGCTGCGCCAAAATTGCCACTACTGCGCTGCGTCACTTTAGAAATGCAGGAATGCACTGTATGTATTAGAATACGGCACACCCCTGCATTTCCCCCTGCTTTGGTACTAAATTGTGCTGCCTAGCGCCAACGCAGGCATCCTTTCACCATCCTGCAAGGATATCTGCGTTGAGGGGTTTGATTGTTTTTGTGCGAGAAGGTGTCCTTTCCTGGACATAAACAATCACTAATGGCGATTTGGCGCAGAAGTGCCAAAGCGTCATTTTGAATGATTGTTTATGTGCAGGAAGGGACACCTGCACATAAACAATCATTTCTGGCATTTTGCAGAATGCAGCACAAATAGAAAAAGCAGAAAACGAGGAGGAATAAAAGTATCCACCTTTTAAATACAGTGCAGGGCATAGCGCCACGGGAGCGTCACATAAAGTGCCCCTATGTTTTTTTTGCTTTGTTTTCTGTACCTTAGTTTTTTTCTGTTGTTTTTTCCCTATTTCCTTACAGATGCTCTCATATTCTTCCTTCAGTTTTTTCTTCTTTCTTGCTCTCTTCTCTTTGTCTTCTTCATTGTTCCCTGACATTTTACTAGCCATGACTCTTACACACACACCCACAAAAGATTAAGCCCATTCCTCTTCACAAACTGCAGTTCTAACATTTCTAGAGCCAAAAAGGTTTCATAACAGTTGTAAATGTACTTAGTCTCATACCTGGAATATGCCCACCACCACACATACTATAATATACTACAATATTTTATACTATACTAAACTATAGCATACTATACTAGGCTATACTAGGCAAATTTGAAGAGTGCATGACAACCTTTCGGCATCATAGTGCTGAGAAATGGTCAACCACTGGTACTGCAACACTTTGACCTAGAAGTCACAATCTTTCATCTTGAAGACTCTTTCTTAATGATATAACACAGTACTGAAGGGTAACAAACGCAGCCAGCCCATGTTTGTACCATAAATCCAGTATAGTGACACAGGTGTACTTTTGAGGGTACAAAATCTCTTGTTGCAGTCATTTAGTTGTATACAGAGGAAGAAGGAGCCTCTGTCCAAACAGCTGCTTCATCGTCCACAACGGAAAATGCTATTTCCACATTACAGAAACAGACCTGCAGCAAGTGCAACAATGTGTTGACTTGGCTTATGATAAATCTTCCTTGCAGATTTGCCATGTGCAAAATCTCAAAGTGTCTAAGCATTTTGAATGTGCGCTTTATTAGCCCTATTTTTCAACATCCATTGAAGTGCCCTTGGCAGTAGCATCTCTTTGTGGACCTGTACTGCTATAACAGACTTTGTAGCATGTAGTGATGTTTCAGTGGGGTTGAATGCTTGTACAGCCAATTTGTTAGCTTGTTTTTCTAGGATGTATAGGAATGCATGCAAATCATCTAGCAGGTGACCAGTATGTTGTGGACTACTTACTTTCTGAGAAAGTTCTGCATGAGTCAAGTTGCTGCAATGTGCTAAACAGAGCACTCTGAGGTATCCTCCATCTGTCATGGTTTTAACAATGTTGCTATCTTTTTCAGTGTCAATAAATGGAATTTGTAGACCCCTGGTTTTGAGCTGTTGGTTGTCTTTGTAATTAAATGCACCTGGAATGTAGGGAGTCTGTGCTTTCTCAAAGGACGAAAATTGCATATACTGCTTGCTGGTGAGCACCTTAAACAGCATCATTGCTTGATGCACTAAGTGAAAGCTTTCTCTTAGCCTCCTTAAGAGACCTAGGGCCACATGTACATACGTTTGTGACTCGCAAATCGGTCGCAGCAAAATGGTATGTACAAATGCCATTTCGGAGTCCCAAACAGCGATGCGACCAATTACTGAATCGCAAACATTTGCGACTCGAGTTTGTGACTCGCAAACTGAATGTACAAGGCAGTCGCAAATTGCGAATAGTCGCAAATAGGCCACTTGCACACCCAGATTAGCACTGATTCCAAACAAGTGGTGACCAGAACCAAAGAATAAAAGCTGGCCCAGAAGGCATCTGGGTTTTTCAAAATGGCTGCACTCTATGTGATTGCATGGAGGAGGCGAGTCCTGGCTGCCCAGCAAAGGAGGAGGAGGTGGAAACAGGAGAGGATATACAGAACCAGACAGACCATATTCCAACAGACTGAGAAGGAAATATATGAGAAATAGCACAGTCATTTTAGAGATTATTGAACTGCTGAAACCTCAACTAGAAAGCCAAACCCTGTGCAGCTGCTCCATCCACACACATGTGCAAGTGCTGTGCTCACTGCACCTCTTGGCCTCGGGTAGCTACCAGGGGGTAATTGCTGTTACTGGTGGGGGGGTCTCAAAGTGCCCGGTCAGAATTCTTTAGACGGTTCTTAGATGCCATACTCGCACACATGTCCAGACACATTTACCTTCCCAGGAATGTGGAGGAAATACAGAACACCAAATTGAACTTCTACAGATTTTGGAAACTTTCCCCATGTAATAGGGTGTGTGAACGAGACACATATACCCATATGTCCTCCTGCAAATCTGGAATATGTGTTCCGTAATAGGAAATGTACTCACTCACTCAACATCCAAGTGGTATGTGATGCCCATAATGTCATAACTGATATAATAGCAACATTTCCAGGAAGCACACATGCATACATATTCAGGCACAGTGGGATACACCAACACCTAGAACGTGGGGAGTTTGATGATGGATATTTATTAGGTACTGTGTAGTACACACCAATGTCAGAAATACATTTCAATGCATAACCATGTTATGCCATGCTCATATCTGCTGTTTTGTTACACACGTGATAGTGCATATGCTCTGAGGCCATGGATACTCACACCATACCTAACACCTGCCAATCAGAATGAGTGGCGCTACAACATTGGACATCGGTGAACCAGAAACGTCATTTAGAGGACCTTCGGCATGTTGAAGTCATGTTTTAGATGCCTGCACAAAAGGAGAGGTGCACTCCAGTATGCACCAGAGACTGCATGCAAGATTGTGGCAACATGTGCCATCCTACACAACATAGCAACCAGACGTGGGCTACATCTCACCCTAGATTACACAGATTCTGAGGATGAGAGGCAGGAGCCACCACAATGACAGGCTGGGGATGGTAGCATCACAATGGAGGGCAGACAGGGACGGGATAACATAGCAAATCATTACTTTGGCAGGTAAGTGCCAACCGTAACAACACTCACAAATGTAAGACACACACCCTCCTATGGGTACGACCACCATGGCCTGTGCCTAGTTGGTCCTCAGATGTCTGGCAGGCACTGCTACTATGCAGGATACGGGCATCTGAGGCAGAAACGCTGCTTATGCTTGTTATGTCCTCACTGTCCTGAGGGGTGTCACCAGTACCTCTTGCTGCCTGAGAGGTATGAATGAGGCCAACAGCAGCAATAATGCACCCGAGTCCCCTTGCCACATCTCCAGCAAAATGCCCTAGTTCAACCTGGAGCGTGACAGTGCGTCTGAACAGGCAGGTAGTTGTGGTGGCTAGGCGGCCAATGGACTGACTGAGCCGGTCCAAACGTGCAGCTGTGTTGTGCTCTCTGCACCTTACATGGGCCCGATCCGCCACCATTTCCATACATAGGTCATTGATGGTAGTGGTGAGGTTGACCATGTTGGTGTTCATGGTGGATAATTGGTTTTCAACATTTCTAAATCCCTGTGTGATGGTCTGTTGCATCCGGTGCAGGTTCCAGTTCATCATCTGCATGTGTTTGTTTTGCAGGCGGTGACTGCTCAGTAGGGATGCCTCCATTCCAAGGAATTGTTCTGTTGTGGCATCCTCCTCACCTGCAACATTTGTCAGATGACGCCTTGTACGCCCAGACCCACCTGTTCGCAGTGGCCCCAGAGTAAGGTTTGCTGCCTCATTGTCCACATCTGTCTCCTCTGTGGTCTAACGTGCATGGTGGACAATCTGTGTAGTACTGCACTCCCCGGCAGAAATGCTGACTGCCTCGTCTGCTGTCATGGTGGCATCACAATCTCCCTCCACACTAGGGTCATCAGTTGATACTTGAGGGAGACCAGTGGGAAACAGGGGATACACTGTCATTGCCTCTCAGATGTGTGGCTTATCAAAATAAATGTTACTCACATTTTGGACTACTGTACTACATTACCCATAATGCACTGAACTTGAGGTGGGCATATAGGCGTGGAACAAATTGGATGATGCATGCTCTTGTGAACTGTGGTTGTGTGCACGGTGCCTTGAATAGTGTAACTAAGTGAGAATTACTTAGCTTTGGAGGTTCCAGGTGCTGAACTGTCCAAGTCCCCAATTCCAACAACAGCCTCTGGCTCCAGAGTGGTCTCCACTATGATCTCTATTGCTGGGGGTGGTGGTACTGTGGATGGTCCCCCACCTGTTCCTTGAGCCACCTTCAACTGCTCTGCAACCCTTTTCTTGGTTCTTGACCTGAGGTCATACCATCTTTTGCGCACCTCCTTGATGGAGTGATGACTGGCTCCAATGGCATTTATCTTACTTTGTATATCCAGCCAAATCTTCTTTTTATGTGTGTCAGGGACACTCATTGCTGCCTTTCCAAACAGGACCTCGTGGTGTAGGCAGCACTCCTCAGTGAGGACATCCAGCTCTTTGTCTGAGAATTTCAGCTTTCTCTTCCTCCCTGCAGAGGTTGCCTCCTTTGTTTGGCTTGCCATGGCTGCAGTTGCTCCTCTCAGTTAGGTGTGCCTCTGCTGTCTGTCCTGGCTAGACTCCTCCCACTTCCATGGGAGTTACTTCCTGGTTCTGAGGTCATCATCCAGCACCAGGAAGTGTAATTTCTCTTTTTTTTTGCACCCATTCACTAATCCCGACTAAGTCGCAATTTGCAATTCTGTTAAACCCCCAGGTGCAATTTAGGATTTCCAAATTGCGATTCGACTCGGCACCGAATTGCAAAATTGATTTGCTATTTTTTCTTACATCCCGTTTTGCGAGTCGGAAATAGCGATTCGCATTGAGTCGCTATTTCCGAATTGCAATTTTTTAGCTTTGTACATATGGCCCCTAGTTTGTAGTGATGCTCATATAGTGTGTAGCTTAACAAGAGGTCCACTTGTCTGTAGTGAGTAGGTCATACAAGTACCTGGTCCCGCAATGCATCCACTTGGGAGAGAAGTGGTATCAGGCAGAGACTGCTTCCCCGACCTTCCCAAAAATGTTTAGACTATGCCTATAAATGCTGGGGCATCTGCTGTTCAGCATTTCTATGTCTTCTTTCGATGAAGGTCAGTCAGGGGCTGGAAAATGTTGCCCACTCAGACCTTAAGAGCTAGATAGGAAGCTAATTCTGACCCACCTGAGTTGTGCACAGAGGAGTCTGAAGATGGACTACGATGCGCCTGAGTAGACAGATAAGTGAAATTAGGTCACAACCATTCAAAACTGCACATCCCTCCACAAGAGGGCCTCACAGGCCAGAATATGAATAGGTTCCATGTATGAAAGAGTCAAATCAACTGAGGGAAATTTACATTTCTGGCAGTTGCCCACAATCTGTCCTTCGAGCAATGTCCTTTGCAGTCTATCATAGTTTGTACTTCATATTCCATGTATCTGTCAATCAGCACTGTAGGTAGAGGTAGTTCAGACTTACTATTGCCAGTGTATGTTTTCAAAAGTGATACAGGGAACACAGGATACACTGGGAAACCCAGAGGTAACTCCAGTTTGTCCCAACTGGATTGATCAACTGCAGAATGGTATAATTTCCTACATGCTGGCGTTGAATCATTTGTGGTTCATATAACTGTGGATGTTGACAGCTCCACTTTGTCTCCAGTGAGTTCCCTTGAGGCTGGATGATAAATCATATCTGTTTGTAATTTATATGATTTCTTTACTACTTATAGCTAGTCTTTAGGAGTCTGAAGGATGATGTATAGCCATTGATGATACTCCTATAAAGACCTTACTCAATTGACTGTGGAATTTGTATTCATTGGTACTATTTTAAGTTTATTGTAAGATAGAAAAAGGAAGAAACACCAAAAGAGGCATCAGTTGAGGTATTATACATGAACTTTGCTAGTCCTAGTGCCTCTACCTAGTCGTTGGATAAGGTGATTAACAGACAACACAGAAACTGTTCCATAGTCTTGTACACCCACTCTGTCTGACCATCGGCCTGGGCATGATAGATCGAGGACAAATGGGCATCAATAACCAAGGCCATTGACAAGACTTTCCTGAACCTTGGTGTGAAATTGAAGCCTCAATTGGTAAACCAAACCAGCCAGTAGACCAAGAAGTTGAATGGTGTGTTGGATGAAGAGAACAGCAAGTCTAATGCCTTTGCAGTGGATACTATTTTTATTGGTATGAAATGTGCCACCTTGTTTAACAGAATGACAACAACCAGTATCATGGCATATCCTGTTGTAGTAGATAGAGAGGTCTGTTATAAAGTCCAAAGATACTGTGTGCCAGGCTGTAGGAGGCACTGGCAATGGTGTATGTTGACCAAATAGCTTCTCATGTACTATGCAGGTCTAAACAAACTTCTACTTATCTTTGTGTGTGCCCTACTGTATCTATGTGAATGCTGTGTATTAGAAGCCAGAAAGGCATTAGAGGGTGGAGAGAAAGGGAATCCCAAGCTTCCTCTGCAATAAAGTCATGAGATATATGTAACAAAGGGATTACCTTCAAAATGTACTCAGTATTATATATATTTATAGGCATACATTTACAAATGATATTAAGAGGGTTTATTTTGATGTAGTAAAGTAATGACTGAGTATGTTTGATGTTATCCCACAATGCACATGCATTGCCAGTGAAAGTTAGTATAACTTACCTATTAGCAACATATCCCCACAAATCCCAGCAGGCAACTGGACTGCAACAGACGACAGAAGAATATATAACTGAGGGTGCTTCAAGTAAAGGCAGCCTATACATCAGAGAAGCAGGCCCTCATTCTGCAGACAGCTTACAGATTGATGGAGTGTCAGTGCTGTCTGTTGCATTAATGGTGTGCTCTGTGGAAGGGTGACTAAAGTGCTACATTATTGAAATCAATGGCATCTAATAGCCAAGGAAAATGGGCAATGGCTTATATTTTGTCTTGCCAACCAGTGCCGTTCTACCAGTGAGATGCCCACAGTGTGTCCACTATCTGGAATTACTTAGTATCCATGAAATAGAGTGTAGCCAGTATTTTGACATGGGCAGGGATAGCCTGTGACCCAGCAGGAGATCAATCAAGCCCCATTTTCCACTATGCAACCATGTCAACGATCACTTCAGAGAGAAGCAGTATCTGGCAGAGACTGCTTCCACGTCCATTACGAAAGTGTTTGTCCTTTGCTTTTAAATACCCTCTTTCCTCCTCAAATAATTGCTTCCCCAAATGAGGGGCAAATCAATAAAGATTTTCACTGATACAGTAAAACGTTTTTTTTAAATATTTAGAGTAGGGGAGGAGGAGGCTGCTCCATTGGGATCAAGGCGGACATTGCTCCGGTTATCCCAGAAGACCTGCACCCGCCAAATCTCAAATTGTCTACCAGGCCCCCAGGCAAATTTAAACATAGGCAGGAACCGTTGACACAGTGGTTTATGCCAGTATTGTAAAGGTTTGACAGATGGTTCCCTTAAACAGGAGGGTCACCCATCAAACCGTTACAAAGTTTTTTTACTGTCCCTCAGAGCCAGGTTTTTCCTGGAGGTAAAGGACAGCAAATGTAGGAATGAGCTTCAGCTGTTAATGGGCATCATTTTAAGCTGACGCTGTAGCCACTCTTGCAGTTGAATGTGCATTGAATGTGCATATTGCCTTGCAGCACCATGCTTTATTTCACTTTTACCAACGATTGCAATTAATATTTTTATGAAATATTGTCTAAAATGTTTACATTTGACATTTGGGTCAGGTGTGTGATTTATCTTAGGTGTACAATATTTTTATGCAATTTCTCTATGAATTCTTCGTCCTGGTGGCTGAGATCATTTAAGTCGGTTGCAGAGATGTTCACCAGGTAGCAGAGATCTCCCCAAATAGGTAGATAGTAGACATATAAATGTAGAGTTACTAATAATAACCCTACAGTCGTAAGAGACTCCGCCCCTTCATTTGAGGGGATGAACAGTCGAAAATATACTCTTAAATTGAGATTTCCATCCTTAATTTGTGAATTCTATCCAGGTGGTAATCTCCACCTTCAAGTGGATATCCCTGCACACTGTGATATCCGTACGTTTGTTAATAAGGGCCTCAACTATGTGGATGATTACAAATGTTCAACACATCATATCTTGACATAGTAGAAGTTGCCGCGATATGGGTAGATTGAAGAATCCTAGAGAGTACGTCTATGCTTTCATCTGCCTACAGGATGCAAGGAACGATGGAAGCCTGCTGAGTAATAGAAAGTGGGTTTAAAAGCTGACAAAACACATCACATTAGCACTAAACAGTATCTTGAACATCAATGTGTTTGTCTGTATATACACAACCCCTCTGAAAAGCCAAGCAGACTACCTAGTACAACTAGTTCCAACATGGCGGTGCCCAGGTGTTTAAGAAATTGTGGTCAAGCACTGTTGGCCAATTGACAGGTCGGCACACAATAACTTTTAAGTCCAGGTATCATCATCAGAAATGCAACTGCGAGTGTCAAAAGTAATTGGCGCTGCCTAAATAAGTAGGAATAAATGGGCTCCAAAGCCAGGAATCTAATGTAGGTATCTAAAATCAAGAGACCATAGAGATGGTAGCTTTTACACATTAGTTTGAAGGACTTAATCATTAAATTCTACTAAGAACAAAGGATAGGAATTTGAAAAAGACTGAGCTTTGGGAAAGAGAATATTATTAATAATCGAGAAAGAAGAAGCAGCTATGAGGGTCCCAAAGAGGAATTATAGGGCATTTGGCCGTCTACAAGAAATAGTAAAATGCATTCGTGAAATTCTAGCTATGGCAAAACAAATAAACAACGAGATACTCATTGCAGTTCCGTGGAATTTTGGTTGGTATGCCTCATTACACAGGCCAATACTTGCATTTTTAGGGTAATTTACACTCCTTGTATTACCAATCTACACGATAGCGTTTATTTCAGATATACAATTACAGTGCCAACATTTTTGATGCTGCTGTAACAAGGCCCACAATGAGACTATTTGGTTGGATAATGGTAAAGGAAAACCAAAAGAAATCAAGAAGGAACTTCAATAAAATATAAAAAGCATAGTGGGAGGTATAAATTAGAATGGCCAAAGGCATTAGCCTCGGTCAGGTTTAACAGAGATGTCACTTTTCAATTAATCCAAAAACTCGGATTCATGAAGTAGAGGAGGCAAGCTTGATAACAAACATCTGGAATGCTATACACTCTATAATTAGGACTGGGCTACTGATCATGTAACCAATGTAATCTATAAAAACGAAGGGACTCATTTACGAGGCCCTAGCTGCACACTGCACCATCAGATCGTCATTTCTTTTATGCTCTGGAGGCGCAGTATGCCAGCCCATGTTTACGAGGACATGCAAAGCCACCTTGCATTGCTTTTCATGGCCCTGTAAATATGGATCTCTTTCATGCATAACACTGCATGAAAGGGGCGCTCCATAGGTGTTGCTTGGGATTGTCCCACGCAACACCCATGGAAACAGAAGGAATCTGATGCATTCCATTTACAAGTCTGGGAATGCGTCAGATTCCTACGCCACCTCAGATGTCACATAAGAATGACGCAACGGGGAGAAATATCTTTATTTCTCCCCATTTTTACCTCTTTCTATGTGTGCTGCATTTTGCAGCACACATAGAGGAAAACACCTCTTGTGATAGTTTTTGCGGAGGAAGATGTGCTTTCCTACAGAAAACAATCATCCTTTGTTAGAAATGGGGTCTTTGATTGGCAGTCACGTTACTCCCTTCCAAGCAAGGACCCACACTCTAGTCAGGGTAAGGGAAAATCACACTCAGTTAACCCCTGCTCACCCTCTTGGTAGCTTGGCACGAGCAAGCAGGCTTAACTCAGAGACAATGTAGTATTTGACCCAACACACACAGTAATACAGTGAACCACTACAAAATGACACAATACAGGTTTAGAAAAACAGTAATTATTTCATCTAAAAAAACAAGACCAATGACGACAAAAATTCACAATATACAGTTAAAACTATGAATTTAGCACTTAGAAGTATAAAAATAGTGCCTAGAGGCACAAATGCTGCGAGTTGGTTTTAAGCGGCGTCGTGCTTGAGTAGTTTTCTACAATGAGATGCCAATGGCGCCGTTTACGGAGTCGTTCGACCCCCAGGTACAGTACCTTAGGAACAAGTAGAAAACAGGCTAGTGCACAGGCCAGGGAGAGCGGCGACACTGGATCAGATGTGGTGTCAGTTCTGGTGATACGGGGCAGAAGGACCAAGGCGTCGGGCAGCAGCATCGGGTCCTAACTGCAGAGCGGTGGAGGTGAAGCGGCGTCAGTTGCAAAATCAGGCTCTCTGTTCCAACCGGCATGAAGTCTGGTGAAGGGAAGCCTCACGGGGTTGCTATGACATCGCAGGCCCGCTCACGCTGTGATGCGTCTGATGTCACGGACATCGGACTTACAACACTTCGAAGTCAGCAAAGTCGGGCGTGGTCAGCGGCTGCAGCATCGCAAAGCCTACAGGGTCATCAGGGTCCTTGCAATCTTTAAGGTCCACGGCCTCGGAGCAGGTGGTGTTGTGGTTCCGTGCAGCAGCACCCTTTGCGAAGTCACACGGCGTCGTCCTGCGTGGTTAGACATGTTTTTCTCCAGAAATTCACTTCCGGGGGCCCAGGAACTGGAATGGTACCCTCTGGCAAGCTAGAGACCCCTTCAGGCAGACTCAGAACTGGATGGTGATGTCTTTACTGTCCCTGAGGCTTCAAAACAGGAGGCAGGCTCAACTCCAAGCCCTTGAAGCTACCTCTCAAGCAGGAATGCAGCAGAGTCCAGTCTCTGTCCCCTTGCACAGGCAGAAGTAGTAACTGCAGGATAGCCCAACACAGAACAGTCACAGGCTGGGGCAGCACTTCTCCTCAGCTCTTCAGCTCTTCTCCAGGCAGAGGTTCTTCTTGAATTCTTGAAGTAATCTGATTTGTAGGGGTTTTAGGTCCAATACTTATACCCCTTTCTTCTTTTGAAGTGAGCAAACTTCAAAGCAAATTCTCACGTGTTTGTAAGATCCTTCCTTGTCCAGGCCAGGCCCCAGCCACACACAAGGGGGTTGGAGACTGTTTTGTGTGAGGGCAGGCAAAGCCCTTTCAGGTGTGAGTGACCACTCCTCTCCCCCCTCCTATCACCGTTGGCTCATCAGGATATGCAGGTTACACCACAGCTCCTTGTGTGTCACTGTCTACAGGAGAGGTGCAAACATCCCAACTGTCAAACTGACCCACACAGGGAATCCAGAAACAGGCAATGACAGAATGGTTTAAGCAAGAAAAGGTCTACTTTCTAAAAGTGGCATTTTCAAACTCACAATCCATAAACCAGCTTCATTTAAAGATGCATTTTTAAATTGTGAGCTCAGAGACCCTAAACTCCAAATGTCTATATTCTCTCAAAGGGAATCTGCACTTTAATATTAGTTAAAGGCAGCTCCCATGTTAACCTATGAGAGAGATAGACCTTGCAACAGTGAAAACCGAATTTGGCAGTATTTCACTGTCAGGACATGTAAAACACATAGGTGCATGTCCTACCTTTAAAATACACCGCACCTTGCCCATGGGGCTACCGAGGGCCTCCCTTAGAAGTGCCTTACATGTACAAAAAGGGAAAGTTTAGGCCTGACAGCTCAAATTGGGAGTTTAAATCTGCACACACAGACACTGCAGGGGCAGGTCTGAGCCATGTTTACAGGGCTACTATGGTGGGTGGCACAACCAGTGCTGCAGGCCCACTAGTTGCATTTGAATTACAGGCCCTGGGCACCTCTAGCGCACTCCACTAGGGATTTACTAGTAAATCAAATATGCCAATCATTGATAGCCAGTTACACATACACTTTGTACAGAAGCACTTGCACTTTAGCACTGGTTAGCATTGGTAAAGTGCCTAGAGTATGAAAAACAAGTAAAAACAGTTCAGCATACAACACCAACCTGGGAAACAGAGGTAAAAAGTTAGGGGAGACCACGCCAAGAATGCCAAGGATGCCAAGTCTAACATCCTTACAATGCAGACATCCTTGCACCATGGTGCAAGGGCAGCAATTTGTGGACCAGCTCAGGGGAAGTGGACAGAAATGTGCCTTATCTTGTAAATATGGCACATTTCTGACCTTTTCTGGTGGCGCTCGGCAGCACAGCAAGGCACTTGTTGCGTCAGCCTGTGCCACAGGCCTCGTAAATGATGCTCTATATTTCTAAGTTAATGCAAATGAAGTTGAATGCAGTCTACATAACAAAGGCTATAAGTGGTTGTTACGAACATTCATTGACATATATAATGTGACTGTCATATTTATAAATGAAAACAGATATATTGATAGGTAAACTTGGATCAGAAGGATTTGTTGCATTGGAAGTATGGTTGAGTGTGTACGTGTGTGTAGACTAATGGATAAATGTAGTAATACGTGAGATTTGATGAATTAATAGATCAGGGCAAATTAATTGATCAAAGAAAGAGAGAGAGAATGATTAAATGCATACAAACAAAGGCATGTTTTTAAATTAACGAAAGCATGAGGTGTAACGGATTGAGGGACAGATGGACGAATGGCTGGATGAATGAAGGCAAGAGTGAATGGAGAAATGATAGTGAAATTATGTCTACCTAAAGGAGAGCATGATGATGAATGTAGGAGGGTGGTAAGCCATTGCATGATGTGCAAGAATGCATCTACTACAGGTTCCACATCAGATTTCCATCTGCCTCTCTCTAGCCAATTGGAGGCAGCGGCACTCAACTAAAACTTCCTCAATATCCTCAACAGTTTCTCTCTTAATCGCGGCAAACTATGTGCCAGTTCTTCTTGCTGGAAGTAGGGCACAACAGGAAAAGATGCCTCAATAGAATTAATTCGTTTTCCACGTATGGTCAGCATCTATACAACACATGGAAAATACGGAACGAATGAAATCCAAATAAAATTGTTTATTTTATAGGAAGATTTTGATTAATTCCATGTAAAAACGTTCACAATAGAGTCACATGGCTGGAAACCAAAAACCTTAACTATAATAAAGCATCATGATTATGTATTGAAAGAAATACGTAGGTGCTTACTTCGGGACTCATTTCGAGTTTGGTGGAGCAGGATCATCGCCGTAAATAAGCGTTGCTGCCGCCCCTCCGAACTTGCGATTTATTTCCCTGTTCTATTTAGAGTTGGGTGAAGTGCTGCATTGACACAGTCAGCCTCCATTGGTGGAAACCTCTGAGCGGATAGCCCGTCTGCCAGTCATATTATTTGTCCCACCCTTTAGAAGACTATCAACACTTAATTTGCTTGCCTGTGCCCACCACGAAAGGCATACAGGTTGGGTGTTAAATGATACTAATAGACAAAATCAAAGCCTTAAAATACCAAGAGATTCCTATGCAGGTTCAACGATCAAGAGTGTTTTCCAAATTCTACTAGTAGGAAAGTGTATTGCACACACGTTTTCCTCCTTGTTATCACTATGCGTAAACACATATATGTTCCTACTGTGAAGTTAATTTAAAAATATTATTTACAATTATAAATACATAGCAACACCACTGTGGTCCACTTCTGCTTAAAAAACAAACCGGGGAACCAATCTGGCATTACTGACAGTTGTAACCACGTGCATTAGTGAGTCAGTGGAAGACGTCAGTGCTTCACTGGTAACAGAAAACATTTTCCTGCGAGACAATTTACAAGCAAAATTACCTCGTTGAAATGGCCTATAACAATAGGAACAGGAGTTTAATATTTTTGGAACCTACATTGAATTTCACAATAAATGCTGTTGCTAAAGGAATTAATTTCCAACTGTTATTGGTCCTCAAGGCTATAATACACATTAGCACCCGTAGCAGAACATCTGGAGCTCATTACCCAATCAGAATACTTCATTTGACTGTATTAATAGTAAATTGTCATAGAGAGTGTCCAAAAACATAAGTTCAAGATCAGGTTATACCTGAAAAGAGTATTATGTACGTTGATCTACACAGATGTAATCCATCAAGTACATTCAGTGTTGATTCCAAAACAACCTGCTGGGCTCTACTTCCAAGACTGATGATGAAAGTACATTGTTATTTAATCTACATACCTTTGGCTCACTTGCGTACACTTATCTTGCTAATTATTATCGCAAGGGTATGCTTGAGTGAAATTGTGGAATATTTGGAAGTCCATCAAGTAGTATGTGTCCTAACATTTACATTTTATTCCTTATGAGCAGAATACATTGATTTGATGGACATTATCTATGGTTACTATTCTTGGCCCAAATGACTTTACCATGTGAGCATGTTCCTCTGATGAGTTATGCATATTTGAGCAGTTACTATTTGTTCAAGTCATTGAAAGAGGGACAGAAAACCTCTTCAGAGGCATTTAAATGTACTATGGGCACCATAAGAATAAAAATGGTCCCATAACTTGAATCAGTCTCCATATGTAGTGCCTACTGTGATCTTTTACGTTCTTTTGACACATTGTAACTCAAATGGGCTAATCCTAACATGAAAGTGGTGGCAATTATTGGCATATTGTGAGGATTCTTGAAACGGAGGTGCAGACTCGTGCCCCAAAGTGTAGTATTTGTACTAGAAAACTAGTGGTAAATATTAGTATTTTATTAGATTGTCAGTGATACTGTGGGAGACCTGAGTCATAAAATGGCTGTAACTACCTACATACATCCATGCACTACCATTGGATCAATTCTTGAGGGGGACAGCAGGAATGTATCCCATAGCTCCCATGGCCACTCTCCTGATTTGAATAGCACACAGCTCACCTGGGAGTGTTGTGTAGCCATTTTAGTTATAGCTTCATGCATGTTATTTTAGCACACTAGGTCTGCCGCTGTGCACTTTAACCTAGATATATTTTATTCAGCTTTGTTTATTATTTTAACAATAGCCACTTTTGCAGTCTTGTTTTATTTCTTTCTATCTAGCTGTTCTTGCTTTGGCCAGCACTATGTTCTCAAAATAAGACATTCTTGTTTACTCTGTGCTTCTTTCAAGGCTGTAGTAAGATAGGTTCCCGGTGGACGTGGTAAATGTTTTGTCTCTGGTATTCATAAAAAAAACACACATCCTTACGTAAGGACATTTTCTTAGAAAATCAGTTGTTTTATTATATAAACACTTCCCGTTAGAGGGAGAGTCCAGCCAGATGACCATGACTGTTAGCTGACTGCTGAACGCTTCACTACAGCTGCTCATGCAGACTTCAGGCCTTTACTCAGGTATGGGGGATGATGTCTTCCCAGGGGAACCTGAAGGGCAGAATTAGAGCTTTACATTGCTGTGCTTTATTATAGCCTAGGTAGGAATTAGTCCATTGACTTTAGTGACACCATGGTGGTGTTCTTCCTATGCTTTACTCCCCTTGTCACGATTCTAATTCTCTCATGCTGTATCGTCATGGTTATTGCAGTACATGCTTTGTTATCTAAGATGAGGTTGCTTCTTTAAAACCTTATTGAAACATACATTGCCTCTGTTTGTCATTGTGTATGTGAGACTAATGTAACTGAGAGAAACAGATGAGACCTGAGTAACCACGATTTCCCTGAGAAATCAATGGTGTGATGCTTCAGCTGCTCTCTGGTAGATATGAGGCACTGCTAATTAGCCGAAGCAAAACCCGGATTAGGGCAACAGGTGTCACCTGTAGTGGGTTAAGACTCAGCCTCTCACACTGCTGCTCAAATCCAGTAGTCTAAATAGAATAATGAGAGCCTACGCAACAGGAGGGTACTTGGGGCTGAAGCAGGAGCCATATGGGCCAAGCCATGGTTGAGGCTAGGTGAAGAGCCAGATCTTCAGTTTCGTAAAGAATTCTAGAACTGAGGAGGAGGCTCTGATATGCATGAGCAGGTCATCTAGGCTTTACGAGTGAGGTAGGAAAAGGAGCAACCACCACATCTGGTTCTGTATATGTGGTTGCTGTTTGTGAGTAGATGCCTGACTGAGCAGAGGTGTCTGGTAGGTTTATGCACTTGTCAAGGTACCTGTGGCCAATGTTGTGTAAGGTTTGTATGTGTTCATGAGGATTTTGAGGAGTGCTCATATGGGGAATGGTAGCCAGTGGATCTCTTTGAGGTGTGGGGTGATGTGTGTTTGCGTTGGGAGATTGAAGGTGAGGGTAAGTCTGGCTGCTGAGTTTTGGATGCTCTGCAGTCTTTTGGTCAGTTGAACGCTGATTCCAATTTAGAGGGCATTACCGTTGTCCAGCTCGCTGGTGATATGAACTTCAGTGATGGTTCTGCAAGTACCAGTGGGAAGCTTTTTGAAGAGCTTCTTGAGCATGTAAAGTGTGTGGAAGCAGGAAGTGGGAGACAGAGACTGCATTTACTTGGTTGGTCATGATGAGTTGATTGTTGATTACCATCTTCTTTGCATGGGTTGCTGAGATGTGTGTGGGTCTAATTTTGCCCAGACACTAGGTGGAATCTCAGATTGAGGTGCCTTTTTTTAAGAGGTGTCTTTGTTCAAGATGACTACTCCTGTCTTGTCTGTGTTGAGCTTGAGGCAGTTGTTTTTCATTCATCTGGTGACTTAGGGTAGGCAAGCAGAGAAATTGGATACAAAGTAGATCCGATGAGTATAGTCAGCATAGCTTACGATGTTGATTCCATGGGCTTGGACTGTGCTGGCGAGTCTGTCATGTAGACATTAAGCAGAGTGAGGCTGACTGAGGAGTTTTGTGGATGAGTGTTTGAGATGGCCTTTCTCAGGGGATTTCCCTGAAACTTTATGCTTTTCCTCCCATTTGTTTTGCTGACTCTCACTGCATGACTGTAGATCTCTGGGTACTTTCCCACTGTACTGCAGAGGGAAAGTGAGTGCGCACTTCCTACACATGACAGAAATGGGTGCTTATGTGATTGGATCATGTGCTGTACCCAGGAGTACACTGTAAAAGGGTTTGCCACATACCCAGAGTGGGTACACCCCTGGCTACTAGTGTGGTAGTACACTGAGTGTGCTACCCACTAGAATAGCCTGTCAAGCAATTATCTGGCCAGACAATGCAGGCCTGTTGGCACTTTTAACTCTGTAACCAATTCTGAGGGAGCCTTCCACCACCCCTAGAGCAGCCCCTGAAGAGTGGAGCAGGTGGTACAGAAGGCTGGGCAGGTACACATGGGTATCCCATGCCACTGTAGTGAAGAACCTCCACTTGGGCTTTCCCTACCTAGAGGATTGGCTCTTCCGATGGGTATTGCTGATTCTCTACCCAGTGGCCTTAGGGCCCTGAGCCATTTCTAACTGTGAGTACAGTGTGAAAGGTGTGTGCCTCTACTACATATGGAAGGAAGTGGCACTGGCCAGTGTGGTCACACATGCCCACTAGTGCTCCAAACATGTGACCAGCCTGCCATAGCAGGCTTGTGTGTGCGCATGTGCACCCATAATGTGCTTAAACATGTATACAGCCTGATAGAGAAGGCTTGTGTATATGTACTTGCACCCATGGTCTTTTAAAAAGGCATCCAGCTGCCATAGCAGGCTTGTGTGTGCATACTTGCACCCATTGTGTGCTTAAACATGTATCCAGCCTGCCATAGCAGGCTTGTTTGTGTGCACTTGCCCCCTGGTGTTCTTAAAAATGTATCCAGCCTGACATAGAAGGCCTGTAGGTGTGCACTTGCACCTATGGTGCCCTCAAACATGTGTCCAGCATGCCAATGCAGACTTGTATGTGTGCAAGGGCATGCATGCCCAGAGAATGAACAAAACCCATGTGTGTTTTCACTACATATAAGAGCTGCTCTGCCCAAAGTTTAACATGGAAGAAGTACAAATACTCCTAGCTGCAAAAGTTGGTTGCAGTGGAGCAGCTTCATCATGTTTCCTATCATTTAATTCATCCTGACAAACCTCTTTCCATGGTAAAGGTGGTTTTGTCAATAATAACTTAGAAATGCCACTTCTACAAAGTGGGCATTTCTGTTCTATGAAAATGCTTTGTGTGTCTTTTTAAATTTGACTTCAATCCACACTGGAGGCAGGGGGGCACATGTCTGCATTCCTCTGCTACAGCTATAAGCCGTGGGCACATAACTGGAATGACAGACCTCTGAGGGCCTGGCTGGATAGATTGGAGGGTGAGGTTTTGACACTTGGTCCCACTAAAGATTAAGATGGCCCCACTATAGATTAAGATATGCATTCCATAGCCCTATGGCTGACAGGACAGAATTTTAGGGGAACCCGCAGAACCCCCATACCTTCAAAGGCATAGTACAGTATAACTACTGGTGTCACACTGCAGCAATTCAGAGATATGCTAGCGGAGTTGCAGGACCAGAGTTACCAGTTGCCATTGTGTACACTGCCAGAGGATTCTGTTGTGCACCAGGAATAATTACTGTCCTGGGAAGGAACCACACACTCTTCCTAAATCGTGGCAGGTCTGGATGGATTGCCTGCTGCCCTCTGGCACCCTAGAGTGTCCTCTCCAAGGGCTTGTTGGCATGCCTCCTGTTCTTTGGTGGAGGTAACAGCGACATCAAAGACCTCCCACGAAGGACCTACACCAGCTACCCACAAAATATGGTTAACTGTGCCCTCTTAAGTGCCCACATTGTTTGCTGGTTCCCATCTGTTAGCAGCGGTGTGAGCAAGGAACCTAGTATGGTGCCTGGAGACTGGATTGCCTGGTGCGAAACTGGCAAAGTACTGCTTGCATTCAAGGAGTGTGGCACTTCATTGTCTTGTTGGTGTTGAGCAGATTCACTGTTGCAGGACACCGCATGGCAAACTTCATTGCTTATGCCATATTTCTTCCATGGGACATGTCGACTTCAGGCTCATTGTGTGCAGTGTCCCAGTCAAAGGTTGCGACTCTCAAAGGTGGGGGCATACCCCCAACAGTGTTGCATTGCACCTTGTGTGGCACAGTTGAGGTTGCACTTCTGTTCGTGTGACCAGATTGGTCTGGTGCGACTCAAGTCATTGCGCACCAGATGCTGTGCCTCATTCTAGGGAGGTATGGAATCGGTAACCTTTTCTGTGTAATCGGATTGGTCTTGTGTGACTTAAGTCATTGCGCACCAGACATTGTGTCTCATTCCAGGGAGGCACAGAATTGGTAACTCTTCATGTGTAATCAGATTGGTCTGGTACAACTCAAGCCATTGTGCACCAGACATTGTGCCTCATTCCAGGGAGGTACCGAATTGGTAACTCTTTGTGTGTGATCGGAATCGTCTGATGCGATTTGGGTCATCACGCACCAGACGTTGTGCCTCATTGCAGGGAGGTGCAGAATTACTAACTATTGGTCTATTGGAGTGCCTAGCCTGGTTGGGCACTATTGTGAACAGTGTGTCTAACGGTGACCCTCCCATGCTCTGCAAATCAGGGCCTCTGCTGGAAGGCATGGTGCAGAGACCTGTGAGGCAACTTTCCAAGTGATGACAAAACATCTATTTGCTGACTGTTGCCTGATCAGCCAATTGCCTATTCTCCCCCCCAATCTTTCCTCCAGGACCCTGAATAAGTGTGACTCTGGCCGTGGTCAGCCTAATATCCGGGGAAATGATGCTTTTATCTCCAAACCTTGGGGCAGAGTTGTAGGGATTGGGTTTAAGGGTGGAGGAAGGTTTGGACCAACGGGGTCTGTGCAGTGATAACTGAACTGCCTGATATCTGTGCCCCTCATTAGGATGCTGGGAGCAAGTGTGTGTGAGTGTGTGCTATTTGAGTCTGCCTGATATACATGGCATCGTATAGTGGTTTGGAGTGAGTGAGTGAGAGTGACTGCCTCTCATTGACTACACCGCATGGCGGTGTTGCCATACTCGTTGTTTGCTTGCCAAAAGGCCATTGTGCTTGACATTAATTTAACCCAGTGTGGCATAGGCCATGAAAATATTTAAAAGTGCTGCAATTATCCGTGTTGACACATTGTTGCTAACATTGTGAACTGGGGTGCACCACATAACTGTGATACTGAACTGGGACAATTGCTGGGGTGTATCTTGTGCTGACAACAGTTTGCATTGCACGAGGGTGCTGGGCGGGATGTAGGATTTTTCCCAAGTGTACATATTGCTAATATTGTCATAGAGACGGTTGGACCTAGTACCACTAGTGATATTTTTGAATGTGATTTATGCCCATATGTACATGATGTTCCTGATGTGTTAATTAACATATATTTTGAATACAAATCTTCTTTACATGCCCTACATGTGAGGTCTCTTTTGCGATGCTCTTTGTTTTTTACTGTGTATGTGTGCTGTGCCAATGGTTTAGATATTGCCCCTGTGATTAGCTCGACTGCTCAGTGCCAAGCTACCCAAGGGAAATCACAGGTTATACAGTGAATGCAATCGCTCACCTCTGACAAGAGTGGTAGGCTGTGCATGGCTTGGGCAACACCTCAGACAATCAGGGCTTGCTGCCTCCAACATTTGGTGATCAAGCAGTGCAATGGCACTTGCATTTGAACAGCATCACACGATAACTAACTGTGCGCCAAAACTTCACTTAGGCAAAAGTGATCCTTTGTTTTCTAAGGTGCGTTGGGAGGAAGGAGTGACCTTGGTGTTAGTGATTTTTGCTCTCTATAGATCTCTATTTTAGTTCCCATTTGTTTGCCACCATGCCTGGAGTCCTACATAGGGGGAATTCATTTGAGTTGGCTGATCTGGACCTGTATACGGTGACACAACTCGAGGGGTTCTGCCAGAAGAGAAGGGTGGTTGACGTTGGAAAGGCGACAAAGGCAGACCTTCAGAAGGCCCTTCCAGCATGAGCAGAGGCCAACCCAGAAGGGTCAGTGAATGAGGGGAGGGATCATGAGTGTAGGGAGGGATCAGAGCTGATGCAGGGGATCTCAGATGGGCTAGATGTGGACAGGGGAAGTCCCTGTCTTTCGGGACAGGGGTCTTTCGGCTTCAGGTAGCAGTGTGTTCTCCAGGGGCAAGTCTTCTGAAGAGCTGGAGGCCAGAAGGAAAGAAAGGACACTAAAATTAGAACTTGCCAGACAAGAGAAGAAGTAGGCCCCAGCCTTTGCTAAATTTGAAAATGAGAAGGTCCTTGCCGATTGGAGGCAGAGCAAACCCTGGTTGAAAAGAGACTAGGCATGGAAGAAAAAAAGATGTCCAGGAGCTTAGTCTCATAGAATTGGATGTTAGAACCCTACAACTAAGGTCCAATTGCAGTAATGGTGGCAGCACACCTACTGCATCTGACAGTGGGAGTAAAACTCACATCACCAAAAATATAATAAGCGAAAGTTCTTGTCGGGGGAGACATTAAGAAGTGGCTGACAACATATGAGGAGACTTTAAAGGTGTGTTGGTTCCCAGAGGAAATATGGGGAGGTAACATGTTAATTCTCACTAAGGTCTGGAGAGATACCCTCCTTACACCGGCAGAGAAGGGCATGGTGAGCTACCCAATCAAAAAAGCCATTGTGAACAGCATGTTTTGGGGAGAGCCCAAACTGTCCATCCCGTAAGTGGGGGGATTTCTTACTCTATGCTTGAAAGACAATGGGGGGTGCCCGTCAGTGGGATGAGCTGGCTACTTCTCCACATTTGTGTCGATGTAGGCAGCTCCTCATGGAGATGGGTGACAAATGGGTCTCCAAACAACAGGAGGTCCCATGTTCCTTCTCAAAGGGAGGGGGAAGTCAGGGACGGACCAGTGCCTAGAAGGTCTCATGTTCTTCCTCAAGGTGAGGGTAGAGTCCGAGGTAGGCAAAAGCCGAGGAGGCCTCATGTTCCCTATCAAAGGAAGGGGGAGTCGGGGAGGGCAAAAGCCCAGAATACCCTACACCTGACCCCCAGCCTGGTAGATCCCCAAAGAAAGCTCCAGGTGAGAAGCTGGCCTGTGCCAGGAGAAAATCCACTTGGGGGGGGCTAGTAACAAGGAAATGTGTGGAGATGTCCAGAACCATTAGTCCACCAGTTTGGGATCTGGTGGTACCCCTCCTCTAAAAAAGGAGCAAAAAAAGACTGACCGCTGTCCAGAGGACTGGGTGCACAAAGCCATCTCTGACCTGGTCGAGAAGAAAGTGGGAGAAAGGTGCAAGACATCTGGGTCCATTCCCCCCCCTTTCAAAAGCCAGTGAGGGCCTAGGTCCTCGACTGGCTGGGTACTGGGTTATGGACCCTGGCAGCTGTTGGCACCCTTGACATAGTCTTGCTCCAGTGAACTAAGCTGACCCGGGGGAGTGCCTGAAATGCCACCCCCAGGACTGGAGGGGCCACATCCTAGGAAAGGCTCAGAGAGCAGCAGTAGGGATCCTACTGGGATTGTGGGGCATAGAATTTGGAGGCGTACCACCACAGTGGTGGCTCATTTTCAAGGCTATATCGTCCTGAGCTGGTCAGTTTCTCAAGGGGGATGATGACAGTACCCTGGCTTTAGGCTGGGAGGATGTCATATTGGAGACGGCCCTTCTTAGGGGATTTCCCTGAACCTTTTTTCCAAAGGGTGAGCGCAGGTTATACAGTGAGTGTAAACACCCATCTCTGATGGTAATGGTAGGTTCTGCCTGGCTGAGGACTTACCTCAGCCAACCAGAGTGTGCTGCCTCCAACAATGAGGTTGATGGCATCAGAGATAAAGGGGGCCAGGCTGATCCACTGGATGTGGCCTGGCAGGAATGAGCAAATACAGCCAAATGCGGGATTTTAGTTGCCAGCTTTGTGCAGTCATAGGATATGGATAGGTTGGGAGAAGATGTCAAAGGCTGAAGAAAGATCCAACAAGACAAGGGCTACGGTGTTACCTCAGTCTATGAAAATCCAGATGTTGTCAATAGGAGTGATGAAAGTGGTCTCTGTACTTTGGTTGGGCCTGAATCCAGATTGAGTGGTGTCAAGGAGGTGGTTGTCAATGAGACTGGTGGGTGGGTTTTTTATAGCATCTTTTCCATAACCTTTTTTGGGTAGTGTAGCAGTAAAATAGGCTGGTAGTTGGCTAGCTTCTTCACGTCTGCTGAGGTTTTCTTGAGGAGGAGGAGTATTGCAGCATGTTTCAGGTGTCTGGGTAGGTGGCTGTAAAACATTTTTCAGGATCACTGTGAGGGCTGCACTGATGGGGTTCAGTTCTTTTATGAAGACATGATAAGAGTAAGGGCTCTAGGGTGCTTTGGAGTGTATACACTGCACAGTGTTTTCTTGAGTGGAGTTTGTAGGTCAGCTGTTCATATTGGCCCTCTGGGTGATGGCAGAGATGGGCAAGAGGGCTGCAAGGGTGGAAGGATCCAGTTGGGGTTCAAGGTGTTGTAGATTCAGGTTATATTGTAGCTGGAGAACAGGGACAGCTTGCTATTAAGGTCCTCCTGAGTTGGGGCTATGCTGGTGGAGCTTGCTACCAGAGAGGTAAAGATTTTCACTATAGAAAGATTTCCCTGGTATTGTTTGTGCTGCTTTCAAAGCGGTCTGTGACTGAAGAGCATTTTGTGGATCTGATTTGTCTGGGGTTAGATTTTTAGGTGCTTTTGTAAGTATCAATCTGACTTTGTCTCCATCTGCGTTCCAGTTGATTTCATTGGCTTTCTGTGAGCCTAAGCTCATCTGTGTGACAGCTTGCTTGCCGTCTGGTTCTCGTGACTTTGTTGGCTTTGAGAGAAGCCAGCATATCTGCGGTGAGCCAGGCTTGGAGGTTGGAGATGGTTTTGGGAAGGTTGCTGCGGTGATGGGACCAGTGGTGTAGGTGCTCAGAATACCAGGATGCTTCTGAGATCTTGTTCCTGTCCCATAATGAAGATTTGGTGGTGGTGTTTCTGTGGGATTGTATGTCAGAACCATACAGGCATTTACCATGCCTGTGTTAACAACATGGTACGAACCACAAATGCTTCTTTACAACACATTTGTTTACCACGCAAGTCGTTACAGTGACTTGCCTTAGGGAAAGCGCTGGACTTTGGATTAGAATGATTTACTATTCCTACTAGGCTGTGCAACATTAGGGACAGTGGTATCCAACATCAGTCTAACAACACTTTCCTTAAGGGAAGTTGTTGTAATGAATTGTGTGGTAAAGGAATGCGTTGTAAAGACGCATTCATGGTTCAGATCATGTTGTTAAGGCACAGAGTGGTTCAAGCCACGATGTAAAGGCTGTTTCTCTTTCTGCAGTGGTGTAGGATGGGTATGCTGAATTTGATGAAGGTGTGCTCTGACCACGTGATCGGTGTGGGTTAGTCTACTGTGATTTTGCTGAAACTGGTGAAGATGGGGTGGAGAAGGTGTCTGGTGGCATGTGTGTCACCTTCCACTTGCTGGGTCAGTCTGAGGTTGGACAGGTCCTCAAGGCGGTTGGTCATGCTGGGATCGGTGTGGTACTCCAGGTGGTAGTTGAGATCACCAAAGAGTAAAAAGGTGCTGGAATCTAGGATCGGGGGGGCACAATCTGCAATGGTTCTACCAAAGGTGACATGTCTAAAGGGCACTAGACAAGTGTGCCTTTCATGGGTGTAGTTGGCTGTGATCAGGGGTTTGTGCAAAGCCAGTTCAAGCTCATCATGCAGCGGAGTGTGCTGGTCCACACTGCTCATATTTAATAAGAATCACTCCACCCCCTTTTTGCTGCAGAATGTAAAGTAAGGTTCACTCTTGGATGCTGGTTTTCCTATGATGGAGCTCAAAACTAGTGATTTATAAATTGTGTTTAGATAAATGCATACAGGAGCTATAAGTTGATTTCTATGAACAAAAATATGGGTTTGCTAGAATAATGTACTGTGGTGAAAATGTTCCTTCATTATATCACAAATCAGAAAGTATCCTATAGTCTGCCGTATTAGTTGATCCATAGAGCTGTATTCCAGTTTGACTGTGCATTGTTAAATGCATGTCTCAACATTCATCTCTTTGATCCTGTTGAAGGCTTTATTTAGCCAAGACACCTCAACTGCTTATATTTAATTGAGATTTGGATGGTTGATAATTGTGCTTCTCTATGTTACCTCTTCTTCCAAATTATGTGAAGTTAAATTACTCAATAGACCTGGGAATGAGGTGGAAGGTTAGTTACTTTAAAAAAATATTTTATGATGGAAAGAATGCCCTTTTCTTAGTGGAAATTGCTCAATGTTCTGCTTTGTGCCACTTTGTGTCTGGGGGCATTTCAGAGTGGTACTTGGGCATGTCACCACAAGCACCAATAGTTTTTGTCACAAAGTCGAGATAGTCGTACCGACCATTGCATCAAAAAATAATGCATCCCCGAAGCAGGTGCAAAGCTTGAGAATGTTTTAATTTTTTCAAACATTTCACACATTGCATGTGTGCTATACTATAGGACACATATCCAATGTGTGGAATGTTGTTAAAATTAGCTAGGCATAGTAATCTGTGGTGGAAGGTTATTCTGGCAGTACAAACCTATGCTAGACTTCACACATTCACTTTGTGGACTGCGAGTGGAGTAAGGCATCCTGCCTGTGCGTTAGTGCCAGGGGTGAAAGCAGGATCAAGCCATTTTTTATATGTATGGCTTTGAACTGCTTTCTCACCCTCACTCAACATGGCTCTTCAACTGTACTTGCTGTGATGTGCTATGTTGCACTAAAATTAAATAATTCAGCCCTTGTTGAATTAATCATAGCATTACATCTGCAGGTTCTCTTTAATCTTCTGACTCATATCAATCTCGATTGATTGCCCCGAGGTCTCAAATGTATTAAAGAAGGGGCCGCACACGCTTGTGTGTCCCCATCTGTATACTAATAGCAATGGTGCACATGTAGTGCCAGCACTATCATCTGAAGGAGTTTCCTCATTTGAGTGGAGGCATGGACCCATGCAAAAGAGGGAATATATTTACCTTTGTGCCTGTGAGTTACTAGTGGCTTGGGTGCAGAGGCAAGCATGACCTTAGGAGGCGCACTGAAAGTGCAACACAAAAATGTGGCACACTTTCAGTGCACCTCTTAAAGAGAGCCCTGTAGACAGGAGAAGGGGGTCCCATGAACATCCCCAGACATCCCTTTCCAGGTGGGAGCAGTCACTTACTGCACTGTGAAACACAGACTGGCTTTAAAACTGCCACTCCATCATTCAGTTGAATGTGCTGCCCTACAGCATGAGGCAGCAGCTGCCCTGGGGCCTGCACATTCTTTGTAATATGGTGCACTTTCTCTGTTGGTGCCCAGCGCACCTTTTGAAAGGTGAGCTGCAGCTGAAATAGGGAAAATGTACTGTATTTATAATACAGCCCCCAGTATTTAATATGAATATGTTTGTTCAATTCATCCAATAACTTCCCATATCTTAATTCGACCACCCAATTTACCAGTTTGTAATTTGTACTGTATTAACTTTAGGCCATCCAGTTGCAAAATGGTCTAGTGTCACTTGCCACTCTAGAAAGAAAACTATCTTCGGAGCATTCAAAGAGGAATGCAATCAATGATGCTGATAATGGACCATATAATTCTGAGATATTTGGTAGATTCTCTTCCTTTATTGGAGATGTTATGCAACCACATTGCTCCAGGGTGATGGTTTGCAAAGCTGGGCGGGAATGAACCCCTGATTTGCAGGGACCTATCAATGCCACTGAAAAGCAGTGGCCAGCTTTAAACCACATCTGGAAGAAAGATGACTCTTGATAACCACACTAAGTAAAAACGATATAAGTTACCTAAAGAAAATCAATTTATAAAGCCCCAAACATCTTTTCTGTGGCAGTTAATAACATTTTTGAACTGTTTCAGAATATCAAAAACATTCTATCTCGTGCAACTGGAGTGGATGCAGAGAAGCGTCTTATGTTCGTGCTGATACTTTTAATTTGTTTCCGTGAAAATATATGTATATATGACATACAACAGTGTTTCTTCATTGCCATCGAGCTGTGCTTTTCCTCTAGTTTTCAATTTTCAGGAAACCATTGCTGTTGATTGCCGAGACTTGTTCAGTCATTGAGCAAAAAAATACTTATTTTTGCAATCACTGCATTAAGCTCTGAAGTGGTGCTTGCACATGTGATAACATAGGTCCATGCACACAGGAATGGTATGAGATGCTTTGAAAGAAAGTGCCATATTTCCAGTTTTAGAGAACTCTGCTGTGGGCCAAGCTATACCCAACATCTATTCCATTACAGAGCTCCCATATTTTGGAAAAGTTTCACAAAAAAGTATGTAGATAACTACAAAAACACTTGGGCCCGAATTTATGATTGTAAGTGCAAAACTGCGAGAACGCAGTTTTGCACCAAAAAGTATAGCACCTGCTTGCGTAATTTTACAACGCCAGCCGGGCGCCATATTAATAGAATGAAGGAAGTCGGCGCTAAAGTTGGGCTAGCCGGGTGGGGATGGTGGTAGGAAAGAAGGGGGTTGTGCATCAAAAAATGACACTAGCTTGGTTGGTGGCAAAAAAAATGCCTCTAACCAAAATAGCGCATTCCTGGCGAACAACCACCAAAAACATGATTCCTGTCTTAGGAAAGACAGGAGTCATGCACAACACCCCAATGACCAGTCTTGGCATTGCCATTGCACCCTGTGCCATGCAGGGGGCTCCAAGTTAAGGCCCCCGATGGCAAACAAAAAATATTTAAAAATTACTTACCTGGAGTTACCTGGGATGGGGTTCCCCATCCTCTGGTGCCCCTCTCGTAGGGGTCAGGGTGTTCCTGGGGCTTGGGGAGGGCACCTGTGGACCCATTCCATGGTGTTTAACCATGAAAATAGGACCACAGGTCCCCTACCGCCTGGTCTGACTCAGGCGTTAAATAATGGTGCTAAGCAAGCTTAGCATCATTATTTAGCCCCTCCTCCCACTAGTGCGTCATTGTAGCACGGGGGATAAATATGGGGCTATGGGGATAGAACCATTTTTAGATGGGAACGCCTTCCTTGCATCTCATTGACGCAAGGTAGGTGTACGCATCCAAAAAATTGTGCTAACTCCAATATATTGACACCAGACCTGACTAGCATCAAGATATAAATATGGAGTTAAGTTTGCGCCGAATTTATGTAAACAAATTACTCAAATTAGGCGCAAACATTGTTTAAATATGCCCCTTAATTTTATTATCCAAAAATGGCACAAAGGCCATTCTATTTGATGTTTGGGATGATCTACTCTCCTTTGGTGATTGGGGAGAGGACATTTTTGGTGACCATGCTTGATAGTTTGCTAGCTTTTGTTAAGGCTACTTATGGCCTTTTGTCAAAGACTGTGGCCCATATTTATACGTTTTGATGCAAAACTGTGCAAACGCAGTTTTGCATCAAAAAGTATAGCGCCCGTTTGCGTCATTCCAGAGAGCCAGCCGGGTGCCAAAGTTATGGAATCCCACAAGCCGGCGCAAAGGGTGGGCTTGCGCCAGTAAAAATGATGTTAGCCGGGTAGGGGTGGCAGTATGGGGGAAGGGAGTTTTGCACCAAAAAATGATGCTAGACTGATTAGGGGCAAAAAAATGACTTAAACCAGCCTAGCATAATTTCCTGATGCAAAACCATCCATACCCAATGACTCCTGTCTTGAAGAAGACAGGAATCATGCCCACCACCCCAATGGCCAGCACAGCGGACAAGGTTCCCCTGGGCATGGTCATTGCACCCAGTGCCATGTAGAAGGGCCCATTTCAGGGACATCAATGGCACTTTATTTTATTTTTTTAAATACTTACATCTCCTTACCATACTTACCTGGGAAGGGGTCCCCCCATCCTCTGGTGTCCCTCTGGTGTGGGTGTTCCTGGGGCTTGGAGTGGGCACCTGCCGGCTCTTTCCGTGGTGTTTGACCATGGAAATGGGTCCACAGGTCCCCTAACTCCTGCTCTGACCCAGGCCTTAAATAATGACGCTAAGTAGGCTTAGCGCCATTATTTAGGCCTGGGTCCCTCTATGCACCTTTTTTGCATGGCAGGATAAATAAGGCACATTGTTTTTAACGGGAACGCCTACATCATTGATGCAAGGTGGTTTCACACATCCAAAAAATGACTTTAACTCCCATCAAAATATAAATATGGAGTTGTTTGCTGAATTTGTGTTAAAACAATGACACAAATTCAGCACAGAGTATAAATATGCCCCTATATTTGGAGGTTTTATTACTGCACTCCCACGGTTTGACTTCCTTCTTAAGGACAGATATAAGGTTCCTAATTGAGCTGGCAGACGCAGGGCATCTGCTAAAAAGAGGCTGATTCTATGTTTGCAAACCTTGTGGTTCTCTTGACACATTTAGAAGAGTTTTAAACATCGGGCTCTCAGTTAATATACTTCAGAATGTCCGCTCTTTAAATGTTAGTTGTTTTCCCATGCATGATTCCTGGTCAGGAGCACCAGGCCAAACCAGGCCGTTCTGAACAGGAAACAAAAGAAAGGCTGGTACAAAACAGCCAGCACCTCGGCGCCATTAGTGTTTTTCCATTTTCAATACCACACTCCCACTTTGGGTGTTAGGTATTAAAAAAATTATAATAATAAGCTTCGCAGAGCAAGTGCATCAAACATGGAGCTTGTTCGAAAACACTTCAGTGTCTTCAATATAACAGCTGTGATGGTAGCTCTGATGAAGGTACAGAAATCCATGCTTGTCCGACGCGATCTCTGAACATGGTGGATGGTTTTACACCAGAAGAATGTTGGGCTTAATCTGAAATGACCTGGTGATTTTTGGACCACCTTCCATGCTATAAACATTTCCCTAAATATATGAACATTGTTAGATTTAAATTGCTTCCCCAGACAAATTAGTGCGTACGTTGGCTTTCCACCTTATTGCATGATTTGTAAATATTACTGTGCTTATTATTTCCTTACGTCATTTGATCCATCGAAAAGGATTACACTTTCAGTCCCAAAATGGTCCCAAGTGCAATCAGTCCCATGCCAGATCCATTCTCGCATGACTGTCCCGATCTGCTCATTTCAAGGGGTACCAACAAGCCTATGTAAGGTTACACACTAACGGTGAGCCAACAGTTTAAAATTAAATACACTAAAATCACAGTCATCCTGCTAGGGCGATGCATATTCGCATTTTCCTTCTGCCGTTTTGCCATCCATCTACCCTATTGGACGTTTTCGCCAGGTTTTCAGTTAAGAAGTTAGGATTCATGTTGAATGCTCATCTAATCAAAAAAAAAGGACACACTATCAGTGTCATTAAGGAATGTTGGCTAACATTACAGCTGCTTCACCAAGACGTTTGTTATCTTCCCAAGACTCCCACAAACCATTTTCTGAGGCTTTGGCATAGATGGATATTCCTTATGTGGTGGCCTACTGCGTGCCCAATTCATACTGTCACAAGAAAGTTCATAATCTGACATTCCTCATGACTCGGTGTATTGTTCGACATCTAACCTTAAAAAACACAATATATTAGCTATGTGCTCAGGGTAGAATAAACTTCGAAAGTCTGATATTGGTGGCTGGCAATAACTTATTTTACTAAGATGATTACATGGAATCCATCTAGTAGGTCATTTTACTCTGAGGATCTGTCCTTGTTAGTGGTCCATCACAAACCATGTGGTGACATAAGGTGCTGGGCTTTGTGCTCTAAACTCTCCTCATTCTACATTGTAGAACGGAATAATCTCTAAGAATTCTGTTAATTCCATAGTTGGTTGATCTTATTATTTAAGGCTTTATTGCACTTAGGTACAGTTATTGTTGTGGAGTATGCAGTATTAGTATATACAAAAATTAATTCCACATATTCTCTGTACACCTGTCCATATATTTAGTCACTTCTCCATGCAGGCACTCAATCACCCGTTAAAAAATCCATGCACTGCATACTCGCTCATCATCGAGCAATTTCCTCACTTCTCCACCCATCTTGGATATTTCAAAACCATATTCCTCTCTCATTGATATCCTATAACAGACATCAAGGCCCTCATTACAACCCTGGCGGTCGGTGTTAAAGCAGCGGTAATACCCCCAACAGGCCGGTGGAAAAAAAAATGGAATCACGACCATGGCGGAAACCGCCAACATAGACAGCCACTTTAACACTCTGACCGCCACAGCGGTAGAAACAAACAGCGCGGCGGTCACCGCCAACAGACAGGCGGAGGACAAAGTACCACCCACTGTATTCCAACACGCCTATCCGCCACCTTTTCCGGGGCGGAACCAACGCTATCAAAAGCACGGTGGAAACAGTACACAGAAGGGAAACCACTCACCTCTCGACACCCAGCGAGGAACCAGGACGCCATGGAGCCCGAGTTACACGTCCTGCCCATGCTGGTCTTCCTCCTTCTGTATCAGGAGCAAGACAGACGCCGTTGACGACCACGGGGAGTACTGCACCTACAACACAGAGGATAGGGGAGGGAAAAGAGAGTGACACACACATGCAACACGCAATACCCCCACTCCCACCCTCACCCACAACACCATACACACAAATACATGCAGAAACATTACATATACACCCCTTCATCCCCTGGAAGAATGCAAGGACAAAAGGAAATGATTGTAACGAGTGTAATCAATAAAAATCAGATAGTGAAAGTTCAAAAATCAGTATATACAAATATGTACACCAACTACACAAGTCCGCATAGTGTTCCAATCATTGTCCGTGGACCAGTGGTCCCAAAATGCATGGGCAAAGCCCACACAAGATACATGACTCGAAACGGAGAGAACACTGCAGGGGCATCAGATCAAAATTAAACAGGCACCTCAGGGAGAAGGGGAGGGGGGGCACCTCAGCCGGATGAACGCACAACGCCACTGCTGCACGAGGGGGCTCCATGCCCATTGCTGTATCCTGGGGAGTGCAAAGCCACAGTCTCTCAAGTCTTTCCAGTGGGTGGTTTGCCC
This sequence comes from Pleurodeles waltl, assembly GCF_031143425.1. Taxonomy (NCBI): domain Eukaryota; kingdom Metazoa; phylum Chordata; class Amphibia; order Caudata; family Salamandridae; genus Pleurodeles; species Pleurodeles waltl. The sequence goes on along the minus strand of NC_090436.1, from coordinate 273,976,216 downwards.
ACTGCTTTATCCTGTGGAGTGCAAAGCCACAGTCTCTCAAGTGGATAACAGTCTCCACTGGTTCTGGAGGGGGCTTTGTGCCCAGAGTGCGTCATCCTGCCGAGGAATGAGGTAGTGGATGTGATTCTCCACTGGTTCTGGAGGGGGCTTGGTGCCCAGAGTGCTTCATCCTGCCAAGGACCGAGGTAGTGGATGCCTTTCTCCACTGGTTCTGGAGGGGGCTTGGTGCCCAGGGTGCTTCATCCTGCCAAGGACTGAGGTAGTGGATGCGATTCTCCACTGGTTCTGGAGGGGGCTTTGTGCCCAGAGTGCTTCATCCTGCCAAGGACTGAGGTAGTGGATGTGATTCTCCACTGGTTCTGGAGGGGGCTTGGTGCCCAGAGTGCTTCATCCTGCCAAGGACTGAGGTAGTGTATGTGATTCTCCACTGGTTCTGGAGGGGGCTTTGTGCCCAGAGTGCTCCACATGCAGTGTGGCTGGTCCCATCACCTCATATGGTGCCACGAGATTGCCCAGGAACAGATAGCATGATACGCCATGGAGGCAAAGACATATCCCACCCTGCTGCGGCTTCGCCTTCCACCTGCAGGTGCAAACAGTGATGAGAGTCATGCCTCATGGAAGCTGGGCAGGGTCCAGGAAGTCTCCTCCAGCCTCGGACGGCTGCCCACTGAGGATGGTAGCCATGGCAGCTGTGGTGCCACTGTCTGAGCACATCACAGGGCTGGTGGCGGTGCTTGCAGCGGTGTCTGTGGCGGAGGTGCTAACGGTGTGCATGTACGTCTCCTGCAGCCTCGGATGGCTGCCCCCTGGGGAAGATGCTGGGGACTGTTGCTGAGGCTGCAGACGTGCAGGTGGCGGTGCAGGTGGCAGTGCAGGTGGCGATGCTGGTGGCGGTGCAGGTGGTGGTGCTGGTCGCGGTGCAGGTGGCGGTGCAGGTGGCGGTGCATGTGACGGTGTTCGCCGCCGTACAGGTTGGTGTAGTGGTTGACAGATTGGGTGACTCTAGTCCCTCAGTCAGAGCCACCGTGCCCTGTCCTGACCTGCTCTTTGGCTTGTGTCCCTTCCCCACCTTTGATGGTGCCGCAGGTGTCTTTCCACTGTCCCCTTTTGTTTTAGAGGAGCCCTTGGTGGCTGGTAGGTGCAGCTTCTCCCTCCGGTATGTGGGCACCTTCTTCACCTTGGCAGGTGGTGGAATGTCCTTGGCCTCGCTAGGTGGCACACTGGCAGCCCTGATGGGTGGCGCACTCGATGACACCGCAGTTGCTGACACCACTGTGCCTGGAGATTTGGTTGCTGAGGTGCTGGGCTGGGACCTGGAAAGCCTGGCCCTAGGGGAAGGACGGGGGGGAGGTGTAGGGAAGAAGTCAATGTTAGCCTAAGCTTCTTAGATACACTGGGACGGGAAGATGGAGGGAGTTTGGGAGTGGAGGAAGAGGTAGTGGTTGTAGGAAGTGTACGTTTGCTGAATTTGGGTGAAGGTGCATGGGCCGGAGGCTGTTGTGAGGTGGATGGCTGTTGAGTGGGTGTGTGCCTGTGTTTGTGTACTTTGGGAGGAGGGCTCACAGACACACTAGGAGAGGACACTGGGGATGTGTGAATGGCAGTGGAGGTGGTGATTGCACATGAGCGGTGTGTGGTGATGGGCGTGCTGGTGATGGAGGTAGTGCATGCAGGTGTGAGTGGAGACGAGACAGGGAGGGATGTGGAGGACGTGGAGGAGGGGGACACAGTGGAGGCAGTGGATGTTGCTGTGTCTGCATGGGGATGGTGCTTGTGTGAGTGCTTGTGGGATGTGTGGTGCTTATGTTTGCCATGTCCACTCTTGTGTGTTGATGAGTGTGCATGCTGGTCTGATGGTGTGCTTGGGATAGGCTGAGGTACAGGTGATTGGGTCAGGGTGGAGGAAGTTGGAGGGGGGAGGCTGGACACAGGGACAATGGCTGCATCAGTGCTGAGGCCAGAGCCTGAAATGCTCTCTGTTGGGCCGCCTGCCCAGAATGAATGCCCTCCAGGTATGCATTTGTTTGTTGCAAATGCCTCTCAACACCCTGGATGGCATTCAAAATGGTAGATTGCCCAACAGTGAGGGATCTCAGGGTGAGCGGGCCTGGGACACATGCTGAAGGGCTGCTGGGAAGGCGGTGCTGGTAGGGGGGGTGACGGCTGTACCTGTTGATGCGGTGGGCACAGAGGTGTCAGCCACCGCAAGGGAGCTCCCATCAGAGGAGGAGTCGCTGGTGTATGCTCTGTCCCCGTCGTGGAGCTCCCCTCACCTTCCGTCCCACTGGTGGCTTCAGACTCCGCTGCTTCACCCTCCAGGGCCATGTGGGTTGCAGCTCCCTCCTGCTCCGGTGCCACTGCTCCTCTGCCAGATGATGCTAATGCACGCAAGAACAGGGAGACAAAACAAAAAGGGGGGGAATGACAGAAGAAACACATGTTCAGTGCATGCAACACTACTACTGTTGGCGGACACAACACACAGGGAGCAGCCCTATGCACTAAGCCATGCACTAACAGTTCTTATTAAATTCACATGCCCATGGGGGACGAGGCCTAAGCCCAATTGCTGCACACCTGGAAGTCACAGGAGCCTGACTAGGTGAAGATGGCTATTACCACTAGTGGGGTTGGGGTGCCACAGAGCCTGCCTAACAAGGGACCTAGCCTATCATGTTCGCCCTGGCCTAGGGGAACCCACAGCCCACTTCGACCACCCAGACACCTCGTAAAGCGCACATAGTCAGCTGAATTAGAGTGTACTCACCCCCTTGTGGCTGCTGTGATGCCCTCAAGCGCCCATCCAACTCTGGATAGGCCACCGCCAGTATCCGGTACATCAGGGGGTCATGGTGCGACGGGCACCCCTTCGACGTTGGGAGGTCATCCCCAGCTGGGCCTCTGCCGTCTTCTTGCTCCAGCAGCGCAGGTCCTCCCATCTTTTACGGCAGTGGGTGCTCCATCTATGGTAGACCCCCAGGGTCCGGACGTCCTTGGCGATGGCACGCCAAATACCCTTCTTCTGGTGGGCGCTGACCTAGAGGAAAAGTGAAGTAAAAATGGATGTTTATATCCCGTACATTTCATCTCACGCATTGCCAAACACATCCCACCCTGGCCCAGACATACATACACACACAATCCTGACATGCTGGCCTGTCCCCCTCCCTACCCTCTTCCATCCACGACACTCCATACAATCATGTGCCATCCACCATGCTCACAGTGTACTCACCTGTTTGTCTGGAGGACCATACAGTTGCGTGTAATGGGGGAGGACCCCATCCACCATTTTCTCCAACTCCTCCGAAGTGAAGGCAGGGGCCCTTTCCCCAGACACTGTAGCCATCGTTGCTTCCAGACACAGGTCACAGCAGCACTTGCAGTGTAGGTCCTCTCCTGTTGAAGGTCAGGTATCAAGTGAGGGAACAGTAAGAAAATGGCGGCCACATCTACGACGGTGCGTACCGTCACCACCGGCATACATCGTCATTGTCTCCTGGGACCCATAGGGCCCAATGTTAAGCAATGCTGAATTGCGCCGCGTTCTTTGACCACCTACCGCGACGGTGTACAACGCGAGCGCAGTTACCTCATTTCCCCTTGTCCCACCTTACAGGTCAGGCAGCCGTCATTTCAGGGGGCCACATGGCAGGGAAAAAAACTGCATCACACCTATTTAGGCCTGGAATACGGACAGATAAAGGCACATTGTGAATTTCCAACGTTTTACCAAATAACACATTGTGATACCTAAGTGTTGGATGACCCTCTGCTCGCTGTTCTCCTCCATAGGGCACGTCTGCTGGGGCAGGTGATGAGATGGTGGCATCCTCTGGTGTACAGACCCCTGGTGGACCTGTCGACAATGGAAGAGAGACACATCATTATCACATACAGACTTGATCGTGCAACAATCCTGGAACTGTGTGCCCAGTTGGAGCCAGACCTGATTTCAGCTATCAGCCATCCCAGAGGAATTCCCCCCTCTAGTGCAGGTTCTGTCTGTAATCCATTTCCTGGCCAGTGGGTCTTTTCAAACAACAGTGGCCATGGCATCAGGGATGTCCCAGCCAATGTTCTCTAACGTGTTGTCCAGAGTGTTGTCTGCCCTGCTGAAACACATGCGCAGCTACATCGTTTTCCCTCAGGTGGAGGATTTGCCCACAGTGAAAGGTGACTTTTATGCCCTGGGACATATCCCCAACATCATTGGTGCCATTGATGGTACACATGTGGCATTTGTCCCCCCCACAGGAATGAACAGGTGTACAGAAACCGGAAAAGCTACCATTCACTGAATGTGCAGATGGTGTGTTTGGCAGACCAGTACATCTCCCATGTGAATGCTAAGTATCCTGGTTCTGTGCATGACACTTACATTTTGAGGAATAACAGCATCCGTTATGCGATGGGGCAACTCCAGAGGCACTGTGTGTGGCTAATAGGTGAGCCCAAGGTCCCAACACAGTTGACATAGGTGTCTGGGTATGGGGTTGTCCCTAAGGGTTAGTGTCTGTCTAAGAGTTGTCCCTCGACATTTGCAGGTGACTCTGGTTACCCCAACCTGTCATAGCTACTGACCCCAGTGAGGAATCCCAGGACAAGGGCAGAGGAACGCTTCAATGAGGCACATGGGCGAACTAGGAGGATTATAGAATGCACCTTCGGCCTCCTGAAGGCCAGATTCCGGTGCCTCCATCTTACAGCTGGCTCCCTATACTACTCACCGAAGAAGGTGTGCCAGATAATCGTCGCCTGCTGTATGTTGCACAACCTGGCTTTGCGACGCCAGGTGCCATTTCTGCAGGAGGATGGGCCAAATGGTGGTCTTGTGGCAGCTGTGGAGCCTGTGGACAGTGAAGAAGAGGAGGCAGAAGAAGAAGACGTAGACAACCGAAACAAAAACATCATGCAATACTTCCAGTGAGACACAGGTAAGAAGATGTAACTGCTTCCCATATCTCATACTATTGGTGGAGCTAGCATTAGTCTGTCATTTTCACTCAGTGTATGGACCCTGACTTGTTACTTTGCCTTTGCATTTCACAGATCTGGGTCCCACTTTGTGCCCTCTGCTATGTTTACTGCTGGCCTACAGCTGTGTTACATTGGTATGAACAAGTACATTGACATTGCTATATTACAGAGGTTTTGCAATTACACATTTGTGAAAGCACAGACTGACTCCAGATTGTTTTGTGATTCAAGTGTGTTTATTTCTGTGCAAATAAGTGGAGGGGGTGTGGAATGGGCTTGGGTGATGGTGGAGGAATGTCCATGGCAGAGTCCAGTCTATTTGTTTCACAGGTGCATTGTCCAATGGGTCATAGGAAGTGGATCAATGGCAGTTTAAGGTGGACAGGGTGTCAAAGTGGGACAGAAGGGTGACATTCAGGGGGGTCTTATTTCCTGGCGGGGGTCTTGGCAATGTTCTCTGTCTTGTTCCTGGATCTCAGGGACAGTTTGGGGGGTGGTTCTCCTTCTGCAGGGGGTGGGGTGCTGGTGGCCTGTTGTTCCTGTGGCGGTGCCTCATGTCCACTAGCGCCAGCAGAGGTGGAGGGCTGTTCATTGTCCAGGCTAGTGTCAGGGGCCCATTGATGTGCCACTGTGTCTGCCAGCACCCCTGCAATGGTGACAGGGTGGTGTTGATGGACTTCAAGTCCTCCCTGATCCCCAGGTAGTGCTCCTCCTGCAGCCGCTGGGTCTCCTGAAACTTGGCCAGTACCGTGCCCATGGTCTCCTGGGAATGGTGGTAAGCTCCCATGATGTTGGAGAGTGCCTCATGGAGAGTGGGTTCCCTGGGCCTGTCCTCCACCTGTCGCACAGCAGTCCTCCCAGCTTCCCTGTTATCCTGTGCCTCTGACCCCTGAACCGTGTGCCCACTGCCATTGCCCCCAGGTCCCTGATCGTCCTGTGTTAGTGGGTTTGCCTGTGTTCCCTGTAGTGGTGGACACACTGCGGATTGACGTGTCCTGGGGACAGAGGGATGGGCCCGCTGGGTGGGTGCTGTGACGGTGTTTCTTGAGGGGGGAGGTTCAATGGTGGTTTGTGACTGTGTCATAGGAACCGACTGTCCCGAGGTCCCTGATGGGCCGGGCTGGTCATCTCGATCCAGGCGTGCAGAGCTGCTGTCATCACTGTGGGCCTCTTCTGTGGGGGGACTGGATATGTCTGGCACCTCCTGTCTGGTGACGTTGGGTAGGGGTTCTGTTGGGGTGTGAATGCATAATCTTAGTATCTGTGTGTGCCATCTTGTGCAAATGGTGAGTTAACCTCTGCTCCTGTGCTTGCATTATTGCCGTGGCCCTTGTGTGATTGGTGATTTTGGGGCATGAGTGAGTCTCTCTACTGGACATGCTTTGGTGATGGGTGTCCATGCATTGGTGTTACATGCAGGGCTTGGTTTTGGGATGTGTGGGTTGTGGTATTGGGGTATCTGTGGGGTGTTGGGGTGATGGGTGTGAGGGTGGGAGTGTGTGATGGCATGCAGGTAGGGTGGGGGGGAAAAAGTAGTTAAGATATGACTTACCAGAGTCCAGTCCTCCTGATACTCCTGCGAGGTCCTCAGGATTCAGTATTGCCAACACTTGCTCCTCCCATGTTGTTAGTTATGGGGGAGGAGGTGGGGGTCCACCGCCAGTCCTCTGTACAGCAATCTGGTGTCTGGATACCACGGAACGTACCTTCCCCCGTAGATTGTTCCACCTTTTTCTGATGTCATCCCGTGTTCTTGGATGCTGTCCCACTGCGTTAACCCTGTCAACGACTCTCGGCCATAGCTCCATCTTCCTAGCAATGGATGTCTGCTGCACCTGTGATCCGAATAGCTATGTCTCTACCCGGATGATTTACTCCACCATAACACTGAGCTCCTCCTCTGAAAACCTGGGGTGTCTTTGAGGTGCCATGATGTGGTGTGGGTGATGTGTGAGGTGCTGTCTGTTGTGATGTGTGAGGGGATGTGTTGGTGTGTGTTGTTTGAGGTGCGTGAATGTTGTATAAATAATGGTGTTGTGTGTCTGTGGATGCTGGTGTTGTGTTAGCTAATCTCTCTCTCTGGCCTTCTTTCAAAATATTGGTTGTAAGGGTTTGTGGGTAATGTGGGTGGGTGTTTTATAGTGGTGTGAGCATGTGGGTGTGGTGTGTGTATGTGTGTCAGGTGTGTGTATTTTGAAATGTCCAATGTGGTTGTGTCTTGTAAATGTGTGTGTATTTTGAGCGCGGCGGTGTGTACCGCCAATGGAATACCGCGGTTGAAAGACCGCCGCGTTGATTCGTGGGTCGCTATAGTGTGGGCGTATTCTTGTTGGCGTGACGGTGTGGGTTTTGGTATCGCCAGTTTATCACTGACCTTTGGTTTGGCGGACTTGTGCGGGTGTCTGTATTGTGGCGGATTCCTAGCTGTGAGTCGTAATACCTGTAGCGGAATTCCACCGCCGCAACTGTATGTTGGCGGTCTTCAGCACGGCGGAAAGTGGGATTTACTGCCATGGTTGTAATGAGGGCCCAACTGTCTCAGTCTTGCTATCTCTCTCATAACCATTGTCTCACCTTCAGCCACAATGCTTCTCTATAACTTTCTCCTTTCCTCTCAGTCTCCTATATCATTTCCCTCCTCACTCTGGTTTGAGACCTACCCCATACTCCACTCAGGAGATGTGCCCTTTGCAACTACTATTGGCATTACTTTGACATCATTCTCAATGACTGCCATTTTCTTAAATGAGCTTGACAAACTCACCACCTTTGGGCTCCGTCTCCCAATTGATAACATCATCATGGGAGAATTTACTATCAAGTGGAGTTTATCATTGGACCTCTATGTGCTTTTCACAGAAAACACATTAGTTATTCATCATCACCTAGATCGCAACATCAGGGTAATGTGAGTCACATCAGATGACAACTCAATTTCTTTTTAAAACTTCTAGTTAATTGAGTTATTCAATAGTTCATAATAAGCAAGAGGTTTTAACATAATGTCAAACTCCAGAATAAATCAATACCGAGACTAAAAAATATACAAAATCAAATAGAAAACTGGCATAGGAAGCACTCAATCAAATAGAAAACTGACATATGAAGCACTCAGGTTAAAACTCATGAAAATATCTAAATGCAAAGTCAACGAGGATCAACATGAAGTCTACCTTGGAAGAATATTCCAAAAGCTTTGGCACACATCCCAAAAAAGGCACATTTTATAGGTTTCTTCACAATAAAAGACCACACACTCACAATGGTGTGAAATGAGGTAATAACGGCAACAGCCAATAGTTTTTATAAGCACATAAAAACATTTACTGCAACATTACAAAAGATGCCATAAGAATGCATAATTAACTCTAATCCTTAACCTAAAAACAAAAGAATGACACTACATCTTTGCACGTCTTACAATAAAATGGACCCTTCAATATGTCAATTAATATTCCATTGGTGCAGGAAAAGCCCTTGATTTTGTTGCAAGTGTTAGTATGCTTGGAACATAGCTACCTCCAAGTCAAAAAATAAATTACTTCTCATTTCAGTGTAAGAAAAACAACACCACAAAAATTATCCCATTTCCCCTATTTTGTGTTAACGTAAAAGAACACCGGAAAGCTTTAAACATGAAGAATAAAGGACCATTTCTTTCAAATTGAAGGGGTGTGTGTCAGGACAGACAGGCTGAGGCCCAGTCTTGTCCACTTGAGGCCTTTTTATGCTACCTTAAAACAACAACTAATTAAACATTATTTTAATTAATAAATCTGCTATAACATTCCCTATAACCCCTAAAATGACATCCTTCCTGTGTACCAGCAGCTCCCTTTAACAGTCTTGCAAACCTTACTATTGAAATGCTTGCATCCGTAACCTAATTAGAGCCTTTAAGAAGACCTCAACCATAATTTGGACCCTATCAGCCCGGAATGGTCTGATCCAATTCAGATAAGTTTCAGCTTTTCCACCCAATTTACAGTCCCCATAATTTGAACAAAAAATAAATATGTGACTTCCTGCTCTCCTTGATCTTTTCAGCCACCATCAACCTCTACTGAGACTAATGTTCTCTATGAAAGTAATAACTCATCCATCAATGCCACTCTGGATTATCTTATTCTCCACCCAAGAAAAGCAGTGAATAATAGCAAAATTTCAAAATGATTTTCACGTAAAATAAACTACAAAATTTGAACTCTGCGAATAACCTTTCTAGGAACAGTCATAGGAAGAGTTTAATGTCATTAAACCACAGCTTATAACTCCCCTCCATCTTGCTCTGTCTCACCTGTGGGGACATCACATTCCAAACCACACTGCGCCAGGAGGAGCTGAATTGCAAATCACCTGTGGCCAAGGGGAGGAGTCTGTGGCCTCAAATAGTGCGCATATTGCGATCCCCGTACTCCTGCAGAGCGGGACCCATTTTGCTCTCTCATCAGTGCTGACTCCACATCCCTAAATTGCAGATCCCCTGTGGCCAAGAGGAGGAGCCTGATAAGCACACATACAGCACTGCCCATACTCTGGCAGCACAGGAGCAGTTTTGTTCTATCTCACCGGCAGGGACTGCACATCCTAAACCACACTGCGGAGGGAGGCGCTGAATTGCAGATCACCTGTGGCTGAGGGGAGGAGCCTGAATAGCGTGCATACAGTGCTCCCCATAGTCCTTCAATACGTCATGCGCCTGGGTGAAGCCCCAGCCAAGGACGGGGCCACACATGTCAGCATTAGGAAGAGCCAGGGCAGGGCCACCCCCTTGTTACAGCTACATATTGAGGCTTGCAGGAGTTAAAACTAATTGTGAGTACTTTGAGCATCTAATATGGGAAAGGGAAAGCCTACCGAGTCCCTAAGGGGACCCAGATCAAAATCTAAGAATGTTAAAATAAATGCTGCAGAGAACTGCACACTAGTTGATATTGATAATTTAATTGAAGAAGTGAAGGACATGATAAATGAGGGGAAAGGACGAGTCTAGAGCAAGGATGAAAAAATCTAAAATATTCCACTCCCTAAAACAAAAGAGGATAAGGCAAGTGAATTTATTAATAACCCTGGCACTAACTTGTTAACCCTGGCAGTGGCAAAGCCTAACCATCAATTAAACTCAACAAAAATTCAGTCATCCATTAATAATGACTCACCTTTCCCACAAGAAACATCAGATTACCAAACAGCTATAATCCCTAATATCGTGTGCAATAATCATTTTGCTCCATTTGCCGATTCAACAAATGACCAGCTTCTACCCCTTTCTACAGTTTTGCAACCATTGTCAATATGTCCGGAGAGTACAAATGTGCTTATCGATAATCGAAGGAGGGAAATGACTAATCTGAAGTCCACCTTACACATAACCAATCAAAGGGTATCTGATCTTTATGAGTTGAACTCAGACTTTATGATAAAGTTAAAAAAACATCTAACCGGAACATTAGAGGCATGACAATGCTGTCAGGACTCCTGGCTTTCTATCAGGAAGGAGGGAGGAGATAACCAAAGGAAACATCTTAGCTCCATCTTCCATGAAGTACCCCAAGCTGATAATGTACCCAATTATACGGCTAATATAGCGTATCACAATGACAGGGAAGGGATAAAAGCCTCCAAACCATCTATCACTCCTCGAGGGTACGAACGTGATCAAAGGGCAATACCTTTCCCTGCCAGGCACCTGAGAACTTTCTGTCCAAAGATCTACAGCTAATATCCTTTATGGTACTCATAAAATACAGCATGAAAAGAACCTGGATAATACACTTTTAACCATCAATGTGTTGATTCCAACTCCTCGTAGGTATTATAGCCAAAGCCTATTCTATATGACCAACATTCCAAGACTCAAACCAGACCAAAGGAACCCACAGATTCCTTACTGAAGAAGGTGATACATTGGATTAGAACACCAAGACAGCGTCTTTTAATTGTGCATTCAAACATTATTTTTACTTAACGCCTTCCCAATCCTATTGACTCTTGGGATAGAACACGAGTTAATTGCCTATTAGGTTTGGATGCGCGATCTTATCTACCTGCAGGTTCTAAGATTCAATTTAAGAGCTGCTTGGGCTGCCAAATGAACATAATCCCTCATCCCCATCCCCAGCATGTTTCACAAACTCAAGTTCAAGGTGGACAGGGTAGAGCGAATGAGTTTGAGCAAAGGAGAGCAACCAATCTAAGGGGACCACAGATGCCCCCATCAAGTGAAGTGGATTGACTGAAAGAAAGGCATAGTGGCTGGCACAGTATATAACAACATCCACTCCATAACTTAAATCAGTCGGACTCTTCAGGAGCCCAGACGAAGGCAACTCCTACAACAATTCAAGCTTGCATAGATCAGGGCAACTTATTGGCATCAATTAACTCAACTCTGACAGCAACAATTAATGCTTACCTGGCAATCAGACAAATTAGAAATGCAATTGGATTTGATACACGCAATGGCCACTTCCATCAATAAAATAGAAATGAAGCTTTCAGCTGTGGAGCAAAAAGGGCCATGCACGGACACTACAATGGTGATATGTGCTTGCAACCCATTAGTGGACATATGGTCATCCTTACCAGAAGTTTTGACCATCATGATCACTGAATGGAAATCAGTCCTGCAAAGTTTAAATTTTGCTAAGGGGCAAATCCCAGGCAAAGTGTTTGCCAGACAAGCAAATCCAGCCCTACCGATAGACCAGAATCAAATAAATTTCAGCATGCACACATCTTCTCCGCTCGAGCTGGACAACCCGCTCACCAACTCAAAAGTCAGGGAGCATGCGCCAACTGAATTCATGAATAACTCAGAACATTTACTTACCTCATCCCACCGAACCACACAAGCAGAGAAGAGTAAATCAGCATCAAATGACCCATCAAATACCAGTGCCCCAGCCTAGCCAACACTACTATCAAAGAGAGCAAGAAAAATGCTAAAAAAAGCCAAGAACAAAAAGAAAAGAGACTCACTCCAGGAGCTGCAAGGAATCGAACACTCAGCGGCTATCCCTAACGAAATAAGCACATACCCCATCTTTACGCTCAGGAAGACAGATAGAAACATCAATGAAATGCTGAAGCATCGGCAATTATTTGACAATCAACATTCGCATCTATTGGTCTGAGCCGGTGTACACAAAAAGGACAGCACTAGCACAGAACCTATTGAACTCCATGCTGATATAGCTACTGAACCTGCAGTCTATCAAACAATGCAACCATTGGCCCAAGCTTGCCCTCACGGTGCAATACGCTTAACATTAAACAAGCTCGGGGCCCATCACCAACATCATCAATGGAAAAAAACAGAGTGCTCCTGCAGAGGCTAGAGTTGGGCTTCTATAATGCATCCCAGAAATGCTGGGCCTTCAATCCTTTACCGGATGCACTACTATTGGATACCTTGAGTAGGAAGAAACCTAGAGCGCCAAAAGATATTGAGGGAGCAATGGAACTGACGAATATGGCTCTCACTGTCAAGTTAGTCCTCACACCCAAATGTAGCTCTGAAGGCAACCATGATATTTTGAATCAATCAAATCTCCTAAGGCTGTTTAAGGCACTTCCTGAGGCAACCACCATAGTGTCGGGTGACATTGAAAGAAGAGCATTCAAAGTGATACCCGAGCACAGCATCCATCGAGAATCCACCGTTATGACCTTAAGCTCCATGGTATTGGCGGAAATGGTGCTGAAAAAGAAACGGCTTCTTGAGGAATGGGGTATAAAGGTGGAGCTGATGGGCCACCACAAATATCCCTACCCACTAAAAATATCATGTGAAACCCAGTCTCCTAAAGCAATCACCCCCAGTATTCTAAAAGAAGCAAGTCAAAACAAGACAAATGAGCGGTACACCAAACTCTCTATATTCTGCACCTATGATAACCCAACAACCTACACTAGAAAAGTGTCTTTGAAACAGGGGGACAAAATGTGCACAAATGGGAGTATATCCACTTCTATCAGAACATACCAGCAGAATGCCTAACAACAATAGTCAACCCGAGTGCAGCAAACATCATTTGACAATCATCTCTTGGAACATTGTGGGTCTGAAGCGACTTTTAAACTACAACATTGCAAAACAACTATTAATCAATGCAGATATACTATGCCCCCAAGAAACCTGGCTAACCCGTTCACTGGCCATCCCAAGCTTATTACGAAATACAACAATTAGCAAAAAAAGGAAACATCTTTGGAAAACCATCTGGCGGCCTATCAATCTATGTAAATGTCACCCTTGACTTGAAAGTCAGCACAGTACTCAGTCATAATCAATTCCTACAAATATTAAGAGTAGAAATTCCTACACTAAACAGTATTTTGTCAAAAAATCTTATAATTAATATTTACTTTAATACCTTTGATCAAGCAAAAATAGAAAACATGGCTCAACTCGTAGACACTCTGGACGAAGTACTTTGCAACCATATAGACCATACAATATTAATATGTGGGGATTCTAACCTTAGATTCTTAGGAACAACCGCAGGTCAGGGTCACTTGATGTGCCAGGCCAACAAACAACTTCAACGTTTCCTCAACATGTATGGCCTCATTTCAATTCAGCACTCTCAAAAAGCAAGTTCCTTTACACAATCGTTTCCCAAAACCTTCTAGGGCAAGAGCACTTTAGATTAAATCTTTGCTACTGAGGGAGACATAAACGATTTACATCCTTTTAAATTTTACAGCTAATCGCCAGTGATCCTAAAGAAATATTGTGGCAACAATGGCTTTGCTATAGCCGCACCTTCCTATACATTTTATTAAGTACAATAATGGTGCTCAAACACTAAAAACGTACCTGTTGCAAAAGTACGTGTACTGGGATTGAAATGAACCTAAACCAGTTAATATGAAATCAAGAAAAGCAATTTGTGGAGCACACATATGTTAAGAGTCCTAACTGTCCAACACAATGGATTCAATAGTCTATAAGCACTGATAATAATATATGAAAATACAATAAACACCAAAATGAAAGCAAAAAACAAAAATTAAACAAATTGTGAACTGGTATGTGGCAAATATATATATATATATATCTATTTAATCAGCATAGCTATATCCATTACAAAATACAATTCATGACAACCATAATTCAGCTATATTGAAACATATTGATATACAATCGAGCCTAGTTGAAAAATGAACCGAGATAAGTACATCTGTAAACAATCTTGCATGTATTAGCAGGATTCAGCCAACACATGTTTCGTCCTGTTGTAGGACTTTTTCAAGGCTGATTGAACAACAACATATAAACATAATATTACAAATATTGTAAATACATTAATCAATCAAGTTACAAAATATTACAAAAATTAAAAAAATCTCAATGTATTACCAGCATATCTAATAAAACAAATATCAAGTTAGTAACCATTGAAAAATGTGCAGAAGATTAAGCCACATACCATAAAAGTCACCAAGAGATGAGTCAAATCCAATAAAAACTACACCACTGACCAAGTATCCAAGTGCAATAAGAGAGAATAAGAAAGAATGAATACTAAAGAGAAAAAGCATATAAATCCATAGTTTAGAATTATAATCAGAATAGTGCTTTATAGATAGATAGATTGAGTTACTAATTGTAGCTCCTTATGAATGATGGAATCCATATTAATCCAAAAAATCGCTAAAAATATATGAAACAAACAGTCTCTTGTCATAAAGTCATAAGTTACACTCAATTAGATCACTAAAAAGTATCCAACTCGATATATCCACCAACCTTGTCTGTCTTGTTTCATATGCAACTAATTTTCTTCATAATGCGCCAGTATTCGCAGTTACAGAATAGAATTCATATATCACAAAAAACAGTTTGGTCTTCAAACACCTCACATGAATATATCTGAAATAGACCAAATAAGAACCGTACAGACACAGTTACTGTACTAGCACCAAGTCACATGAACCCCGAGTATGTCTAATTGAGTGTCATGTGACCTCAACAAAAGCAATTACTGCTAAATGTATAAATCACTACACAGTTCCAATGTCTGAAATATTCATCATTCTCCATCTTAAATGTTTAATTTGAAAAATTATCATCCAAGCTCACACTATAAAATGGCTCAAACAGCCAAAATATGAATATCTCAAAGTGGACAATGTAGTCCATTTTGCACAATGTAACATATCATTCCAAAAAGTGAGGACATAATGAAAAGATTGAATATCATTAGGTTCCTCTATACTATCTATCTCCATACGGTGCTGTCATTTGCCCAGTATGCTAAAGTGGTCATCAAAACGAAAAGTAAAAAGTCCTATAACGAATTACCTTCATAAACTGCATATGGCTGCAGAGAATAAACAGCATCCATATTTCGCGCCGACCAGCCCGAGGTCCAAACAAAACGCCCTCATATGGGGTATAGAAATAGCCGCAGCCACGCACTTATTTGAAAAAACGTCTTGGAACGTCGTGATTTTAACGGCCACCATATTTGAACGGCAAATTCCGCATATAAGACATCAACAATACATCTTTCAACAACCATTATGAAACAAACCAGAAAACTCATCAACCAATTACTGAAGTTGATACCGCAACCTATTCCTCGAGAGTTACCGTATTTTTCAGAATTTGTTTAGAAGGTCAGCTCATATACGGCGGCCATTTTGTAATGGGCTATCGTCCAATTAAGAATCAAACCAACATTGACTACTGAAAGAGGCGCCATCATTTTCAGTCATCCTCCGATACGGCGGCCAGTTTTGAAATGGGTCAGTGTTCAAAAGGAGACCCAAAAGAGCATTAACCTAAAACGAAACTGCCCATTAACATAAAAAATATATTTGTTTTGTGTTACAAAGTATAAATACAGGATAGAATGTAATAATCCATCATTTGATAATAGTCAGTCGCTTATTGTGTAACCAATAGAAGCTAAATGATATATGTAAAAAAGAGAAGCTATTCATGTTGGTCTCATGTCATCACATATAACTAGTTGAGAATCTTAGTTACTGACATAATAATAAAATGATCCAAAGAAGAATGAGAATCACTATTGTGACCTGCTTATCAGTATCATAATCTTTTAGATTTGAGAAATAATGAAGACGAAATGTAGAAAAAGAGGAAAAAGAAGAGGAAAAAGAAAAAACAAAAAACAAAAATCATGCAAGAATTATACTATACTTATGTGTAGTTAAGTTTTTAAAACATAATGTCATCATAACAACAGATATTTCCAATATTTTTGTTTCAAATGATTATTCAACATTATTGGACATTCTTCTAAACAACAAGACATCCATCAACTAATCACAAATGTACTGTCCTAATTCATATAATTATAAACAATAATGCTTCTCATGGTCCAAATTCATGTCTAATTCTATGCTCTTGAGTCTAATTATCCACCTGGCCTCATTTCTTCTGGGTTCAATCTCTCGATTACCACCTCTAGGATGTATCAGAGTTTGGCTAATACCTATATATTTAAACTGTGGAACCTCTGTTGTGGGATGTTCCTTATTAATATGACAAATTATAGGTGATGAGGAGTCATTGTTCCTTAGAGCACGCATATGTTCTTGGATCCTCTCCTTTAGAGATCTAATGGTGCTTCCTACTTACATTTTGACACAATCACACACCAATATGTAAACCACATATTTGGTATTGCAATTGATCAAAGTCTGAATCTTGTATGTTTTGGTACCATTAAAGTTAAAAGTAAGAGTTCTGTATAGAGCTATACTACACATATTGCATTTACTGCATTTATAAAAGCCAATTGGCTTAACAGGTAGCCATGTTTCCAATTTTTCCTTAACTGGTGGTAGAAAACTCTTACAAACTAGATCCCTAATGGTTATGCCCTTCTTATGAATCATTTTGGGTTTGGAAGGTAACATTTGTTTTAGGGTGCCATCAGTATGTAGAACACTCCAATGTTTGGAAAAGATTTTATAAATGTCCTGACTGTTCTGACTATAGGGTGTACAAAACGATATAGGTCTCTGTGAAGTTAAACGCCAGTGATCACCTCCCGCTCATAACACGCTTTGAGACAAATCTAAAGGTCATTCACAGGGAGATGAAGAGTCACAAATAATTAGATGAATAAAATGGGGTCCTTCGGCATTACAAGCTTATACCTCTTGGTCCAGTTCTAACAGCCCGACTCTATTGTCTCTGTTGGGCAACACACTCTGAGCCAAGATATCACCAACAGCCTTTTAAAAAAAGCCGGCTCCATTCATACTTCGCAACGGCATCCTTTAAAGCCCCTCTCGCATTGCTCCATAAAGGAAAGCAAGCTGAAATTGGGTAGATTGAGAAGATTACAAGCCAAAACAAGAGATCCAGTGACAAAAAAAGAACTAATGCTAAAATTATGAACATATACAACACAAGCAGCTGATCTGGTCGTTAAAACACCAGTCATCAGAAAAGGAGTCTGTTTACATCCTCTCCCTGGCAAGAAAACATAATCACAGTGAACTATGGCGTTATATCAAAAACAAGATGGGTCAGAGCGTACAATGATTTAACTCAATAAATGAAGCTACATGGATAAAACACGTCACAAAACTATATGCAGCTGATTCATTTCTTCCGGAACAACTAAAGTATGATGTGGACAAATACGATTCCGAATGGATCATAAGCTTTGATCCCTCGCCAAGTGAAATCGCTATAATTTTGTGGAAAATTAGGTCATCAGGGGCCCCTGGCCCGAATAGAATCCCTTCAACAATCAAAGATGACCACGAGCTTTGGTCCCCAATTCGCTCAGCCCTATATCGATCCTGCCTTGACTCACAGGAGGTTCCAAAGAGCTGGAGAGGCTCTATACTCCATCCAATTTACAAGAAAGGAGACAGACAGGATCCAGCCAATTACCGTCTTATCGCTCTCTTGGATGTTGAAGCAAAAGGCTTTGCCTCAACAGTCTTGGAAGAACTACAAAACTGGACAGAGGCCAAGGAAATAGTGCCATTAAATCAACCTGGCTTTAGAGCAAATTCCGCAATCACGAATAACATCATAGCCCTCTCCTACTTAGCTCAAGAAAATCACTACCACTGTTTGCCTGCTTTGTGGATTACACACCAGCATTCAATGCGGTGGATAAGAATTTATTATGGCGTAAGTTAAGAAATTGGGACATCCTAAATAGGCTATTAAGGGCAATAATCCTATTGTATACATCCACTTGGATAAGGGTAAAGCTGTTGAACTCCACCATCAGTAATGAGATTCCCACCACCAGAGGGCTTATACAAGGATGTGTCCTAGTTCCGTTATTATCTCAACTATACACTGCAGATATGTCGCAGGCGCTGATACAAGCAAATCTGATCACACCAAAAATTGGAAATTTAAAACTC
Organism: Pleurodeles waltl; assembly: GCF_031143425.1. NCBI lineage: Eukaryota > Metazoa > Chordata > Amphibia > Caudata > Salamandridae > Pleurodeles > Pleurodeles waltl. Next base: position 273,957,856 of record NC_090436.1, on the reverse strand, counting down.
GCCTTGCTTCAATATGATGACATCGTCTTGTTGGACCACTCTAAAACTGGCCTACAAAAAGCTCTAACAGCCTTGCATAGCTGTAACATGACAAACAAAATGAAGGCACATGTTACTAAAACAAAAGTCGTTATATTCGGTGGATCATTGAGACATCAGCACTTACGCTGGAAGCTGGGGCCACTTATCATCAGCACCACGGATATGTACAACTACTTAGGCATGGGGGCTTTCCTGAAATACTACCACAGGATAGTCATGGTGCCTCCCAACACTTTGAAATCAGCTCTGCATAATGTTTTTGAAACAAAAACAAACCCCTGGTCACAATATCTTGAAACAACTCTAAACAAACTTTAAATTTACTAAGCAGCACTGATCAGATTTGCACAGTTACGTATCACCATTAAAACTATACTGGAAAGACAGATAAAAACTCTCTCACAAGCATGTGACCTGGGAAAATTGAGTAGCTCTGCAGTGCAATTAGCGCTGGTGCAGTCCTATATAAATACCACTCAATATCTGGCTCCACACCATACCTCAAAAGTAACATCAGAAAGCTTACGTTTCACAAACTTCTGGGTTGAAGAACAAAGGAGCAAAATCCAAAATGGACTTCTCTAACCAATATAAAAGGCTGCAGGCTCTGCAACTACAAATCCGAGTCTTTCATCCATCTACTATGCTGCTGCCCGACTCTGTTGAACGCACAACGCACTTCATTAAGATCTCTTTTTCTCTGCCACGTTATAAAAACCTGTACTGAGGCTAGATCACTGGTGTTCTCTTTAAAGGAACCAGTCGATCTGGCCAAATTCGGGAAGTTCATTATGCTGCTTCAAGCAAAGCTGAACAATCATCTGACATGTATTTAGATTCTTTTAAAGATATCGTGACATTTTACTTGTGTTTTAAACTGAATATTTTTATATGGGTTCTAATTTTAATTCTCCTATGGATTTCCTTACGGATACAACACTTATTTTCACAGAACTTTATAGGGACGACTGTCCGTTTGTGTCACACTCCATATACACATGTATTTATTATTCTTATTATGTTCATACTGTGTTTTTCTTTTTGCAATGATTTTAAGTAAACACGCAACTTAAATAAAAAGTATAAAAAAGGGTGAAATGCTTTTCAAATATGTATGTTGCCATCCCTCAGATGGTATCCACTATAGCCGACAAGAAATTGTCCCAAATGTGCGGAACATAGTAGTAAAAGATAATTTTATCCCTTTCACTATTAAAGAAGCAAACAGGGCTAATCAATCTATTCACCCTGTCTAGTTGCCAGGCCCAGATAAGGTTCCTGGGGATCTTTATCGATCAGAACCTGAAGTATGGGGCCTATACATAAGTGAACTTTCCAATACAATCCTGGCAAGCGAAAACATATCTACTTCTTGGTTAGGCACCAAAATAATACCCATTTACAAAAAGGGTGATAGAACACGCCCATGAAATTACAAGCCAATCAGTTTGATTGACAATCTTCAGAAAGTCTTTTGCCGTCAGGTTCTTGACCATTTAGAAGATTGGCTGGAAGTACACAATGTTCTAGTACCACTTCAAACAGGCTTTTGCTCCAAAATGAGTAAAATTGACAAGGTCTTTTGTTTTGAATGTTATAGCTTGGAAATATTTGGAGCTCTCTTCAGACAACCTTTACATGGCCTTTGAAGACCTGAGGGCTGCTTTTGACCTGGTCCCTAGAAATAAACTGTGGTCAACCCTGGAAAGAATAGGCGTATATTCCATCTTATTACATGTCTTCACAAGGCTTCACGAAGGAAGCTTTGCTCAAATAAGATTGTGTGTTTGGGGGAGCTTACAGATGATATAACCATTGCTTGTGAAATGTAATAGGGATGTGTGCTTGATCCCCACCCATTTTTCCTCTATATAAACGATGTGGTAATATGTTTATCTGCTTGTATTTATTAGGGGGTTTGTTAGTTCCCACATTATTATTTGTGGATGACACTGTGCTTTTATCTTGTACTCCACTTGGGCTGCCAAATGTTTTATATAGTGTTGCTGAATATTGTGACTCTCATCTCAAGGACTGGAAGTAAATTCCTCTAAAACAAAGATAATGGTCCTGAAACCACATAACTCTTTCAAAGGGCGATTGTGTATAAGAGGGTCTAGACTCCAACAGGTAGACCAGTTTGATTACCTGGGAGTCAGGATAGGCAGATCTGCTAAATGGAAAGCACAAGTCCTGAAATCAGAACTGTTCCTCCTTCATAGTACTTCTGCAGTAGTCAAGTGCTTTGAAGCCACCATGCCAAAAACTGTACCTTAGTTCATCAAGATCTATAGAGCTAAGGGGAAATCTGCATCCCTGTGTGGCACGGAAATATGGGGCCCAGGATATCTGAGTGGGCTGACAAACAGAGAGAACAGCCTCATAAAATCTCTGTTCAGTTTGCCAAAAAGCACCCTGATAGCCCCATTATTCTTCGACACTGGCCTTAAAAGTATTGATAATTTGGCCAGGCTGATGACTTTACTTTTTTGGATAACATTGTGGTCCAACCCGGAGCTGGCCTCGTACAGATCAGCAATGAAGGAGGTCATTAGCCTAGGGAATAGCTGTTCTATCCACTGGCTTCCCTAAACTAAATTACAGCGGGGCCCTATGCCTGGGCAAGTATTGGTCAAACACGTCCCTCATGAATAGAAAAACAAAGGTTGCTGTCAATGGGAAATGCTGGGTTTACACAATTGACTCCTATCATCGAAATGCTAAGGCAGGAGGGTTGGTAAGCAAGTTTCTGTCCTTTAAACCTACTCCCAAACTTGAACTATATATTGATGTGTATGTACCACCTTTAGCATGCTCCTTGCTTAAAAGACACAGAGTAAGCACAGTGTTGGTAAATAGTTTTGCAGCCAATTGGGACCCCAACCGCTCTAAACTACAAAACTGCTCTTTCGGTACTTACAGAACAGAACATGTAGAACACTTGCTATTCTTCTGTCCAGCATCTGACAGACTCAGGAGGTCTTAGTAAAGAGCAACATGTTTCTCTCGGCATAAAACAATATAGAGAAGCCTACTTTATCTTCAGGTCAGATTGCAGCACTTCCATTGCAATAGGCCTTGGTAGCTATCTACAAGCTGTTTGACGAGTAAGGAAAGTAGCAGGAATTTCACTATAGTGCTTTAATCAGCCAGCATTCTGTGATGTGCTGACTGATATGTATGTAGTAGTCTTCAAGCACTTGTTTCACCTTTTTAAATGTTATGTTTTAATATTATATGTTATTGTGAAAAATGAAGTGTTGGTGTAATGTACCTTTTATGTTTTTAGAAATAAATAGGATTGTTTTAATAATGTGAATTTTTTTGTATGTGTTTTATGGGCTTGTGCCTGAAACATTGATGATGATGATGATGAACTCCCCTCTATCAAGTCCTTGTGAATTCAGAAGACATTTGTTTGTATCACTATTTTTCGAGAACGTTAATAAGATTAGACTTAAAGTCTTTTACAAGGTCTTTTCAACTAGAGTAGAGTTATCACATACCAATTTGCATGTTTCATTATACCATTGTCACTCCAAGCTAGTCTATCCTTAGAGTTCTTTCTCTTTCATTTCTGAAGAAAAATGTCTGTCTGCTACCCCAAATAGGAAACAATCTCCGTACTTTGGGGATCCAGTACTGTTTGCTATTAGCAAAGGCCTTGTTAATGCCTCATTGACTCGCACTCACCAACTCCCCTCTTCAAAATGGTGGCACAGTAAATTACCTTAAACCTTTTCACGTATACCCTCTCCTTAAACAATACATACATATTAATGTTGAAAACTACCTTACCATCTGTAGTCGCCTCCTTTTTCCATTAAGGTTTTCAGAAATGTTTTGCCTCAAACTAAACATCATATGCAGGAAAATCGCCATCTAGGCATATTTTCAGTCTGGTTTTAGAACTAGCGACTGTATGGCATCAGGATCATTAACTGCTATCGAAGAAATCTTATGCACCTTTGATGAAAGCCATCCCTCTCTTTTTCTCTTAATTGATCTAACTGTAGCAGTTGACACTGGAGACCACCAAACTCTCTTGGACACTCTTAAAAATATGGGGTTGCAGCATACAGCCTTAAATTGGTTTTAATCCTAGCACCCATCCATTTCAATTTGAACTTGTTCAAGGTCTTGGTATCACATTTCATAAATACTTCAGTGACACCCAAACTTACCTGAAATTGTAATTCTCTGACTTAAACTCAAAGATTAAACCTTCCCTGACCTGAAACCTTAAAGATGGCTAAACTGGCTGTCTTTGCTAATTCCTTGGGTTTCTTTCCTGATGAAGCTTAGCCTTAATGGTTACATTTAATGTATTGCTTAGTGATCGATATTTCGTCTTCAACACCTCAAGAATTTCAAAAGCATTCTCTCCCCTCAGGTTCTGAAATTGGCATTGGCCTTGGTTAATGACTTGGACAATGGTTCTGTCCTTGCTCTATTTCTCATTAACATAAAAAAGGCTGGACTGCTTATGCCCATGCCAGCCTTAAATTGTCCCAAACAAGTCGCTTTGCTCCACAACTAGTTGTGTCAATCTAAAGCCTTAAACTTTCAAACTCTCACATGCCTCTCGTAGATGCTATACTAGTCTGGAGTTTCTCATTCTCTAAGCTGCAAATTTAAAAGATTCTCTTCTTGTCTCTATGTCACAGATCACTCTCTGGCAATGCTCTCCACTAATGTCAATAATGCTCCTAATTGTCTGACATTTAAATCTCTCATTTTGAACCTGGTTCATAGGATAACTGAGCACCTAATCCAATTTCCTGTTTTGAATCCCAGAGTAGTGCAACACTCTTTAGTTACAGTCACCTAACTTACCCATCAGTAACTGTGCATTTCTCTATAAAGTTCACATGTCTCTGATCCCAATTTACTTGGGAGATTTTCAGATGTATACAACTAAGGGCTCGATTAACTATTACCTAGTTGCAAAATATTGATTTGTAACCAGTATTGTTGCGACCAGTAAATATTTTTCACAAACGAGCTATATAGTACATACCATTATGTTAGTTAATTAAGAACTGAATTGAATTGAGTTGCAATCCATGCTACTTAATTAATATTCATTACATAGGTTGCAAATTGAAACTCAAGCTGATTAGCTACAATCACAGGGATGGTGGCCTGAAAGGGTGAGCTGGGCACCATGTCTCTGACTGATATTCAATTAAGTATTTCTTTTTTACTGCAGCCCATATTTCTTTTGGAAAATAGGGCTGTGTTTAAAAAAAAGTTTTCATTTTTTAAAAAGTTTGTTTAAGAGTTGTCAGGGCCAAAATGACCCCTTCCCTTTTGTGAACAGGTTACCACCGCCTTTCAGAAGTTAGCATCCTATCAATAGTTTACAACCAAAATTACAGCTTCAAACCTTTTATACATGTTACTGAATCGATTATTTGAAGAAATGACTATGACACCCCGTCCCAAATAGGTATTCCTAAACCATTGTACAAGGTTGTGGATCTTGGTGTCAAGTAAAATGTATTAAGCATAAATCTAGCAGGATGATACACACAACTTAATGACATCAAGGCTTCTTTCCAGCTGCCAACTACAATCCCCACAGAACCTTCCCACCTACATTCCAACCCAACAGCGCACCACCATGTATACCGCTTCATTCTAAGAAGGAACCTGACATGTTGTCCCCCTTAAAATGTGGAAATAAGAATTATTATGAAACAATAGAAATGGTATAAATAGACATCTTCTGGAAACTCCAAACAATAATAATATTTCGAAGGTAAGTCTAAAATATGTCTCAGTATATAATATACAAGTTACAATAAGTCATGACATGTTAATCAATAAATCAAGAAGAAACATATTAAATTGTCAATACTATCATGCAAGGAGCATAAGTAAACTATCCTTTCAATATGCCAAGAACATAATCATGAAACTTGGATGGTAGTTGCTTTTTCCTTGAAGGCATTCTATGTTCTTGATTTGAATATTAATCATTCATTATCTTTCAGCGTTTACTTGGAACATTAAATACGTTTCTATTTTTCACCTTTGTATCATGAGCTATGGATAATTTGTCTTTATTCCACCACTTGCCATCCTCCACTTTTTCCTCATTCTTTCATACCTCTAACATATTTTTAGGTACTGAAAATGTAGACTCCCTCTTTGGAACAATTTGTGAAATCTTGTTTCTTACATAATCTTCCACCTGGATGTAAGCTGTTTTTCTTTGTTTGTGCACATATTTATCCTGAGCTTGTGCTCTTCAATTGCATACCTCGTCCACTTTGTGCTTATTAATTGGAAATTCTCCCATCCACTACCTTATCAATTTAGAGGCTGGAACTCTTCCTCTTAATAGCACAAAGTGTGATACACCTGTGTCCACATTGGGAGTAGTCCACACAGTCCACAGTAATTTCTTTAATTCCAATTTACAGTTCACTCTGTTAACTCTGGCCAATTGTATATTATCTTTTGTAACTCTATTGAACCTTTCTCCAACTCCATTACTCCTTGGATGACATAAGGAAGTTGTGTGTATTTAATTCCTAAACATTGCAAAAAATCAGAAAACTGTGCAGAAGTAAATTGACAACCATTGTCAGTTAAAATTTCTTCAGGAATACCTTCCTTGTCAAGGATGGATTCCAATAATGAAATAATATTTGTAGCATTGTGCACTTTCACACATTTGACTTCAGGCCAGCAGCTATAAAAATCTATAACTGCTATGCCATTCTCAATGCACCACCAGAAAAGACCATTGGACCAATGGTGTCTATGGGTAGTTTGCTCCACGCTTTGTTGGGTACATGTATTGCTTACACTGGACTAGGTACAGTAATCTGCGATTTATCATTAATTTCATACATCATACAATCCTTTACATGATATTCAACACTCTTGTCCAAACACGGCCACCAAACATGTTCATAAATTCTTCTCTTATTTGCTTGCATACCTATATGTCCTTCATGAGCTAAAAACAGAAACTTGTCTTTCATTCACTCAGGCACCACTAGTACATTTGACACAGCAGAATAACCTTAACTATGGATAATTCCTTAGAAACATGTTTGTGTGCTTCATTTATCTTGCCTTGAGATTCCCATTTTGCCCAACCTTAGAGAATACCTTGGATCATCTCCTTTATTTGTTAATCAGCATTAACCACAGTTTTCCAATCTCCCTCTGACATAGCACCTTCTGAATGACTCTCAACTGTGCACACCAATTCTATATCATCTTCACACAGCACTTGTTTTTCAACACCTTGGCTTTGTACAGGAAAACAATAAAGACATTCAGCTAGTATGTTTTTGGCACCAGGTACATACTCAACCTGGGATTGGCACGTTCTCCTCCCTTCATAATGAACAGCTGTACCAAAGGTACTGTAAAGCGTGTACCACAGAAGTATGGGTTTAAATGAACAATACCTCACAAGCAAGCTAGTGCTTCCCTTTCTATTAGGAAGTATGCTGACTCTGCACTTTTCAACTATGAGATTCAAGCTCAACAACTTCTTGCCTGCATTGAATTAAAACTGCACCCAGTCCTCTCTGGCTTGCATCAGTCATGATTATAGTTTGATCTCGAGTGTCAAATGTTTTCAGTGGCATAACATGAATAACCTCTTTCTTAATCAGTTTAAATTCTTGATCACAATCTGCATTCCATTCATACTCAACATGTTATCTTTAAAATATTTCTCATGTTATATGTTTCTCCGCACAGTTGGGAATAAATATGGTATAGAATTCAATCAGCCCAATAAAGCATCTTAATTGATCCTTATTACAAGGTGGTTTAAAGTCCTCCATTGCCTTGACTAAGCTTGCCTTAGGTTTCATTCGTTTTGCTGACATTTCATATCCCAAATAGTCTATACAAGGAGCGTTGAATTTGCATTTTATTTTAACTGAGAGTAACCGCTCTTTCTTTCAGAATAGATAAGTCTTAATTCAACCTGCAGTCATGCTGTTTTTTTAATCCCTACTAAAAACAAGCATGTCATTTTGGAATGCAATTATACCTTCCAAGCCACTAAATAAACTCTCCATGACTCTCTGAAACACGGCAGAAGCTGATGCTAGCCAAAAGGCATATATTTAAATTGAAACAAGCCTTCTGGAGTCATGAAGGATGTTAAGTGTCTAGAGTTGGGATGCAAATTAATTTGATGGTAGGCAGATGTTATGTCCAATCAGCTGAAAATATTACCTCCTATCATAGTGGATAACATTTCAGTAATGTTAGGTAGAGGGTAGCGATTAACCCATATTTGATTATTAGGATTGTGTAGATCCACACACATTAATACACTAATAGACCTATTACTTTTGTGAGCTATGACAATAGGTGTGACCCAAATTGAAGATTCAACAGGTTCAATTACACCTTGCCCACATAGTTTGTCCAATTCCTCCTTTAACGCAATGTGCAAAGCTAAAGGTACTTTATGAACTTTGTGCACCACAGGATTGGCAATGGCAACCATTCTAATCTTGTGAGTGAAACCTTTAAACACACCTAGATTTTCTTGAAATACCTCAGGGTACACATCCTCCCATGCATTATGTTTGACTGAAAGAATTTGCAAGTACTCCCTTCTTAATACTACAATATAACTAAATTCTTCTGATCTTGCCAACCTAACAAACAATGATCATCTCTTGCTCCATATACAATTCCTTTCGTAATGCTGTTTTGAAAATTAAATTCTACCTTAAACTCCCTCAGTACATCTATGGGCTTGCCGCCATAACTGTTGGAGGTGGCACGTTCTGGTTGGCTGAGGCAGGACCGCAGCCAGGAAAAACCCGCCCCTCCCATCATGGGTGGGTGTTTATGCTTACTGTATAACCTGTGCTCACCCTGGGTTACCTTGGCCTAAAGCAGTCAAGCTTCTCACAGAGGCAATGTGTAAAGCAAAGACACAGCACTTCTATGCCACAACCACTCTGCATGGCAGAAAAAGAGACTTCACACTCAGTGTATTTATAAAAAGATTGTATTCAACACACATCTTGTCAACACAGCATGGGTATATGTAATTCTGGGCCTATGTTGCAGTTTGCAATTAAAGCCACAGTATGAGGCCCAGCTAAGTTAGACACTATTACTGTATGTACACATGAGAAAAACTGTACATTCCCTCACGCATCCACAGAAGGTGCCAAGCATTGTCAGCACTAGACCCACCCTAGAATTCCCCACAATCAGTATAACACATAAATTCAGGGTGCACTCCAGTTGCCAACATTAGCAGCAAAATGTACATACAAGCTTTACAACACTTTCATGTAGCACTGCGGCTGCAACTGCACTAGTAAGACGTAATGACAACTGTCTGAACTTCCTGACAGGATAAATGTGAGCAGCAGCACCACAGTACTGCCTTCGCATTCACCTGCACTCGCTCCCTGCACCACAGTCCGATGCCATGGGTATCAGCCAGCACATGCACTCACTCACTTGTATGTACTCCCCCCTGGCAGCCCAATGCGGTGCCCCTATACCCTGATAGTGAATGCCACTGTGTTTGGGAGCACCCTGGGTCCCAAACAGCCCCTCACCTACCAACCAGCTTCAGCTATCCTTCCCCTCCACAAACCAAAGATTGCATCAATCTTTCCCTGGTTACCAGGCTGTTTGTGGCTATTCACAAGTCTCAGGGTTCCGGGGTCAAGGTGGTGGAAAGGAAAGACAACAGCTGGCAAACAATTGAGGAGTAAACCTTTGGGTTCCCCACAGGAGGTTCACTCTGAGGTCTGCAAAACACAGGTGGAGGGTCACTGGGGCCGTCATTAGACACCAAGGCACTCAGCCCAGCCAGACAGTTCAATGTTACCAAATAGTTACCAATTTTATTCCCCCTGGAATGGAGAGGCACCCTCGGTGGCTTGTTGACCTGAGTCACCCTTGACACATCCAGTTGCACACAACAAGTTACTAGGAATGCATCTCCTGTACTAGGAGATTCCGCATCTGGGGCACGAAGACTCCAGTGACCCCAGATGGTTATGCTTTCAGATCAAAAGTGCTCAGTGCTGTATCTCCACAAAATGGAGACACAACATCAGGGGTCATCTGATCTGAGTCGCCCTGACTGTATGATCATTAACAAGTAAATTCCAAGGTGATACCTCCTTGGACAGAGGAACCCGTCTCGTGCATGATGACATGAACTGTACCAGGCCCTTCTGAACTCTCCCACACAAGGATGTAAACCCTGCACCCTTCTGGGAGGCACAACGTCTAGCACACGGTTACTTGAGTTACACTAGACCTTCTGGTCACACTTGGAACTTGGTTTCTGTACCTCTCTGGAATGAGGCACACTGTCTAGTACAAGATGATTTGTCATCACACCAGACTTCCTGGACACACACTTTGATGCAAGTTCAGTCACGCCATACGAAGCCAAGTACAGCATAACTCAGGTTGCACCCCCACCTCTGAGGGTTGCAACAAATGACAGGGCACTGCAGACAATGATCATGCACCAGGTGGTCCTGTTCATACCAACAAGACTTTTCAACATGCAGTGGTTCCCACAATGAAGGGCAGAGAGTCCTTGGTAAGCTCCGCACCAGGTAATTCAGGTCTCCAGACTCAATACTTAGACCACGCTAACGCCACTGCTGCCAGGTGTCAAATGTAGACGCAGCAGAGGGCACCGCTCTCCAAATATTACAGGTCATCGATGTGATTCTCTCTCAGAATGTCTTTGATGTTCCAGAGACCTCCTCAAAGAAGGGGCAAGCCAACCTGCCCTTGGAGAGTTACCTTTCGAGATGCTACACAGCAACAGGAAGTCAGTCCCAGGCCAGTCTCTAATTAGGAAGGGGAGCGTGGATCCCATCCTTAGACATTTATCGTCCTAGGCACAAAAGATTCCTCTGGCAGTGTGCCCACGTGGTCCAGCAGCACAGGTCCCACGTCACAGTAAAAGTTTCTCTGACTTGCAGATGTTGAGTATCCCTAGTTATACTAGACGATTCCTTTGAAGTTGATGGTGGTTCAAAGGGTTTTCCTTTGAACCACAGATGTCTCCCCTAAATTTCCTCCTTGTCCACTCTGAGGCTCTGGAATGTAGATCTTTATCTTTAGTTGGGTCATGGCCTGGCTTTGAGAGGCCAAGTGTCAAAATCCTCTCCCCCAGATCTATTTATCCAGGCACCCTAATATCAGAGATCTGCCATTCCGGATGCCAAGTTTTATAGCGGTCAGCCCCAGGATAATGCACAGATGTGCTCTACCCCTGTGACCCATCAAATGAAGCCTAATTTACAGGGCACCAGAACCCTTTCAGCACCTAGAAATGCCCACTTCCTAGAAGTCAGGAAATATCTGTGGTAGGATTGTCTTTGCGCACTAAACACATTCTAATGTTTTACTTAAACTAGGGCAAAAATGTAATTTGGACCAGCTTATCTGGCATAACACAGTGTAACAACTGACTTATGCATGGAAAACTCCTTATTAGAAAGAAATCCATTATTTTGGTCCTTGAGAAAAAAGCTCATCCATGAACCTCCCAACAGTTCTTTCTCCTCTGTTAATTCCTCCTTCCTACCTCTATAGTTAGGGATATTGTAATTTTGTGATTCTGGGGCAGCATAATTATTGATTTGCCACACCAGCCATCATCTGCAACATGAGCTGCAGGTTTTAACAAAACATTGGTTCTAGCTCAAAAGAATCAAAAGTTACTAAAATAGTGGTAACCTGACTTGCAGCGCAGCGGAAGGCCACATGAAAAGTTGACTGTTCATCTTTCTGTAGCTTACCACCGTATTTGGATGTTGAACCGGTACTAATGGGGTGAAACATTGCCCAGATAGTGTCAACATGTGAAAAGATGACAAAATTATAAAGTAATACTATCAGAAAATGTGCCACAATAGGCCACATAATTTGTCTTTCCTTGACACATAGTTCAGTGAACCCTGCCACATATATTTTTCTCCCCTGCCGAATAATACCAGTGGCTCTGTTTATAGTTCCTTATCAGTATGACTTTTTTCATTTCAATCTCCATGGTCTTCATGGTCAGAAATGTAACCTATGTGCCCCTATGCCTAAACCTCAATTGAATTGAGAGTGTTTTGTATCCCTACTGCTCTCTCAAATCGAGTAAACATAATGGGAAAGTATTATGTCAAATGTTCGAGCTATTTCTAAGATACTGTCACTATTTGTGCACCATTCTATCAACTCTTCTACATATGTGCTTCTTAATTGTGAATGACACCGGGAGACTACAGATCTCTGAAACCCAATGTTTGTGGAGATGAACTACTTAAAATGTCTTAGAAATGTAAAGTTAAAAATAAATGAATTGGGTTGCGATATCATAGTGGTGTTGTTTTCTGTACGCTTCATCCTTTATGATATTATGCACAGAAATTAAAACATTTTACACATTCACTTTTACTCAGTTTGTGAATTACGAATCTTATTGGAAGTAATGGCTTTCTACCTTAGTTGTCTTGGTGCTTTGAAAATAAACATGTCACTGAGAGGCAGAACCACCCTGTCAGATCTGAGCACCAGTCAAACTTGTAATGAATTAAAAGCATCGATCTTTTTTTACATGAAGCTGTGTCACTCGCAACTTTAACTTATCTTTTTTGTTAACTCTGATGGGAGTCTTGCTCCATTAGCGACGCCAGATAAGAAGGGGTAGAGTTCCTTTTTGCCATGATGTTATGCACTATGTTTTTTCATTTCACAGGAGTAGGAAGGAGGTCAGAAAAAAGTCACATTTTAGCTATTTTATTTTACTGCTCTTTCTCTTTTCCAGATTTCAAAAACACCTCTATTTTATGAGGTGAACTTCCCTCTGACCCGGCTTTATTAGATGGGAAGTGATGGGGGCTTTTTCAAAGGAATGCGGTGTGTGTCATTGCAGTAAACATCCATATTCCTGCCTACAAATGAAAGGCTTTCAATTATCACGTGCATCTGGCAAATTGTGGCTATGTTTTAATTTTGTAGGTTGACCAAAAAACAAGTAAGACTGGTGAATGGAACTCATTGTCAAAATAGTTTACATGTACATACACTCAAAGTATGCAAGTTATTTAGCATTACAGGTATACCTCCAAGCTGCTGTGCTATAAAGCTATTGAATGTGAAATACAATAACTATGTCTGCCGTGGCCACTATAGTGACACGAACATACTGGCCCCCTTGATGCTACTGGTATGTGGATATTTTAAAGGGACCATTGGGTGAAGAGTTAAAACTTCTGTCAACTCAGCCTTTTATCATTGACCATCACCAACAATAAGCATTCTAGAATGCTCGGATTACTTACTGGTAATTTGCATTACTCCAATTCTTCCTTAATCATCCCAGTACCTAATCTCGAAGTGAATTTGCCCATTCACTACCACTCATTCACTGCTTCCAAAGCTGTTCTTCCTTTCTATTTTTAGGGTAGAGTGTGTACCCATATAGTTTCTCTCCCCACTACATACTTCCAATTTCTTACCAAGTCCCTGAGTGGAGGGTGATGAAGGAAACGGGGAGGGAGGGAGAGGTTGTAAATGCTGTGACGAGTAATGAGGATTCATAGTAATCAAGATTATTGGTAAGTTATTCTTTCAAGTGTTACCTCCTCTTCTCCTTCCTTATCCCATTCCATACTTTCGGAGGTCTGCCCCAGCAAATAACCCTCCATCAGCTAAAAATCACAACAAGGCATAAGTAGAGGTAGAAAGAATTGTGTTGTCATTCTTTCCCACATTCATAATGTCCTCTCGTTAATCATAAGGCCAAAACATACAACAATACCCAGGCATCAGGATACAGAAATCTGAAGGGAAAAAGTGTTTTAAGCCGACATGGATCCCGGAATGAATTGAGAGCTAAAGGCTAATCCAGAACCCTGACCCACATGCAACCTATTATGTGTAAACAAAATTTGAAGGAGACGCCTAAGTGGCAGTTCTCCAGTTGTCACTAACGGAGACGCCTGGCCATTCGGCCCAAGAAGCTGCCATGCGTCTAGTAGAGTGAACACTAAGGCCGAGGTTTCTGTGGGCCTAGCACCCTTCTAATGCCACATTAGCATCATTTCGTGACATTAATGTGGTGTTAGAAGGCCAAAAACGCCGCTCCGTATTCACAAAGTGGTGCAATGCTTGCATTGCGCCACTTTGTAACCCCTTACGCCACATTATGCCTTCGCCAGGCATAATGTAGGCAAGGGAGGTCGTTTCACCGCTATGGGAGCCAAAAAAATGGCACACACAAATCTATGAGATTTCCTTGCGTCACTTTCATCGGCGTTTCTTAACGCCTGCTAAAAAGAGGCTCCCATTGTGTTCAATGGGCCTCTGGGTGCTTTGCAGGATTAGCGTCATCATTTATTACGCTAACTCTGCAAAGCACCGGGCTAGCGTCAAAAATTATGATGCTAGTCCCCCTGACTACCTGCATGGTGCGCTGTATTTTAAATACGGCACACACATGGTGGCATTAGGGTGGTGCTAAGTGCCGCAAGAAAAATGACGCTGCACTAGGTGCAGCACCACTTTTCATAAATCTGTCCCTATTTGTGTAAGGAATTTATTTACTACAAACCTGATAACCTACAGAGATTAAAAACTTTATCCAATGTGCCAATTTGGAGGAAGAGGGCATTTCGCCTTTCTTAACTAGCCAAAAATTAACAAAAAAGCATCTGAAACTCTGTAGTCACCCAGTCTCACTAACCTGATCTTTAAAGCTCTTACCACATCTAGAATATGGATTTACAATTCTGATCTGTTGCTGTCTGTCTCTAAAATAGTAAGAAACATCTCTTGCTTCCTGTGAAAATGAGAATTGGCCTTTGAGAGAAACTTTGGATCTAGACATAGATCAACAAAATCTTCAAACATTTTGAAATAAGGGTTTCAGCTCACACAATCACCTAGCTGTGGTGATGGCCACTAGAAACAAAGCCCTAAAGGTGAAAAATTTGGAAGAAACTGTGTCCAAGGATTCAAAAGGAGCCTTGTGTAAAGCACACAAGACTAGAGGAAGATCCCAGGTTACAGAGGAATTATTCCCTCTCTGCTTCAGACTTTCAAGCCCCCTAAATAACTTTGAAAATGGTGGCTGTAAAGGACGCTGGTCATTCCAAGGTGACCTAAACACCCTTACTGCAGCCCACTGTAATCTTAGGGTGGCTAAGGACAACCCCTTATCAAAGCCCTCGTGTATAAACTGGAGAATGTGTTAACAGTCGCAAATGGGTCCAAAGACTTCACTCTACATCAGGAATCAAAAGAGTCCCATGGTGGTCATATGTTTAGCTAGTAGACTTTTTCTAGAAGCTTTTAGGGAACAGTGAGCCAGAAAGAGATGTTTCCTTACTCAGGAAGCCCTTCCTCTCAACCTCCATGTTGACAGTCTTCAGAGCACTAGGAGCACATTACAGGGGAGAGGGGACAGTGGCAGAACTCATTCCTGCTTTATCTGTAGGAGCTATAATAGGAAAAAACATGTTTCTTTATCTTGAAAGGTAGGATCAAGATTAATACTGCTAGTTCCCTCTTAAGTCTTACAAATTCTGAAATTACCTCATATAACTACTAGGGTTCGTCCCTCTAGCAGATGAGAAAAATACTACATTGTTCTGCAGACTGCCATTAGCTCCCTCATGTTGGAGGTTTTCTGCTGCTGTAATGCCACCAAGAGGCCCTGAGCAGTTTAGCAATTCAAAACTACCCGCCAACTCAGACTGCTTGCACCTATGGTTAGAACAATTGCATTAGAGTAAGCAAAAAAGGGTCCTCTGTCAAAGTAGGAGGTTTTCATCCACAAGGCAAGACTATCCTGTACTGAAGACGTGATTGGGAGTGAATGCTTTTAATTCCATTGGTGAGGCAGCCAGTGACTCATACTGTGGGATACCACCTGGACTAGGTGGATTTACGCCCAAGGGACAACACCCAAAGTTTCTGCCTTTAAAGAAAGAAATGCAAATTGGTGTTGTTCTATTTAAGATCCTGTAGAGGAAAGTAACTACTATCTCACACTATACTGTGATGCCCTTTTTACCTGTTGTTGGAGAAGGATCCTGAGTTTTCAGGCCTGTTCCTCTCCTTTGCTTTTTCATTTCAGTAGAAATGAGAGGAAGCATGGATACCCAGCATGGGTATAAAACTCTACCTCAGCCCAACCTGAGGTCTCTAGGTCATTACCTAAGAGACAGTCTACAGGTCAGCTAGGTGACACTACCACCTGCTTAGGGCCAGTAACTCCACCCCAACTAAGCTGAACTATAGCTAAGGGAAGAAACTTAGTGGAGTTATGGACATCAATAATCTGTTGTCCAATGATGTGTTGTTCAGGAGGCACTAGGTTTCCAGTCACCAAAGTGATACTGGCACCTGTGTCCCTGTAGGCCTGGGCCTCAACACCATTTATTGAAACTGTCTGCCTGTACTTAACGATTGTAAGGGGACAAGCAGCCAGTGTGGCAAGGCCAATGCCACTAGGTGTGACAGAAACTGTCTTGGGACTGACTACCCCAGTTTCTATGATGGACCCATAAGTGAACCCAACTACACCCTTACTTTGACTGTTGCCAGCAGTCCCACCACTATTACCACTACTGATAGGGGCACTAGAGTTTGATGTATTAGTGGTGGTTGGCTCAGGGAGTTTACCTGGGCAGGACTTATCCATTTGCCAATGGCCTTTATTTTTACACACATAGCACCAAGGCTTTTTATTGTGTGTATGTTGTGAAGAAGAGGAAGAATTTGATTTATCCAAACCCCCTGAAGAGTGTTTAGGATTTGAAGAAGGATCTTTGGTTTTACCCTTATCCCCATTCTTATCCTGAGATTTCTCACCATCTTTCTTCTTGCCATCCTTGTCACCCCCTGTATGAACTTTTCTGTTCACTCTTGTTCTGACCCATTGTCTGCCTTCTTTCCCAATTCTTGGGGAGAGGTCAGATCTGAGTCCACTAGATATTGGTGTAACAAGTCAGACACACAGTTATTCAGAATATGCTCTCTCAGAATAAGATTATACAGGCTTTCATAGTCAGAAACTTTACTGCCATGTAACCACCCCTCCAAGGCCTTCACTGAACAGTCAACAAAGTCTATCCAGTCTTGTGAGGACTCTTTTCTGGTGTCTCTGAACTTAATCCTGTATTGTTCAGTGGTTAAGCCAAATCCATCCAAGAGTGCATCCTTCAAAACTGCAAAATTGTTAGCATCACTTTCTCTAACAGTAAGGAGCCTATCCCTACCCTTTCCATTGAAAGATAGCCACATTATAGCAGCCCACTGCCTTTGAGGGACCCCCTGTACCATACAGGCCCTCTCAAGTGCAGCAGACCACTTGTTGATGTCATCCCCTCCTTGTAAGGGGGGACTATCTTGTGCAGATTCCTGGAATCATGCTCCCCAACAGGATTACTATCAGGAATACTGCTGCTGCCACCATGGGGTCTAAATCCCAATCTCTGTCTCTCCTTCTCCAGGTCTAGGGATTCTCTATCTAAGGCCAGCTGTTGCTGTTTAAGCTTCAGCCTGGTCTCTTCCACTCTCAACTTTTTGAGTTCCCTTTCTAACATGTTGTCTTCAGGGTGGGTGGGTTGGGAATGCTTGGACACAGAAGATAAATTGGATACAACAGAGGGAGATCTGTCCCTAACTGACTGAACCCTAATAACCTGGCATCCAAGAATAAAGACACCCCTACTATGATGGGAACCTCCATTACTACCAGCATTACTAGGTGGCCTGCTAAGGGGCAGATTTGGAACAGAACCCTCCCCACCTCCCTCAAGGAGATCCCCTGAGTCAGAATGGGAGCCTTCTATTAACTTCTCAATTGAAGTGCCTCCTAGGGACTTATCATTCATAATAAGCATGTTATATAGAAACTCTTTTGTAGGGTTCTTTCCTATCACTAAACATCTATCTAAGCAGAGACTCCTTAGGCTCTTGTAATTCAAATTGTCATATGTAGTATTGACCATTTTAAGAGCAGACTCTACATCAGACATGATAGAAGAAGGTTTAGAGACAGTGAGAAGAAAGAAAAAGTTTCAGAACTTTGTAAAGAACAGAGAAAAAAACTGTTTCTAACTTTTAGAAACTTTTAGAAGTTTTAGAGTACTTTTCAGAACTTAGTAAAAAGTTTAAGAGGAGAAAAGCAAAACTTTTTGGTTAGGTGTACATACACTGAACTTGTTTTGTATATTATTCTCTTATGAAAAGTACACAATGACAAAGTGGTAAGTAGTTACAAGTACTTATCCCACCACTGCACAACCAATATAGGAGGCTGGCCTGGCTTGTAGTGGGTACCAGAGGTACTTACACCTTGTGCCAGGTCCAGTTATCCCTTATTAGTGTAGAAGAGGTGTTTCTAGCAGCTTGGGCTGATAGAAGGTAGCTATGGCAAAGCAGCTTAGGCTGAACTAGGAGACATGTAAAGCTCCTACTATACGACTGGTGTCATATGCACAATATCATAAGAAAACACAATACACAGAAGTACTAAAAATAAAGGTACTTTATTTTTATGACAATATGCCAAAAGTATCTCAGTGAGTACCCTCAGTATGAGGATAAGATATATACACAAGAAATATGTACACAAACCAAAATTATGCAGGTTATAGCAAGAAAAGTAATGCAAGCAGTGTAAAGTTACAATAGATTGCAATAGGAGCATATAGGTATAGGGGCAACACAAACCATATACTCCAAAAGTGGAATGCGAACCACGAATGGACCCCAAACCTATGTGAGCTTGTAGAGGGTCGCTGGGACTGTAAGAAAACAGTGAGGGTTAGAAAAATAGCCCACCCCAAGACCCTAAAAGGTAGGTGTAAAGTGCACCTACTACCCCCAGAGAGCACAGAAGTTGTGATAGGGGGATTCTGCAGGAAGAACAAACACCAAAAATGCAAAAACAGTGGATTTCCGGACCTGAGTACCTGTAAGACAAGGAGACTAAGTCCAAGAGTCGCGACAATGTCGAGAGTGGGCAGGAGTCCAGGAAATGCCAGCTGAGGGTGCAAGGAAGCTGCCACCTGTTGGAAGAAGCTTGGTGTTCTGCAAGAACGAAGAGGACTAGGAACTTCCCCTTTGGAGGATGGATGTCCCATGTCGTGAAGAAGCACGCAGAGGTGTTCCCACACAGAAAGGCCAGAAACAAAGCCTTGCTAGCTGCAAGGGTCGCGGTTAGGGTTTTTGGATGCTGCTGTGGCCCAGGAGAGACCAGGATGTTGCCACTTGGATGAGGAGACAGAGGGGGCGCCCAGCAAATCAAGGAGCCCTCAAAGAAGCAGGCAGCACCCGCAGAAGCACCTGAACAGGTACTTGGAAGAAGAGTGAACTGGAGTCCACACGAAGTCACAAAAGGGAGTCCCACGATGCCGGAGGACAACTCAGAAGGTTGTGCACTGCAGGTTAGAGTGTCGGAGACTGAGGCTTGGCTGTGCACAAAGGAAATCCTGGAAGAGTGCACAGGAGCCGGAGCAGCTGCAAATCACGCGGTACCCAGCAATGCAGTCTAGCGTGGGGAGGCAAGGACTTACCTCCACCAAACATAGAATGAAGAGTCACTGGACTGTGGGAGTCACTTGGACAGAGTTGCTGAGTTCCAGGGACCACACTTGTCGTGCTGAGAGGGGACCCAGAGGACCGGTGATGCAGTCACTTGTTGCCTGTGGATGCAGGGGGAAGATTCCGTCGACCTACGGGAGATTTCTTCATAGCTCCTGGTGCAGAGAGGAGGCAGGCTACCACCAGAGCATGCACCACCTGGAAACAGTCGAGAAAGCCGGCAGGATGAAGGGATACAAGGTTGCTAGTAGTTGTCTTTGCTACTTTGTTGCGGTTTTGCAGGCATCCTGAGCAGTCAGCGGTCGATCCTTTGGTAGAAGGTGAAGAGGGGGAAGCAGAGGAACTCTGATGAGCTCTTGCATTCGTTATCTGGTGAGATCCCCAAAGCAGAGACCCTAAATAGCCAGAAAAGGAGCTAGGAAGGAGGATTGGCTACCAAGAGAGGTAAGAGCCTATCAGAAGGAGCCTCTGATGTCACCTGCTGGCACTGGCCACTCAGAGCAGTCCAGTGTGCCACAGACACCTCTGTTTCCAAGATGGCAGAGGTCTGGGACACACTGGAGGAGCTCTGGGCACCTCTCCTGGGAGGTGCAAGTCAGGGGAGTGGTCACTCCCCTTTCCTTTGTCCAGTCTCGCGCCAGAGCAGGGCTGGGGGATCCCTAAACCCGTGTAGACTGGCTTATGCAGAGATGGGCACCATTTGTGCCCATCAAAGCATTTCCAGAGGCTGGGGGAGGCTACTCCTCCCCAGCCTTCACACCTATTTCCAAAGGGAGAGGGTGTTATATCCTCTCTCAGAGGAAATCCTTTGTTCTGCCTTCCTGGGCCAGGGCTGCCTGGACCCCAGGAGGGCAGAAACCTGTCTGAGGGGTTGGCAGCAGCAGCAGCTGCAGTGGAGACCCCGGAAAGGCAGTTTGGCAGTACCCGTGTTCTGTGCTAGAGACCCAGGGGATCATGGAATTGTCCCCCCTATGCCAGAATGGCATTGGGGGGACAATTTCATGATCTTAGACATGTTACATGGCCATGTTCGGAGTTACCATTGTGACGCTGTACATAGGTAGAGACCTATGTACAGTGCACGAGTGTAATGGTGTCCCCGCACTCACAAAGTCCGGGGAATTTGCCCTGAACGATGTGGGGCACCTTGGCTAGTGCCAGGGTGCCCACACACTAAGTAACTTTGCACCCAACCTTCACTAAGTGAAGGTTAGACATATAGGTGACTTATAAGTTACTTAAGTGCAGTGGTAAATGGCTGTGAAATAACGTGGACGTTATTTCACTCGGGCTGCACTGGCAGGCCTGTGTAAGAATTGTCAGAGCTCCCTATGGGTGGCAAAAGAAATGCTGCAGCCCATAGGGATCTCCTGGAACCCCAATACCCTGGGTACCTCCGTACCATATACTAGGGAATTATATGGGTGTACCAGTATGCCAATGTGAATTGGTAAATTTAGTCACTAGCCTGTTAGGGACAAATTTGGAAAGCAGAGAGAGCATAACCACTGAGGTTCTGGTTAGCAGAGCCTCAGTGAGACAGTTAGGCATCACACAGGGAACACATACAGGGCACATACTTATGAGCACTGGGGTCCTGGCTAGCAGGGTCCCAGTGACACATAACAAACATACTGACAACATAGGGTCTTCACTATGAGCACTGGGCCCTGGCTAGCAGGATCCCAATGAGACAGTGAAAACACCCTGACATATACTCACAAACAGGCCAAAAGTGGTGGTAACAAGGATAGAAAGAGGCTACTTTCTCACACTTATTGCTCGGAGAGTGTTTTGCTCATACACAGGTTTGGTTGATGCCGGAGATGCTTGTGACGCCTGTGGGTGGTGGTGGCAGCTATCTTTGGTGGCTGGGGAGGATGTAAGTGAATCAGATGTGAAGCCGACACTGGGGAAGAGCAGACCTCCTCCTGAACTTTGTATTGAGGTCACCACATTGTTATACTACATCTACTATGGGGAAATGCAAAGAAGTTGTGGCTCCCATCTTAGGTGCTACTTTGGTTATTTTTTTGCAGTGGGAGGTGGGAGTGATTAGAAAGGAATTGAATCTGCAGAACTGAGCATATCCCTCTCTGCTTCCCCTGATTTACAGACTTTACCTGAGGCTTCTCTGGTCGAGGTTGACACTGACATTGACGCAGAGGCATCAGGGGTGAGGCCAGAGGTGAGGCCAGGCACCGTGGGAGGGGTTTTTGTGCTGTTAGTGCTAGGCACTCTGAAGGCTCCTGAATATCATCATGCCAGGAGCTTGAGCTTGAAAGTGGCGCTTAAACACAGGGCCATCTGTGCAAGTAGAAGAGAGTGGAGGGTGGATCCAAATCAAAGAGGCAATGTTCAAGGTGAACAAATGTAGTGCACAGCCCAGACCCTGACCCATCAAGGAGAGAAGGGGTCTATGCCTCCAGGCTCATGGAGGATCTGTGCAGCTGTGTCATGGCTTTGGTGATGGGCAGTTTGAACCCGATATTGGCCTGCCTGAAGAATATTGAGAAAAAAGTGGGCAAACTGAATAACACCCTCACTGCCCAATCATTCACTGTAGTGGGCCTAGATGCCCGCCTTCTCCCTCCCTTTGGATCCCACATTATATAGCCGTCCATCAGTGCCAGCTGAGTCTATTATTCCATCAACAGAGAAACCATCCCAAACAAGTGGTCCAAGGGATCCGTTAGTGGAAAACATAAGGAGGTTTCTAAGAAGACCACTGGGGAGGAAGAAAACCCAGAATCAAGGAAAAACATCTTTGGAACCAATGGGCCATATGCCGACTAAGAGCTTCACCCAGCTCCCTCCTGATTGCACAGCATATGTTTTAGTGCCGAGAGATGCCCGGGTTCTAGCCCCTCACATAAGACATGATTACTATGCCTTAGAAAATAAGGTAGCCCACTGGCTCAGGGTCTAATCCAGGTGGCCCATTGATTTTTCTAAGGAGATATTTATGGTCAGAAGAACTCCTTGGGTTAGATCTGGGAAGAAGGAAGTACCTGGGGATTATATTATCATACATTTCAAGTGAGTAAAGATGGCTGAATTGTTACTAATGTACCTTTACTCTTAGCGTCATTGTTTAGAGTCCATCCAGGATCTGCCATTAAGATTATTTCTTTAGGCCAGGTGTTGCTCCATCTAGATTCACCCAAGGGAGAAAACCATATCTAGGGGCGGAGATTCATATCTTTAATGTAGAAATTTTGTAACTCTTTTGAACCTCTTGCCTCTCTGGAGAAATTGGACTGACTTCACCCAAATCTGAAGGGGGTTGTCCAGCGCAATTCGTATACTGATATGGAGAGGTCCTTAATGACTGGCCCCTCTATCGATTTAGAGCCCTGAAGGCCCAATTTAAAAAGCTCTGGGGAAGAAGGGCAAAAACAAGGGCAAAAGTTGAGGAGTCCTGTAGATAATAATATAGGTCTGAAGCACAAATTGAACAATCTTGACTGGATATTTGTATCGGACCCTGCAGATATCATCTTAACTCACACAGAGTGCTTAACTTTTACTCCTTATTCTCTAACACTTGATATAAAAAGCACAAGAGGGGATATAGTTGCCCTTCAATTGCCAGTGTGGAGAACACCTCAAAACACAATACCAAAGTTAAAGATCATCCCATTTTCCATGGCCCGCAAATTCTTAGCATGGCACATCTCAGGGATTTATTTTAAATTGTCTAATGAAGATTGGGTCAATTTTATTAAGGACTTTGAAATAATTTGTCTGCAAGAAACTGAGGCCCAGATTTAAGAGGGCCAGCACCATATATCACCACATCAACATAATTTTTTTGTTGCTAATGTGGCTATATAATGGCAAAAGCACCTTGCCATATTTACGAAGTGGTGCAATGCATGCATTGTGCCACTTTGTAACCCTATGCGCCACATTATGCCTGCGGCATGCATAATGTATGCAAGGGAAGCATTTCCCTGTCGGGGCGAAAATTAGGTCCATCCTCGGCTGGGAGGGTGAAGGGTGGTCTAGTCATTTTGATTTCAGTAAATGTTTCTTGTCCTAAGATAAAGTTCTTGTTTTGGACCCCTAATTTGACATTGTCTGGTTTAGTTCCAGCAGACTTAATTATTATCAACTTCTATCACAATCTGTTTGACCATCACTCTTCAGATGTGGTAGACAAGCTAGCCGAATTTGTGGGAAAACTAAACTGCAATAAGAGTGCCTGTTGTTTGTTATAGGTGGGTGATTCTAACTGTACCTTGTGTCCTCTTAGTTGGTCCATGGTCGGTGGCCATTCTGTGGCCAGAAGGACGGTATGCCTATAGGCTTTGCTTACAAGGGGTCAACAACCAGTGACTGTAGCAGCTCCGTCTATCCTTTGGCCAAGGGATACAATCTTCACATACACCTGTATTAGATCTGGCATCCTTAGGGTGGTCTTAGCCCAGACTTTTTGCCTTTATTCTCTTATTTTACTGACCCTCTTTTTGTTGGCCCTGGGACTATGATCACTTTACCACAGATAACCAGTGCTAAAGTGCATGTGCTTCTTACCTAAAACATGGCAACATTGGTGTATGCACAAATGGCATATTTAATTTTCCTATAGGTCCCTTGTAAAGTGGTATACCATATACCCAGGTCCTGTAAATGAAATGCCACTAGTGGACCTGCACCACTGATTGTGCCACCCACTTAAGTAGCCCTGTAAACAAGTCACTGCAGAACCTGTGTGTTCAGTCTAACTATCACCCTGACCTGGCAAAGCCTTAAACTCTCCATTTCTTACATATAAGTCATCCCTAAAGTAAACCCTAGGTAGCCCACAGGGCAGGGTCCATGTAAGTAAAAGGCAGGACATATACTTTTAGGTTTTCATGCCCTGGTACTGAAAAACTGCAGCTGCATCATGTTTAGTACCATTGAAATGGTATTGATAAATTCTCTTTACTGGTAAGATCAGATTTATTATTACTATTTTAGAAATGCCACTTTTAGAAAGTGGGCAGTTCTCTGCACTCACTGCCCTGTGTGCCCACAGCCTGTCTCTGATGAACGTCTGGTTTTGACCAGGTTGACAGGTACACTTATGCATTCCTGTCAGACACCCACAACACAGGATACTCAGCTACATCTGCATTCATCTGCATATAATGATGGGTCTTCCTTGGGAGGAGGTTGAGAAGGTCTCACACTTACACTTCAAAGGGTAGCAACCAGAGCCCACACAAAGGGACTGATTACCTCCCATTGTTAGTCTGGAGCTGAGGCTGACCTGAAAGGGGGACCTGTGCACTTCACAAGAACTCTTTGCTGCCACCCCCACATCAAAGGCACTTTCTGGTGTAAGTACTAGGTCCCTGACCCACTGAATTCAATACACTTCTGGACTCAAGAACACATTGCTGGAGTAAAGACTGATCTCAGGAACTGCTGCCCTGAGTGCTGCTGGTCTCTGGCATGCAGCCCAAGACTTTTTCTCAAAACCCAGAGTGACTTCAAGCAGCCCTGAGTTTCTTTGCTGCTCGATACTTTTCCTTAATATGATCTGCTTTGCCAAACATTGATGCTCACATCTGTGAACGGTCCAGAGCGGCGCTGCTTCCCTTTACCGCTCACTACTTCCCCTCAACACGAGCAGTTTTGCTGAACTATGGCGCTCACACCTGTGAACTATCCAGAGTGACTCTGCTTCCCTCTGCCACTCACTACTTTCAAGTCAACCTTGAGTGTTTTTTCCAAACTATGCCGCTTACACCTGAGAATGGTCTGGATAGGCCCTGCTTTCATTTAGCGCTTGCTCCTTTCAAGTCAACCTGAGCAGCTTTTCCAAACTGTGCTGCTTACACCTGTGAACCACTCACTCCTTTCAAGTCAACCTGCACAGCCTGGCCCAGTTTAGCAGCGCACAGCTCCCTGAGAGGAGCGCAACCAGGACAGTATCAGAGCCCATAAAGATATTGCACATCCATGCCGAGGAATCCTGCGGCACCACCTATTGGTTCTCTACATTTCCTCACCAACCTTGCTTTATTCTCTGAACCTGCACAGTAAATATTTTGCTGTTTATGAAACTGCATTTGTATTGTGTTGAACTTAAATTAACCGGACAAATAAGCCTTATTTTCATACATCCATGTGGAGTCTCTTTTTGTGGTGTGCCTCCTGGGATTATTGTGTGTGCTACCCAAATACTTTACACATTGCCTTCTAGGGTAGGCCTGCCTGCTCTGTGCCAAGCTACCAGAGGTTGAGCACAGGCTACTTTATATTGTGTAATTGACTTGCCCTGACTGGAAATGTGGTTCCTACTTGGACAGGGTGCATACCTCTGCCAACTAGGGACCCCATTTTTAACATCAGTGATGAGAAGTGAGGATAGGACTTGTGTTTGTGCATTACCACATAGTAATTCAGTGTACACTACAACTCCATACTTAGACCTATTCTCCTATTTTTGCCTGACCTGAACCAATTGGAATTTTTCTTTTTTCAATTCCCCCTAATTTGCTTTTTTGAATTTTTTTAAAGTTTTCAGTAGCAGCTGGAGGACCACCTCTACCACACAAGGGAAGTGCTTCAGGTTCTGCAACAGGCAGGCCTGACTATCAAGGCCAGTAAGTGCCAGATAGGGCAGGGATCAGTGGTGTACTTGGGACACATGGTGGGCAGGGCAAGGAGCAGGCTCTCCAGGCCAAGATTGAGACCTTCATAGCCTGGAAGCCCCCCAAAACCCAAATAGAGTTCTGAGCCTTCTTGGGCCTCACTGTGTAGTATAGGAGGTTTGTCAAGCGATACACCATCGTTGTTGCCCCCTTGACTGAGCTAACTTCTAGGAATCAGACCAGGAATTTGATTTGGACAAAGGCATGCCAAAAAGCATTTGACTCCCTGAAGCAGTCATGTGCACAGCTCCTGTACTCAAGGCCCCAGACTTCTCCAAAGAGTTAATTGAACAAACTGATGTCTCAGAGCATAGCGTAGGGGCAGTTCTATCACAGCTCAATGAAGAGGGCCTGGATCAACCTACAGCCTTTATCTCTAAGAGGCTACTCCCCTAGGAAAAGAGGTGGAGTGCCATAGAGAGGAAGGATTTTGTGTTGGTTTGGGCCCTAAACAAGTTCAGGGCATATCTGTTTGGCACTCACGTCCTGTTTCAGACTGACCACAGGCCCTCAGGTGGTTAATGCAAATGAGGGTCAAAAATCCAAAACTGTGGACGTGGTCCATCTCCCTACAGGCTATGGACTTCAGGGTGGAACACAGACCTGGGGTAGACAACTCCAATACTGACAGTCTATCCAGGTTCTTCTGCCTTAATGATGAAAACTCCCTAGAGGTTGGGTAGCTATCCCCAATTTCTGCTGGGGGCATGTGTTAGTCCTGGCATTCTTATGTTGGTCTTACCCCAGGCCTTTTCCATTTTTCCTCTTGGTTTTCTGAGCCTCCTTTTGTTGGCCTAAGGACTCTGAGCACTTTACCTCTGCTAACCAGTGTTAAAGGGCATGTGCTTCTCTCCTAAAACATGGTAACATTTGTGTATCCACAATTAGCATACTTAATTTACCTATAAGCCCCTTGTACAGTGGTATACCATATGCTCAGAACCTGCTAATTAAATGTTACTAGTAGACCTGCAGCACTGATTGTTCCACCCACTCATTTAGTCCTGTAAACATGTCTCAGGCCTGCCTCTGCAGAACCTGTGTGTGTGCAGTCTAACTGCCACCCTGACTTGGCATTTAAAATCTCTTGCCAAGCCTTAAACTCCCCTTTTCTTACATATAGGTCACCACTAAAGTAGACACTAGGCCGTTTTCATTATGTGAGGCCTTGCCCTCTCGTAGGCCAGCATTGGGAATTCCTTATAGTACCTTTAAGTTGTAATTCCTGATCTGAGAGGAGCAGCTGCATCATATTTAATACCTTTAAAATGGTAGTAATAAATCCTCTTTACTGGTAAGATCTGAATTATTATTACTATTTTAGAAATGCAATTTTTTCAAAAGTGGGCATTTCTCTGCACTCATTGCCCTGTGTGCCTACAGCATGTCTCCAATACATGTCTGGCTTGGGCGAGGTAACAGCTACACTTGTGCATTCCCTGCAGACAACCAGAACACAGGATACTTAGCTACATCTGCATTTCTCTGCATACTGATGGGTCTTCCTGGGAAGAGTGTGGGAAGGGCTCTCACTTACATCTCAAAAGTGGCCAGAGTCCACACAAAGGGGCTGATTACCTCCCACTGTTAGTCTGGTGCTGAGGCTGACCTGAAAGGAGAACCTATGCACTTCACAAGAACTCTTTGTAGTAACCCCTACATCAAAGGCACTTTCTAGTATAAGTACTGGGTCTATGACCCTCTAAAACCAGTGCTCTTCTGGACTGAAGAACACACTCCTGGAGTAAACCCTGCTATGTGCCAGGCGTGCCACTCTGCGAGGATTGACTGCTCTCAGGAACTGCGGGCCTGCTTTGCCATGCCGTCTCTCTGCCAGCCGATCTCTGCCCAGTAGCCCAAGACTCATTCTCCAAACCCTCACCGACTTCGAGCAGCCCTGCTTTCTTTTACTGCTCGCTAATTTTCCCCAACATGAGCTGCCTTGCCAAACTTTTCCCCTTGCATCTGTGAACTGTTCGAAGAGCCAGCGCTTTCCTTTTCCGCTCACTTCTTTTCCTCAACACAAGGAGCCTTGCGAAACTTTGTGACTCGCATCTGTGAACTGCCTGGAGCGCCCCAGCTTTCCTTTGCCACTTGCTACTTTTCCTCAACACGAGAGGCCTTGCCAAACTTTGCCATTTGCATCTGTGAACTCCCCGTAGTGGCCCAGCTTTTCTTTTCTGCTCACTATTTCCCCTAAATACAAGCAGCTTTGCCAAACTGCGCCGCTCACATCTGTAAACTGACTGGCGCAGCCCGGGTTTGCTCTGCTGCTCGCTACTTTTCTTCAACATGAGCGGCATTGCCAAACTTCACCGCTCGCATCTGTGAACCGTCCAGAGCAGCCCTGATTTCTTTTCCCGCTCACTTCTTTTCCTAAACACGAGCTGCCTTGCCAAACTTTGCTGCTTGCATTTGTGAACTGCCCGAAGTGGCCCGGATTTGCTTTGCTGCTTGTTGCTTTTTCTTAATATGAGCACCTTTTGCCAAACTTCACTGCTCCGACTGTGAACCATCCAGAGCAGCCCATCTTTCCTTTCCCGCTCGTTACTTTTCCTCAGCACAACAGGCCTTGCCAAACTTCCCCGCTCTCATCTTAGAACTGCCCATAGCTGCCCGGATTTGCTTTTATTGCTTGTTGCTTGGCCTTAACATGAGCACCTTTGCCAAATTTCATTGCTCCAAATGTGAACCATCCAAAGCAGCCCTGCTTCCCTTTGCCGCTCGCTCCTTTCAAGTCAAACTGAGTGGCTTTCCCCAGCATTGCCACTTACACATGTGAACTGTCCGGCTTATCGAGAGGAGCACAGCCAGGACAGTATGGGAGCCCATAAAGATATCACGCACCAGTAATTGGTTCCCTACATTTGCTCATCAACCTTACTTTATTCTGTGAACTTGCACAGTAAATATTTTGCTGTTTACGAAATTGGATCTGCATTTTGTTGAACTTAAATTAACCAGATGATAGCCTTATTTTTCCATGGCTGTGTACAGTCTCTTTTTGTCATGTACCTCCTGTAATTATTGTATGTGTGCTGCACACATACTTTACTCATTTCCTTCTAAGTTAGGCCTTCCTGCCTCTGCTGGGGTCTTTCCAGTCTTTTTTTAGAAGATTCCGAATAGCGGGAATTACAGGAACTTTAGGGAAAAAGCCTTTCTGAAACTGCTGGAAACATTCTCCACTTGCACTAGACTGTTCTTCCTTTATATTTTATCCTGGTGATAAGAGGAAAGATACTAGAATACTTTTTTAAAGTTCTCTTTCAAAATACCTTTCTCTAGGAGTGGAAGGATAACTGGCCAACCCTGTTTCCGCCTCATCAAATTCTGGAGAAGCTCAGGAGGAAAAAAGATGACTGAGAAGAGAGGAAACAATAGGATCTGTCCAAGGAAAGAGGTGAACCTAGAGAAGAGCAATACCCCTACTACTGATGAAGAGTGTATGCCTTAAACAGGGACTTACCATGTCCTGTAAATCCTTTTCCAAAGCAGGTAGAACATGGAGCCTCTGTTCTGAGCTCCATGCAAATATATGTCCACAGAAGGATAGGTAGATTAAGAATTCTCCTAATGTTTCCCCATGCTTAACAGCAGGCAGCCTTCAGGAGTGAAAGGCATCTTGAGCAAAGGAGAGGGTTCCGCCTTATATATTCCCAACAACCATGGTCCTTAGCTGACCCAGGATTGCTTGATGAATTTGACGATCAAAGGGAAGAAGAACATTTTAATTCCTCTTAGAATTTTAAAGACTATCATTCCTAAATGGTCTTTTTCCATCTAATATTAGCTGAATAAAAATAAGACATTAGGTAGGAAGCCAAAACACCCTTAAATGGGGAACTCAGCAGAGACTCTGTAAGTTCAAAGGGGAGGGAAGCATTTAGGGGTAAGGATTAAGCACTGATTGCACCAGCTACTTCTCAGCACCCTGGAGGCCAAAGGAACCCTTGTTGCACCACTTACTCTTATTTTTTTAAATAATTTTGTAAACTTAAGAAATTGCTTAAACCCCATTGCAGCACTCTTTGCAGCCACACACATGCAGTGAAGACAAAGTGGTGAACCTTCGCAAGACAATAAAATGAACATGGTGCTTCTGCAACTGCACCACTCATTTGAGGTGCGTGTAATGAGGAGTTACTGCTAAATTCCACCATCTGACACCAATTTTACACTTGCGTGTGCAAGACTTGTTTTGGTACATGCTGGTGATTGCAATGAGATTTTCCAGCCGCTAGTGAGCACACACGAGAACTACTGGCCGCTTGTGCAGCTTTCGGCTGCCACTGAGTTATATATGATATTTTTGTGATGCTAGAGAGCACCTGTCACTGCTTTTTGAGCTGATTTTCTACCCAAGAAGCTGCTGAATCTACTTAAAAATACATTTTTAAGGGAATATTCCACTCCAATGGATCATTCAGGTTGTTTTTTAGCGCAAAAAGCTATTTTTTATATTTTACTTCTTTTTTTAACAGAAAGGAAGCACCCCAGAGACTCCAACTTCTTCTTCCTGTCCAGCAGGATCCTCCCAGTGCTTTGTCCATCTCCTGGTCACTTTTCACCTGGATTTCGAGATGGAAGGATCACTCTCTCTGCAATTTCTGCTGCATATCTATATATATATATCTATATATAGCTCTATCTATCTATCTATCTATCTATCTATCTATCTATCTATCTATCTATCTATCTATCTATCTATCTATCTATCTATCTATCTATCTATGTAAATATATATACATATGTATATATATATATATATATGTATATATATATATATATATATATATATATATATATAGAGAGAGAGAGAGAGAGAGAGAGAGAGAAAATAATCTTAAGGACTTAATTTTGCAAATTGAAAAACTTTGTGTAAGAGTATTGTTTGTTTGATAGCAGTCATGCACCAGTATTTATTTGTACTTTAATTCAATTTTCAGATATGATTGTGGTTGTAGTGAGTGGTCTGGAGTTTCAGCAAGGGCCTAGTTATTATTTTGCATTTAGGTTTTTAGCTTTAGTAAGGGAAATAGGTTGCACAGTTCAGTACATTTTCTCCATGTTTGTAGAAATTTGCACTATTCTTGTGTTTTTTACTATGTGGTCTAGACTGCACATGGGCCATCCAGTCAGTACTAGTCATGGGTATGTGAAACAAATGTTTCTGTGGTATATATTAGTTTAAAACATTATTTAGCCAGGGATGGCATTAGATTGAATTAAAAGTGTGTTTTTTGTGGGGTAATATTTGATGCTTTGAAGGATGTGTATTGTTCTGGAAGTTTTATACCTCAATTAATTTTCGTTTTTGGCATTTCTGAATTAATAGTAGTGTTTTCTTTATTGTTACCATGCCTCCTGTGTGTGAGTGTGTGTGTTTTTGCCATAGGCAACCATTTGTCTTTGCATACCACAAATTGGAGCGGCACACGTTACAAATTAATAAGCATCAATGATTAGTAATGTATAATTATAAGTTGTTTTGAGAGTCCACACTTATGACAATCTTTATGAATTCAATCACAAAATTCTTTATTCATCTTGATCACAAAATCTTTTTAAGGTCTCTTCATTCCCCGTCCATATCATAAAACAATCATCGATATATCTCCCCCAATACAAGATGTGTGTCTGCCATTCTGCTGCTCCCGGACCCCACACCCATTTCTCCTCAAACCATCCCATAAATAAGTTTGCATATGAGGGAGAAAATCTCAACCCCATCGCCACCCCCTGTTTTTGCTTAAACCAATCTTTTTTTAAGAGAAAATAATTATGATTTAGGATGAGATCAATCATTTGTAGTATCATCTGTGTATGTTCCATTAAGCTAGCTGATCTCCTGTTCAGCATATAGTCAATTGCTTGAATTCCACATTCATGTTTGATACTGGTATATAGAGCCACCACATCCAAAGTTACCATAAACATACCAGATTCCCAATGAATATCTGATAACAAACTCAATATATGTTTCGTGCAATATAAAAAGGTAATTTGATGTACACTGATAAGAATCACGGTTTTCACATTTAATTATATATTTATTAATTAAGTCATAGTGAATGGTGAGTGATTCTTAGATTGATATACGTATTGTGTTAACTTTATATATAATGAAACTGTCTGTTGTAGGAAGTCCTGATGAAGTCAAGGGGTAGTCCCCAGTCGAAACACGTGTTGACTAGGACGGGACCGTGAGCACATTTTGGATACAAGAACTCTCAAGATGAATAAAGAATTTTGTGATTGAATTCATGAAGATTGTCATAAGTGTGGACTCTTAAAACAACTTTTAATTATATATTACTAATCATTGATACTTATTAATTGGTAACGTATGCCGCTCCAATTTTTTGGTATGGGATAACAGTAGTTGTTATTATTTGGAGCTAATTTTGGGGTGATGTCCCAGTGAGTGGCACCGTTTGGATAATCCTCACAGATATTTGAGAGAGAGCGCCATTTACTCAATTTGAGATCACCCCTTGAGAATTGTTAAACCATTTGTCTTTGATTGTTCTTCATGCTATGTAGCCGGAGACCATTTTGTGTAGTCAGTGTCCATAGGCCTACATGTGTTCTTTGTTATCCATGCCTCCTTGTTTGTTGTTGTTTGGCCATGCAACTGACAGCCATTTGGTGCACGCAGTCAGTGGGATTTTTCCATAGGCCTGCATGTGTTCTTTTGTTATCCATGCCTTCTTGTTTGTCGTTGTTTGGCCATGTGACTGCCAGCCATTTTGTGCACGCAGTCAGTATGCTTTTTTCATAGGCCTGCATGTGTTCTTTGTTCTCTAATGCCTCTTTGCTTGCTATTGTTGTTGCTCTCTGGCCATGTGCCCCGTGGCCATTTTGTGCAGCTGGTCAGGATGCTTTTGCCATAGGCCCTGCATGTGTTCTTCAATGCCTCCTTGCTTGCTGTTGTTGTTTAACCATGTGCCTGTGGCCATTCTGTGCAGGACGTCACTGTGCTCTTGCCGTAGGCCTGCATGTGTTCTTTGTTGTCCATGCCTGAGTCCTTTCACTTTTTTTGCGATGGGATCGGTGGCCATTTTGTATAGGCAGTGTGCTTTTACCATAGGCCTGAATCTGTTCTTGTACTCCAATGCCTCCATGCTTGTGGTTGTTGATGTTGTTTGACCATGTGTCCGGCTGCCATATTGTGTAGCCAGCCAGTGTGCTGTATTGCCAAAGGGCTGCACGTGTTCTTTGTTGTCCATGCTTCCTCTCTGCTTTTTGTTTGACCATGTGACTGGTGGTCAATTTGTGTAGGCACTCAGTGTGCTTTTGCCTTAGGCCTGCATGTGTTCATTTATATCACTTTAATTAACACTCTTGAGGATCATTGTAGCATATGTAAGAGCAATGTTTAATATTATATGGATTTTCATCCATTTTCACCTGCACCTCCAAATCCCAATGAGTACCTCATGGTCTCCTAGTACAATCAATTTATTTATTGATGGGGCGTGGCCTGACCGCCGGGCAAGATGGCCGCCACTTAGTGAGGCTCTGTCTGGCCCGGGGCCGTTTATCCGATAATTTCCACATCCGACGGTGCTGGCGGAAGTGAGCCTGGCGCGCCCGGTTCAGAGAAACCCCTGAGCTGCCTTTCGGCGGCTCAGGAGCAGCGGAGAGGTCGGAGCAGCGGTAAAAGGACGCGGGCGGGCCTGCTGACGGCCGCGCTCACGCGGACCGACCGCGGTGCGGGCGAACGAGAGTGGAAGCCTCGGCGGCTTCTGGGGAGTGCGACCGTGCGTGGAGCTGCGCAGGGCGCAGAGCGGGCGGGCGGACTTGAGGCCCGCGGCTGCCCCCGGAGGTAGGAGATCGGGCGCGGGACCGCGCCAAGGAGCCAGTCAGCGACGTGGTCGCGTCGCGGCCCCACAACGAGCTTGGCCCTGGTGACGCTGGTGCAGGGGAGGCTCCGACGGGCCCCGAGGTGGTCTCTGGGCCCAGCGGCTTAGACGGGCGAGGAGGAGGCCCGTAAGGAGACTAGCCGTCGAGGTAATACCTCGAAGGGGCCCCCTGGGCTCGTAACTGCACTTGCTTGGTTCTGGAAAGTTGTCTGAACATTCGGATGGGCCCCTCGGGCCGCCAATTCAGCGATGTGAAGTGAGGCTTGGTGGAGAGCGGCGAAGGCTGTGACCGTGGGGGCCCGAGGAGGGTGTACGAGTGGCGACTCCCGGATGGACAGTGCGGGCTGACTTGGCCTGCGAGGATAGGCTGATGCTCTGGGACCCCGTTGCTTGACGATCCCTGCTCCTGGTGCAGGAGCCCACGGTGAGCCCCATGCTAACTTGAGAGGTCTCTGAGGTCCGGATCTTCCTTCGCTTGGCTTTACTCACCTGGACCTGGTCGGAGGTGTTGGAGTAGGGTGGAACTATGGGCAAGGCGGATCAACGTCAGGCCAAACTTACCTTCGAAGGGGGGGAAAAAAAGAACGCTGCTGCCAGCTCCCAGCCCTGTGAGGAGCTGAACGGAGGGGATAGCCCTGAGGCATCGGTGAAGTCCATGTTTTTAGACCTTAAGGCCAGCCTGGCGGGCATTGACACCAAACTGGATCATGTCACGAACAACTTGATCGCATTAGGGCCCGCGTAGACGATCACGACACCAGGCTTGAGTCCTTGGAGTCACGTACGTCTGAGATAGAGGATGCACGCCAGGGTGACAGGGATCGGATCGCACGTATGGATCGAATCCTTGAGGTCATACGTAACAAGAACGAGGACTTGGAATCAAGATCACGCCGCAATAATATTCGAATTGTGGGACTGCTGGAGGCGACCGATATGGGGCGAATGGAAGACTTCATTGAGCAGATGCTGTCTGAGCTGTTCGCCGGTGAGCTCTCTCGGATGCTGGTGGTTGAGAGAGCTCACAGATCTTTGGGACCCCCCCCTCCCCCGGGGACTCCCCCACGTCCAATTATTGCACGTCTGTTAAATTACTGTGACCGTGACGCTGTACTCCGCCTGGCAAGGGAGAGACGTCCGTTGCTCTGTAAGAACTCCAAAATAAATTTCTTTCCAGACTATACACTCAGTGTGCAGTCCCAGAGACGTGCTTTTCTGCCGGTTAAGCGACTGCTATCTCAGGCGGGAGTGAGCTTTGCCCTGTTGTATCCTGCCAGGCTGAGGGTGCGCCATGAGGGTAAGATGCACTACTTCACGGACTTAAAACAAGCGACCAAGTTTGCTCGACAACTGCCGAGGGAGCGGGAACCTGTAGAGCGCCACGGCCGTGGCAATGACGGCGCTGCCTTAAGTGACAATGACTAACATGCTCCGATCGACCTGACACCCATTGTTGGAATCGCGGGGGTGTGCCGGCTGCTCCTTCCTGGCCCCGTTTGGCTTAGTGACTGGCGACTGGCCCACAGGCCCTCTCTCCTGATGCCACCTGGGTGGAGAGATAATAGGCCGGTCATAGCCCCTGGGATGAGTCCTATTATTCACTGTTCTTGCTTTCGAAGTGGGATTTGGGGTCAAGTTGGGTGGGCAATTGGGTGGGTCCGATTGGGGGGCCTGAGTGGGCAGGGGGTGGGGGGCTTCTCACATGTTAGTGGGGTACTGTTTCTTCATTTATGTATGAATGTTCTATTTGTTTCCTTGCAAACTTTATGGCAGGTGGGGATTGGCCTTTGCGTGCAATACTGGCTGACTGTGGATGGGGCCGAGAGGTGAGGAAGTATCTGGGATCAGATGTTTGACTTGGAATGTGCTGGGGCTTAACGACAGTAGGAAAGCTCGACTTGTGGCTGCATATGTTAAGAGACATGCAATTGATGTATGTATGCTTCAGGAGACACACCTAGTGAAGTCCACAACACACAGACTAAAATCCGGGTGGGTAGGTGAGATGCATTGCTCAACATACTCAGGTTACTCCCGCGGAGTCACAGTCCTTGTACGCAAGGGTCTGCAGTGGCGAACGAAAAAAGTACTGGTGGATCCAAATGGCAGATACGTACTGATGAGTGGTGTGTTACTGGACAAGGCGTGTCGCCTAGTTGGGGTGTATGGGCCGAATGTTGATGATCCAGGTTTTTTCCTGGAGCTGTGGCGCCTGGTGGAGTCATTGGGACCGTGTGCGATACTTTGGGGGGGAGATTTTAATGTCGTACTTGATGCCAAGTTGGATAGGGAGAGTAAAGCCGGATGCAACATGTTGCGGCGGCTAAGGCCTTTGAGGCCGTGATGCGTGATGGTGCACTGGTTGACTTATGGCGGCAGCGGCATGGAGTGGCGAGAGAGGGTACATGTCTGAATTATGTGCATGGTAGCTGGTCTCGTATAGACCGCTGGTTGGGCTCCAGGGATATGTTGGCCTGGACTAGAGAGGTTGAACATCTTCCTCGTACGCTGTCAGATCACTCGCCGGTGTGTCTGGAATTGGAGATACCGACTGACCTTGGTAGATCTATTATGTGGCGGCTGCCTAGGGGGGCGCTTCGCGATCTGGCCTTCCGTGAGGAACTGCGGGAGGCGATTAAAATGTACTTTGCAGAGAATCAGGGATCAGTGGAGTCCCCAGGAACCCTTTGGGAGGCATTTAAAGTTGTTATCAGAGGGGTTTGTATCTCGAAACAACACGGTATAGTTAAAACCCTGAGACGAGAGTTGGCTGAAATTGAGTCACGGCTTGCTGAGCTGGAAAGACGACTAGAATTTAACTGGTCTAATGAAGTTGTTGCGGAGATCCGCCAAGCGATATAGCTTTATGAGGAGGTTTCTCTCAGGGAAATTTGCTTCCTCGGCAGGGAGGCTCGCGCGCGTCAGTACGGGGAGGGTGAAAGGGCTGGACGTACATTGGCAGCTTTACTTCGTAAACCTTGGGCCAATGACTATGTCTCTGAGGTCATGGATGGAGGGGGTGAGAGTGTATCGGGATCGGGAGGAATTATGCAGGTGTTTACTGAATTCTACGCTGGGCTCTATGCAGCTCCGACGGAAACTGGTGTGACTGACGCACAGATGCCCTTTGAGGATATTGCATTAATATGGTTTGACGAGGTGCACAGGAAATACTTAGATGAACCATTTTCAGTGGAGGAGGTGACTGCGGCCATTCGTGGCCTACCTGGAGAGAAGTCTCCTGGATTGGATGGCCTAACCTCTGCGTTCTATAAAGAGTATGTGGATATATTAGCTCCTCGACTATTGGAGGTCTATGCAGAAGCCCTGGGGACGGGGTCGCTCCCGACCTCGCTCCGGGAGGCACTGATAGTGACAATCCTGAAGCCTGGAAAGGATCCTACTCGGTGCGACTCGTATCGCCCACTTTCCATGATAAATATTGACAACAAAATCCTAGCGAAGATGATTGCGGCGAGGCTACAGCCTCTTCTGCCTAGTTTGGTGCTCCCAGATCAGTCGGGTTTTGTCCCGGGAAGGTCTACGGGTCACAACTTGCGCACCTTCTTCGCGGTGGCGGGAACACTAGAAAAAGATGACAATGCGGCGGCTGTTTTTCTGGATGCAGCTAAAGCGTTTGACTCCTTAACATGGGACTATATGTCTGCCCTGTTGGGTCGGGTGGGAATTAGTGCGCGCTTCCTCCGCTGGATTAAATTGCTGTATACATTGCCCACTGCTCGATTGCGCCTTAATGGGAATGTATCTGCTCCGTTCCCGGTTGCGCGCGGCACTCGCCAGGGTTGCCCATTGTCTCCTCTTCTTTTTGCCGCGGCAATGGAGCCCCTGGCGGCCCGGCTCCGACAGAATTATAACGACAGAGGATTGCAATTCCGGCAGCGACCAATTTTGATATCTCTGTATGCAGATGATATTGCATTATATATACGGAATCCCGACCAGAATCTGGATATACTACTTGACGAGGTTGTGCGTTTTGGTACCTTTTCAGGTATTAATATTAATTGGTCTAAGTCAGTGGTGCTGCCTTTGACCCCCAGGGTGCCGCGATATGACTCCCGATATCCTCTGATGTGGGCGGATGGGCCGGTGAGGTACTTGGGTATACAGCTGTGCTGTGACGGGGAGGAGCTGTGGCTGGCTAACTACGGTGCCGCTCTGACGTGGCTGGAGGGGAAGGTAGAGATCTGGCGTACCCTCCCGCTGTCGTTGATAGGACGTATTGCTATTGCAAAGATGGTAGTCCTTCCGAAATTTGTGTACCTATTTGTGAATCTTCCTCTCCCGCTTCCGAGAAGTTATCTGAGGCGTATGCGCTCAGCACTGATCTGTCTGGTGTGGGCGGGCCGACGCACGCGTATTTCATGGGAGAGGCTGACGCTGCCATTCGACCTAGGGGGGCTCGCTGCGCCGGATATGGAGCTGTATTATCTATGTGCTCAGGCGCACTTTGCGTATTACTGGCTGAATCCTATTCGTTATCTGCCGCACCTGGCGCCTGAGAGCGACTCTGTGTGGCCGGACGACCTGGCGAGAGCATTTGGTGAACGTGTTCCGTCCCGGGTGCGGGGGATTGACACGGTGGCATGTACGATGCGGGCATGGGGTGTGCTGATGCGGTGATCCGGGGTTTCGGCCCCGTTCGCTCCTTCCCTTCCGGTAATGGCGATAGCTGACGAACAGCTGTACCGTGATGGTGGAGTACGTGGATGTACTCCTTGGGGTTGCGCAAAGATGCGATCTGCGTGCGCTGCCTGGCGCCGGAGGCTAGTTTTTTACACTTGGCGTGGGAATGTGCGGATGTTTACGCTTTCTGGGTGGCAGTTTTCAACACAATTTCTGAAATGGTCGAAATAGAAATCCCAGCCACTCCTAGAATCGCGCTGCTTGGGTGTGT
The DNA here is from genome assembly GCF_031143425.1 of Pleurodeles waltl. Classification (NCBI taxonomy): domain Eukaryota; kingdom Metazoa; phylum Chordata; class Amphibia; order Caudata; family Salamandridae; genus Pleurodeles; species Pleurodeles waltl. The sequence goes on along the minus strand of NC_090436.1, from coordinate 273,918,782 downwards.
GGAGGACATCAGGGCAACACACAGACGTTTAGTGGGCATACTATTGCTGTTAGCCAAGCGCAGAGTGGCCATGTGCGGGGGCGGGACGAGAGTGCTGCGCCATTCTGAATGGCTAAGAGATGCAGCTTTCTGTCATGATCTGCCTATAGTCTTCTGGAACCTGATGCCTGAAGGGTCTAGACCCAAAGATATTTGGACCCCGCTGAATAATTTCTTAGCGGCCCAAGACGAGTGAGTGATATAACCAAAGAAGCACGGACAGAACACTGACCCCTCTGTACGTTGGCATCTACGTCAGAAAAGGTGAATGGCTGTTGTGGACTGGTTGTTTTCCCCACCTGCTCCTTTTTGTTTATATTTGTTGATGTCCCTTATTCAACTGCATGTTATATCTACTGCATCTCTGGCAGAAAACTGCCCCGTGGTAATTCCATACAGATCATGTCTTCAATCAATAGATGGGAAATTTGCAGAACAAACTGAACTGTAATAATTAATGCGTACCTGTCTGATTTCTCCTGTACGGAATATATGTTAATATTGCAGTGGGGAGCTTTTGCTCTTTAGAATATGGTGCTCTGTAGGGACTGTTGTTTTATTTTTATATGTTTGATATGATAAAATCAATAAATAAATAAAAATAAAAATAACAAAAAATTAAAAAAAATATTTATTGATGTTTGTTCATTTTTTCAAATGTTTTTTAAATGTTCCCTCCATCTACTGAGTGCCTGCCATAGGTGTCTGTCACACATCAGTATTCATTTCCTTAAGGACTGTCATACTAATTTTTCCCTGGGCCCCCTGCCTGCCACAGGCCTGGCAGTTCAGTTTGGACTGCTTCCACTGGGAGCAGGGTCAAGAATGATTTACAAAGTTGCTGGGTCTAAACTAGAATGACGTAGTGAGCAAAAAAATGATGTATTTAGGGCCAGCTCTGTTAATATTTGACATTGTTCAGGATGCCATCCATTGTCTGTTCTTTTTGCATTTGCCAGGGTTGCACAGCAACACACCCACTAGCATTTCTTTTTTAAGGAATATTTTATTTCCCCCTCCTCCCTCTGCACACCAGGTGCACACTAGCATACATTTTTTAAGGATTCTTCAATTTACCCCTGGACCCCCCTGGACAGATGTCTTCCCTTAGACTCATCTAAAGTAAACTGTTACATCTGTATGTTGTTATCCTGATTGAAAATTTAAAAGAAATTACTATGGTGGTGTGGTTTGACTTTGAAATGGATACACTAAATTGTATAGTTTGGACCATTAATAATAAAGACTGCAAAAATGCCTTGTTTCACTAAATGTTTTTTCTTGTTTGCTTCTAGGTGCACAAGAGACATCACCCACAGAGTACTGCCACACAGAAGGCGGGCACAAAATTGATATGACAACAACACCAAAATCCTCCAGTCTCTTCGCTTGTACAGCTAAGTGCCACTGCCAACTGGCACATCTTGATGATGGCCCCAAAGAAAGGTACTCCGAAGAAAGTGGCCAGTGAGGAGGAGAAGCAGAAGCAGATTTCCATCACTGCTGTGCAGACTGGAACTTTTTTCAGGAAGCGTGTGCTTCCCGCACCGTCTTCTGGCCAGCAAGCTGGGAGCAACACTCCTGCATCAAAGGCACCACCCCAAGTTAAACCCAAAGATATGTCTCTCAGAAAAGTAGCCACTGCAAATATGGAGATGAGCTGGAGTTGTCTCGGGTGCAAGCTAGTACCCAATCATCACAGGAAACTAAGTAAAGTGGACAACGGGATCCACAGTCAGCAATAGTAGATCTTCCTGAAGTAGGAGCAGAACAGGAGGTTGTGTTTCTTGCTAGGCAAGATATAACTCTTCTTGAACAATTTGCTTCCAGATCTCCAGCAAGTAAAAGGAAGAGTACTCCACCATCTTCTTCAAGCCCCCTGTTAGACCTGGCATCCTTGGCATGGTCTTCCCTAACTTTGTGCCTCTACTTCCCATGTTTTGACTGTGTGCAGGACACTGTTTTTGCTGTTTTTGGTTCTCTGGGCACTTACCACTGCTGACCAGTGCTAAAGTGTAAGTGCTCCCTGTGTAAAATGCATGTATGATTGGTTTATCCATGATTGGCATATATGATTTACTAGTAAGTCCCTAGTAAAGTTTACTAGAGGTGCCCATGGCCTGTAAATCAACTGCTATTTGTGGGCCTGCAGCACTGGTTGTGCCACCCACCTGAGTAGCCCTGTAAATATTGCACAGACCTGCCACTGTAGTGTCTATGTGTGCAGTTTTAAACTGCCAATTCAACCTGCCAATTGTACTCTCTTGCCAGGCACAAACCTTCCCTTTTTATACATGTAAGGCACCCCTAAGGTAGGCCCTAGGTAGCTTTATGGACAGTGTGCAGTGTATGCTAAAGGTGGGAAATGCGCTGATGTGTTTTACCTGTCCTAACAGAGAAATACTGCCAAATTTGGATTTCTCTGTTGCAAGACCGATCTCTCTCATAGGTTAACATGGGGGCTGCCTTTAAATAACCTTGAAGTGCATACTCCTTTTGGGGACAGATAGAAATATGGAGTTGGTGTCTCTGAACTCACAATTTTAAATACATCTTTTAGTAAAGTTGTTTTTTAAATTGTCAGTTTGAAAATGCCACTTTTAGAAAGTGGGCATTTTCCTGTTTTTAAACCATTCTGTGAGTCTGCCTGTTTGTGGATTCCCTGTCTGGGTCAGACTGACAGTTGGGCTGTTTGTGAAGCCCCTCTAGACAGTGAGACAAACGGAGCTGGGTAGTAGCCTGCATATCCTGATGGGCCATCTGAGATGGAGTGGAGGTAAGACTGGTCACTTACTCCTGAATGAGCCTTTCCTCCCCTAACACAATGCATTCTCCAACCCCCGGTGTGTGTCTGGGGCCTGGCTTGGGCAAGGCAGGCTCTTGTGAACAACAGAGACTTTCCTTTGAAGTTTGCCTACTTCAAAGGCAGAAAGGGAAATCAGTATAAACCCCAGACTTTAGATTTCTTCAAGATCACTTTGGGATTCAAGTGGAACCTCTGCCAAGGAGAAGAGCTGAAGAGCTGAGGACAAGTGCTGCTCCTTCCTGTGACTGTGCTTTCTTGGGGTATCCTGCAGTTGCTGCTTCTGCCTGTGAAAGGGGACAAAGACTGGACATTGTTGTACATTCCTGCTTGAGAAGAATCTCCAACGGCTTAAATTCAGCGTGCCTCCTGTTTTGAAGTCTCAGGCCATCAAAGACTTTCTCTGCTCTGTTGAGACACCTGCCCGGCCAAGTGGTGTCCTATCCAGTCCCTTGGCCTGTAGATTGTCTGCTTGGCAATGACCTAGAGGATTCCCCTTGTGAGGAGGTGGAACACAGGTCTCACTTGGAGATGTTGGGTTTGCCTGGGTAGGTCTTTGTGTTTACCCGGCCAATGGCAGCCCATCAGGGTGGTCAGGAGACCCTGGAGCCTGAAAGAGTGGCCCGGTGTCTGCCAGGAGGGGGAAGGGTAAGGGATGCGGGAAACTGGCCCCAGAAGCTCCCATGATCCGGGAGGAGGCTGAACCCTAGGGAGATGCCCTGGAGCCCAGAGGGGAACAGGTGGCTGAGCTGGTGGAGGTCCCTGAGCTGACATAGTGTCAGCAGGAAGGGGGACCCACCAGTGAGGTATTCTGTGAGGCACAGAAGACATGCCTGACTCTGGAGGGTTTGCGGCAGTGGGTTGTAGACCAGATGTCTGGCAAGGAGTCTGGGTCACATCTGATTTATTGGGAGGATAGCCTCCTCCATTGCGAGCCTAAGGTAACTGAGCCTGAGGCTGCCCGTGTGCTGGTGGTACCCTAGTGCTTCAGAGCCTCCCTACTGGGTCTGGCTCATGATGTGCCTTTGGCTGGACATTTGGGGCAGGACAAGACCTTTGAGAGGCTTGTCATCCACTTTTACTGGCCCCAGATGCGTAGGCACTTTGATGCATATTGTAGGTCTTACCAAACTTGCCAGGCAAGTGGAAAGAGTGGGGGGAAATGTAAGGCTCCCCTTCAACCTTTTCCTGTTGTCAGCACCCCCTTTGAAAGGGTGGGTATTGACATTGTGGGGCCATGGGCAATAGGTTTATCCTGCTCTTGGTGGACCATGCTACCCGGTGCCCAGAAGCTATATCTCTGAGATCCATATCATCCATATTGAAAGGGCATTGATGGGGGTTTTTACCCACAAGGGGTTCCCCAAGAGGTGGTATCTGATAGGGGTACCAACTTCATATCTACTTGTATGAATTCTCTGTGGAAGGAGTGTGGGGTGACATATAAGTTCACCACTCCTTACCACCCCCAAGGAAATGGCCTGGTTGAAATACTCAACCACAACTTGAAAGGCATGATTATGGGCCTGTCAGAACCCTTGAGGCATAAGTGGGACATCCTCTTGCCATGCCTTCTGTTTACTTACAGGGAGGTGCCACAAAAGGGACTTAGTTTTAGTCCCTTTGAATTGTTGTATGGACACTCTGTGAAAGGACCTCTGAGTCTGGTTAGGGAAGGCTTGGGAAGGCCTCCAGTAAGACCCCCGAGGATGTATTAGCTACATGCTGGCTTCTAGAAGCCAGACAGCCCACTTCAGGAAGCTCGCTCACGAGAACCTGGAAGCAAGCCAGGAAGACATGAAACACTGGTATGACCAGAATGTCACTCTGCTTGAGTTTCACCTTGGCCAAAAAGTATGGGTGATGGCCCCAGTAGAGCCTAGGGCTCTCCAAGATAAGTGCACTGGGCCTTTTGAACCGGTGGAGCACAAGAGCAATGCCACCTATCTGGTGAACTTGCAGACTCTCAGGAACCCTTTGAGGGCCCTGCACATGAACCGCCTCAAGCCTCACTTTGAGGTGACCATGCTCCTAGCAACAGATGATGGGGTGGAGGAAGAGAATGAGCCTCTTCCTGACCTCCTTTGTGCTGAGGAGAAGGATGGGTCTGTGGAGGGTGTGAACCTCCCCCCCTCACTGACCCCAGAGCAACAGAGTGACTGTCACCAGGTGGTGGGACAATTTGCCTCTTTGTTTTCCTTGATCCAAGGGTTACTCATTTGTATACACATGATGTGGACACTGGGCAAAGTCCTCTGTAAAACATATAGTTTACAGAGTGACTGACAAGATTAGGGCTAACATCAAAGATGAGGTATTCAAGATGGTAGCATTGGGGGCTATTGAGTTTTCCAGTAGCCCTTGGGCCAGCCCTGAGGTGCTGGTCCCAAAATCTACTGCTCCTGGTGCCATCCCAGAACTCAGGTTCTATGTGGACTACCGGGGACTCACTGCAGTCAACAAGACTGATGCCTGCATCCCTCGAGCTGATGAGCTCATTTACCGGTTAGGGGGTGCCAAATATCTAAGTACATTCGATTTGACCTCCAGATATTGGCAAATTGCTCTAATGGAGGGGGCTAAGGAGAGGTCTACATTCTCCACACCAGATGGGTACAACCAGCTTAGGGTGATGCCATTTGGGATGAAGAATGTCTCTGTCACCTTTCAGTGGTTGGTTAACCAGGTGTTGGCTGGGCTGGATGATTTCAGTGCAGCCTACCTGGATGACATTGCTGTGTTCAGCTCCACGTGTGAGGAACACTTGCAGCACCTCTGCAAAGTGTTAGATGCCCTGCAAATGGCAGGCCTCATTATTAAGGCTAGTAAGTGTCAAATAGGGCAGGGGTCTGTGGTGTACTTAGGACACCAGGTGGGGAGCAGCCAGGTGGCACCCTACAGCCAAAAATGTACACCATTCTGGCTTGGGAGCTTTCCAAGACCCAGACTGAAGTGAGAGCCTCTTTAGGTCTCACAGGATACTACAGGAGGTTTGTCAAGGCGTATGGCACTATTGTTTGTCCCTTGACTGAGTTAACCTCCAAACACCAGTCCAGAAAGGTGATCTGGACTGAAGCTTGCTAGAGAGCTTTTAATGCCCAGAAGGCCGCTATGTGCATGACACCTGTGCTGAGGGCACCTGACTTCTCCAAGATTCTCTGTGGGAGAAGATAAAAATTGGAGTTTGGTGTCTCTGAACTTACCATTTGCAAATAAATCTTTTGGTAAAGTTGGCCTGTCAAGTAGAGTCCTATCCAGTCCCTGGGCCCTTGAGAGGTGAAGTTGGCAGAACAAGGACCGAAATACACAAACAGCTTGCCATGCAGGGAAATTTTTGATGCACTACCTGCAACGTGGCTGAAAAACGATGTACCACCCACTTCGCGGCAAAAATCGATGCTCCACCTGCATCGCAGGTGGGAGATTGACGCATCGTGGCTGGAGAAGCAACGCACAACACCCACTTGCAGCTGCTGATAACGACGCAAGCCCCATGCAGCCCGGTTTTCTAACACAGAGTGACTGGATTTACCACGCATCATACCTGGGCGTCAAAGTCATCCTGACTGCGCGGATCCGAGGTGCCCCATTCGGAAATTGACACATCGCTCTCTTGCAAGGGAGAAAAACGATTCATTGCCGACACGGCCTCCCTTGCGAAGAAGGAATCGACGCATCACTGACTTTTCCAACACACACTCGTCCGTGCTGCTTTATTTTTTACACAAACGAGGTACTTTGCCAAAATTATAATTTCCATTGTTTTCTACAGAGTAAGACTCTTATTCATTTGAAAATTCATATTTTAACTTTTGTATGTTAGATTTTTGTCATTTTGGTCTTGTTTGATTTAGATAAATATTGCCTATTTTGCTAAACTGATGTGGTGCCCATTTTGTAGTGTTTCACTGTATTACTGTGTGTGTTGCTACAAATACTTTACACATTGCTTCTGAATTAAGCCTGCCTGCTCGTGCCAAGCTATCAAGGGGTTGAGTGGAGGCTAACCAGGTGTGTTTCTCCTTTGCCCTGACTCGAGTGAGGGGGTAACCTGCCAACCAAAGACCCCATTTCTAACACCCCCTTCTAATAATCTGAACATGGATTGTACCCTACCTGAGACCAAGAGAGACACAGGAATAGGAAAGTTCCTGAAAGTCTTACAATTATGGAAGAGGATGAGGAGAAGGAGCCAGTCATTGTCATAGAAGCAGGCTCAGAGGACACTGACATTACCCCTCCTATTCAACCTGCTCCAATGGATATTCCACTGATACTACCACCACTGTCAGCCTCCATATTTGTAAGGCCACCACTGAGACCTGCATCCACCACTACCTCAGTTCAAGTACACACTGCAGAGAGGAAATCATCAACACCCATCTACCCCCAGTTCTTCAGGCATTGGCAGAAACACCAGTGACCCACTAAAACTTTTCCTTTTCCCAGTTTGGTACTCCATTACGATTAGCAAGCAGGAGGATGACATTGCAATATGCTCCATTTGCCACGCGAGTGTTCGTCAAGGTAAGCCTGGTTGTCACTATGGTACTGAAAGTCAAATAACCCATGTGAAAAAAAATCATGCAATCCTTTGGGAGGAGCATCTTTAAAAAATCTGCTACAGGTCGTGGTGGTGATGAGAGGAGGAATCAGCTCTGCTCCCGGTGGGAGGGGAAGAAGATGAGCAAGAAGAGGGTGACAGCTTTGTGCAAAGTAGCCCTATTCCCAGCAGTGCACCAATATCACTATCTGAGCAACCTCAAAATGGCACTGGAGTTCGTGAATGACACCACAGCATACCGTGACTGCCCCAAGATGCACATTGAGTCTACCACCTCCTAGTTCTCTCAAGTGGTCTCTGTCAGAGGCAAATCCAGAATAGTGTTATCTGCATGTTTAGGCAGGAGGGGCGCTACGAACTCAACCACTCAATGGCACATTTGTCCGAATTGAACTGGCTAAATTGTTAATGCTGGACCTCTTCCCTTTTTCTTTTGTGTAAGGAGTGGGATTTTTTGAATTTGTGGTGGCCATCTGTCAGAAATGGAAGGTTCCCATTCAGACCTATTTTGCTGGAGTTGCTGTTTCAGCACTCCATCACAATGTGCTGCAATTGGTTGGACAAGCTTTGCAGCAGAGTGCTGTTCACACTACCCACCTGAAGACAGACATGTGGATCAGTTGTCAAGCCACTGATTACATGTTTATCACTGCACACTGGATCTTCTTTGTGGTGGTTAGGCAGCAGCTGTCTACAGGCCTCCGCACTAAAGAAACTTTTTAGGAAGTTCGGCGACAAGCAAATGTAGCTAGGTTTGCCTTGGAGAAATCCCATACAGCTGCAAACATCTTGGAGGACTTTAACAGCAAGGTGTTTGAATGGCTGCAAACAAGAGGTCTTACAGTTGGATTTGTTGCCACCGACAATGGCAGTAATATAGTAAAAGCCATGGCAGATAGTAGCTATTTTAGGGCCCTGTGTTTGGCACATTGCATCAACCTGGTTCTACAAATCTTTCAGAAAAACAAAGATATAGGTGATCATTATGAACTTGGCGGTGTGGCCCGCCATGCCGGTGGTGGCGGGAAAACCTGCCAGCTGGCATGGCGGGCCATACTGCCACATAATGAACACTATGAGGGCCGCCATTGGAGGCCCTCACTCACCGCCATGCTGCTTCCGTCAGGCAGCCTGGCGGCGGTTGGAATCATTATCCAACAGGGCAGTGGTGCTGCCCCTTGGATAATGATTCCACAGCCTCCAGCCTTTCTTGGCATGGGCAGTGCAGGGGCCCCTGTGCAGTTCCCCATCACGCAGGTTACTGCCTGATTTTTGGGCAGTGATCTGCGCAACGGGTGCAGCTGCACCCACCGCACAGAGGCATTGACGGCGGCCAATGTCCCGGCCAGGCATTCCTGTGGGCCAGCGGGCGGAAACAATATTTCCGCCCGCCGGCCCACAGGAATGTTCTTAATACGGCCAGCAGGGATCCGGGGATGCTGGAGGTCAGTAGTTTGATGGCCAGCATGAACACGGTGGTTTCGACTGCTGTGTTCAAAATGAGGGCCATAGTCAACAACATACTGACCATCTGCAGAAGAATCTGCACTCATTTCAGTCATTCTTTTAAAACCCAGAAGCCATTGAGGATAATTGAGCATGCTAATAGATTACTAGTTAAAGCCCTCATACAGGAGTTGCAAACATGTTGGAACTCGACCTGTTACATGTTGCAACGTTTGTTTTGGTAGCATAGACCAATCAATGACTATGTTATTCAAAGAGGAGGGGGTGCAATTGGGCAAAGCATGACCAGGGAGCTAAAGAAATGAGGCCTAGTCAAAAGCCTGACACAGATGCTACTTCCTTTTGAGGTGTTCACACAGGAAGTCAGCAAGGAGGGCAGTATGATGAGCCAAGCTATCCTATTGTTGCGTCTGCAAGAAGAGCAGTTAAAAAAGGTGTCACAAATGTTCCCCATGAGAACCACAACAGAGAAGAGCATGAGTTGGTTGAGTGCTTAATCCTAAACTTTGAAAGCTGATAATCCAAGGTTGTAAAGAGACATTGTTCCTCATTACAACCCTGGTGGTAAATACTGCCTACTGCCGTGCTGACGGCCGCCAACATACCTTGACCGCGGCGGTATACGGCTACGGGTATTGTGACCCACACAGAGAAATCCGCCACTATACAGACACCCACACAAGTCCGCCAGACCAAAGGTCAGTGATAAATTGGCAGTACCAAAACCCACACCGTTATGCCAAGAGGAATATGCCCACAGTATCAGGACCCACGAATCACCGCAGCGGTCTTTCAACCGTGGTAAACCATTGACGGTACACACCACCGAGCTCACTATACACACACACTTACAAAACACCACCACATTGGAAAATTCCAACTACACACACCTGACACACATACACACACCACACGCACACACCCAATCCAACATAAAAAACACACCCACATTACCCACAACCCTTTTAACAACAAAAAAAAAAGATTGCCAACAGAGAGAGACACAGGAGCACCCACTCAATCAGAGCCACAGAACACCATCAACCATACACCATTCACGCACCTCACAGCACACACCCCAACACATCACCCCACACATCACCCCACACATCCTCACACATACCACTCACACCACATCCATGACACCACAAAGACACCCCAGGTTTTCAGAGGAGGAGCTAAGGGTCATGGTGGAGGAAATCATCCGGGTAGAGTCACAGCTATTCGGATCACAGGTGCAGCAGACGTCCATTGCTAGGAAGATGGAGCGATGACGGAGAATCGTGGACAGGGTCAACTCTGTGGGACAGCACCCCAGAACAAGGGATGACATCAGGAAGAGGTGGAATGACCTATGGGGGAAGGTGCGTTGGATGGTTGCGAGACACCAGGTAGCCTAAACAGAGGACTGGCGGTGAACCCCCACCTCCTCCCCCACAACTAACACCATGGGAGGAGCAAGTCTTGGCGATCATGCATCCTAAAGGCCTGACAGGAGTAGCAGGAGGACTGGACTCAGGAAAGTCACATCTTTACTACTATATCTCCCACCCTACCTGCATACAATAACAAATGTGTATCCCTACCCTCAACCCCATCACTCCACCACCTCACATATATCCCACTATCACAACCCAACCATCCCAATACCAAGCCCTACATGCCACAACAATCCATGGATCCCCATTACAGACCTGCATGGACACCCATCACCACAGCATGCCCATTAGAGAGAATCACCTAGCCCACAAAATCACTACGCACATAAGGCAAAGCTGACAGGGCCATCACAACCATACAGGGAAACACACCCATGCACAATATGGCACACGCTGATACAATAACACTGCATTTGCATCCACACAGGACCCCTACTCAACGTCACCGGAGAGGAGTTGCCAGCAACATCCAGTCCCCCCCCAGAGGAGGCCCACAGTGATGACAGCAGCTCTGCACTTCTGGATCACGATGACCAACCTGGCCCATCAGGGACCTCTGGACAGTCGGTTACCCTGCCACAGTCCCAACCCACCACAGAGCCTCCCCACACAGCACCCACCCAGCGGGCCCAGGCCACTGTCCCCAGGACAGGCCAATCAGCAGTGTGCCCATCACTACAGGGACCCCAGGCAACCCCACAAACGCAGGACGATCAGGGACCAGGGGTCAGTGGCAGTGGGCACAAGGTTCAGAGGACAGAGGCACAGGACAATAGGACAACAGGGAAGCTGGGAGGACTGCTGTGTGACAGGGGAAGGACAGGCCCAGGGAACCCACTCTCCAGGAGGCACTCACCAACATCCTGGGAGCATACCACCATTCCCAGGAGACCATGGGCCGGATACTGGCCAAGTTGCAGGAGACCCAGCGGCTGCAGGAGGGACAGTACATGGGGATCAGGGAGGACCTCAAACACATCTACACCATCCTGGTCACCATTGCAGGGGTGCTGGCTGACATGGCCAACACCATGAGGGTGGCAGTGGCACACCAACGGGCCCTTAACACTAGGCATACCGAAGAACAGCCCTCCACCTCCGCCGGCGCTAGTGGACAGGAGGCCCTGCCACAGGAACAACAGGCCACTAGCACCCCACCCCTACAGAAGGAGAACCTCTCCGCAAACAGTCCCTGCGATCCAGGCAGAAGCCAGCGAACATTGCCAAGACCCCCGCCAGGAAATAAGACTGACCTGATTGTCACCCTTCTGTCCCACTCTGTCACCCTGTCCACCTTGAACTGACATAACTCCCCTTCCTATGCCCCATTGGAAAATGCACCTGTGATACCAAGAGACTGGACTCTAACTGGACATTCCTCCACCATCACCTCAGCCCATTGCACATCCCCCTCTACTTATTAGCACTTAAATAATCACCCTTGGACAAATACAAATCTGGAGTCTGTCAAATGATTGAAATATGTATCAGTACAACATTCTGAAAACATTGCAAGTCATTTGTACAGTTATATATACATTGGTATGACCTTTAGTGGGCAGCAGTAAACATACCAGGAGCCAGAGTGGGCCACAGAGATATGAAAATAGAAATGCCAAAGGGTACAGTAAGTGGCCATAGACATAGAGAAATCAGGCTGCCATGTACAATGTCCAACAGAAAACTAAAAAGTAAAGTGAAGTTACGGTGTCTTACCTGTGTGTCACTGGAAGTACTGCTGTATGATATTACTTCTGTTGTCCACATCTTCTTCCTCTGCCTCCTCTTCCTCACTGTCCACAGGCTCCACCGCTGCCACAAGACCATCTCCAGGCTCATCCTCCTGCAGAAAAGGCACCTGGCTTCTCAAGGCCAGGTTGTTCAACACGCAACATGCAACGATGACCTGGCACACATTCTTTGGTGAGTAGTACAGTCAGATGGAAGCACCGGAACCTGGCCTTCAGGAGGCCGAAGGTCTGCTCAATAATCCTCCTTGTTCACCCATGTGCCTCATTGTAACGTTCCTCTGCCCTTGTCCTGGCATTCCTCACTGGGGTCAGTAGCCATGAGAGGTTGGGGTAACCAGAGTCACCTGAAAACATCGAGGGACAACTGTTAGACACACACTAACCCTTAGGGACAACCCCATACCCAGACACCAACATATACTGGGTGGGGACCTTGGGCTCACCTATAAGCCACACCCGGTGCCTCTGGAGTTGGCCCCTCACATATGGGATGCTGCTATTCCTTAAGATAAATGCATCATGCACAGAGCCAAGATACTTTCCATTCACATGGGAGATGTAGTAGTCCGACAAACACCCCATCTGCACATTCATAGAGTGATAGCTTTTTCTATTCCTGAACACTTGTTCATTTCTCCGGGGGGGGGGGACAAATGCTACATGTGTATCATCAATGGCACCAATGATGTTGGGGATATGTCCCAGGTCATAAAAGTCAGCTTTCACTCTCTCCAAATCCTCCACCTGTGGGAATACAATGTAGCTGCACATGTGTTTAAGCAGGGCTAACAACACTCTGGTCAACATGTTGGAGATCATTGGCTGAGACATCCCTGATGCCATGGCCACTGTTATTTGGAAGGAACCACTTGCCAGGAAATGGAGCACTGACAGGACTTGCACTACAGGGGGGATACCTGTGGGCTGGCAGATAGCTGACATCAGGTCTGGCTCCAATTGGGCACACAGTTCTTGGATTGTGGCTCGATCAAGTCTGTATGTCAGTATAATGTGTCTGTCCTCCATTGTCGCAAGGTCCACCAGGGGTCTGTACACTGGAGGATATCTCCATTTCATATTCATCCTCAGCGGTTGAAGCCTATGGAGGAAAACGGTGAGCAGGGGGTCACAATCACACATCTATTGCAATAATGATGCATTTCTACATTTACAGAACCAGGATGTGAATCCAAGAGTCAGTTGCTGTGCCAATGTCTGCTGTGACGCAGTTAGGTGCCATGGCCTGTACCCCCCTGAAATGGCGGCTGCCTGACCTGTGAGGAGGGACAAGTGGAAATGAGGTAATTCCGCTGGCGTTGTGCACTGTTGCGGTAGACAGTCAACGTCCGCCGTGCAACTTCGTATTGGTTATAATTGGGCCCTATGGGTTCCAGGAGCCAATGGTGATGGACGCCGACGGTGACGGTATGCACCGCCGCAGACGTGACCGGCATTTTCTATCTATTCACTTATTTGCTACCTGACCTTTAACAGGAGAGGACCTACACTGCAAGTGCTGCTGTGACCAGAGTCTGGAAACAACAATGGCTCATGTGTCTGGGGAAAGGGCCCATGCCTTCACTGCGGAGGAGTTGGACAGACTGGTGGATGTGGTCCTACCCCAGTACACGTTACTCTACGGTCCTCCAGACAAACAGGTGAGTACACTGTGAGCATGATGCGTGGGTCATGAGTGTATGGAGTGCTGTGTGTGTAATCCACATGAAAGGGGGGCTGAGGCATCCTGGCCAGATTGCTGCATGTATGGTGGTCAATGTATGTGCGTCAGGGGATGGGAGGGATATGGTGGGCCATGAGTGTCACGGTCTGGACGGTTAACTAATTCCCTTTTCTGCTGTCTTTTTCCTGCAGGTCAGCGCCCATCAAAAAAAGGGCATTTGGCGTGCCAGTGCCAAGGATGTGCGGACCCTGGGGGTCTTTGACAGGTGGAGCACCCACTGCCGCAAATGGTGGAAGGACCTGCGCCACTGTGCAAGGAAGACGGTGGAGGCCCAGCTGGGGCTGGCCTCCCAACGAGGAAGTGGTGCCCGTTGCACCCTGACCCCCCTGATGTTAAGCATCCTGGCGGTGGCCTATCTGTACAAATTCGTATTAATTACTATGCACGCGTTAAGGTTTTACCTGGGTGGGGATGTGGACTGTGGGTGCCCCTAGGCCAGGGCGAACATGGCAGGGTAGGTCCCTTGTTAGGCAGGCTCTGAAGTATTCCAACCCCAATAGTGTTAGTGGGCATCCACTACTGGTCAGGGCCCTGTTTGTTTCAGGTGTGCAGCTGATGGCGTTAGGCATTGTACCCCATGGGCTGGTGACTAGCATTGTAACTGGTAGTGCATGGAATAGTGCATAGGGCTGTGAGTTGTGTACGCCAACTGTAGTGTTGTTGCTGGCATTGACCAAGTGTATCCTCCGTCTCTCTCCCCCCTTTTTGTTTTGTCACCCTGTTCTTGTGTTCATTAGCATCATCTGACGGAGGAGCAGAGGCACCGGCGACGGAGGAAGCTGCATCCCACATGGGCCTGGATGCTGAATCCACCGACGGTGAGGGCACCAGTGGGATGGAGGGTGAGGAGAGCACCACGACGGGGACAGGAGAGGACACCACTTACAGCGACTCCTCCTCCGATGGAAGCTCCCTGGCAGTGGCGGACACATCTGTGCCCACCCCAACAACAGGTACAGCTGCTACGCCCCCTACCAGCACCGCCCTCCCAGCAGCCCCTCAGCGTGTTTCCCGTGCCTGCTCACCCAGGAGGGTGGGCATCTCCTTTGCCCCAGGCACCTCAGGCCCTGCCCCAGTCAGCCCTGGTGCCCTCAGTGAGGAGGCTATTGACCTCCTGAGATCCCTCACTGTTGGACAGTCAACCATTTTGAATGCCATCCAGGGTGTCAAGAGGCATTTGCAACAAACAAATGCACACCTGGAGGGCATTCACTCTGGCGTGGTGGCCCAACAGAGAGCATTTCAGGCTCTGGCCTCCGCACTGATGGCAGCCATTGTCCCTGTCTCTAGCCTCCCCCCTCCAACTTCCTCTACCCAGTCCCAATCCCCTCAACCCCAGCCTATCCCAAGCACACCTTCAGACCAGCATTCACCCAAATCAACAAACAGAAGTGGTTCAGGCAAACACAAGCACCACACTTCATCTCACAGGCACTCACACAAACACCATCCCCATGTAGACACACCAACATTCACTGCCTGCACTGTGTCCCCCTCCTCCCCGCCGTCCACCTCCCTCCCAGTAGCATCTCCACTCACACCTGCATGCACTATATCCTCATCCACTACCTCTATCACCAGCACGCCCATCACTACACACCCCTCACTGGCGGTTTCCACCCCCACATCCATACACACGTCCCATGTGTCCTCTACCACTGTATCTGTGACCCCTCCTCCCAAAGTACACAACCATAAGCACTCAGACACCCATCAGCCATCCACCTCATAACAGCATCAAGCCCATGCACCTGCACCCAAACACAGCAGGCAGACACCTCCTACAACCACTCCCTCTTCCTCCACTCTCAAATCTTTACCCTCTTTCCACCCCAGTGTCCCTAAGAAGCTTTTCCTCTCCGCCATTGACCTCTTCCCTTCCCCTTTTCCTCATCCTTCACGTCGGGCCTGGGTGGTAAGAACCCAGGCGAGCACCTCAGCCACCCAGTCCACAGCCACAGTAGTGTCGGCAGCTACTGCAGGTGGGAGAGGGTCCAGGGAACCCGCCATCAGCACTGACAGTGTGCCTGCACCAGCTGCCAAAGGGAAGGGCAAGGAGGTACCACCAGCTGCCAAGGGGAAGTCAAGGAGGCACCACCAGCTGTGAAAGGGAAGGGCAAAGGGCCTGCACCTGCAGGCAGAAAGGACAGGAGGCCTGGTGCTGGGACTGATTCTGAGCCCCCACCACCAACCATGGCGGTACAGCCGTCCGAGGCTGCAAGGGAGGGCTGGAGCCTCCCCCCACCACTGGCACCACCACCAGCACCGCCGACAGCACCGCCACCAGCACCATCACCGCCACCAGCACCGCCAGCAGCACCACTGCCAGCAGCAGCAGCCCCAGTGTGCAGCCGTCCAAGGCTGCAGGGGAAGGGCTGGAGCCTTCCCCCCACCACCACCAGCACCGGCAGCAGCACCGCTGCCAGCACCACTGCCAGCAGCAGCAGCCCCAGTGGGCAGCGGTCTGAGGCTGCAGGGGAAGGGCTAGAGCCTCCCCCCACCACTGGCATCCGTGACACCAGCACCGCCACTACCACTACTGAGCAGCCGTCACCGCCAGTGTCAGTATGTAGTCCTGCCTCCGTGGGCTGTAGTGCGTCCTGGACCCTGCAAATCATGTAGGTGTGACACCCAGATGGGAGACTGTGACCTTGCACTCCCCAAGGGCTGCATCACAGGGCACAAGGCCCCCTCCAGAACCAGTGGAAGAAGCCATCCACTCACCGCATCCTTGCCAGGATGATGCATACTGGCAACAAGGCCCCCTCCAGAACCAGTGGAAGAAACCATCCACTCACCCCCTCCTTGCCAGGATGAAGCACACTGGGCACAAGACCCGCTCCAGAACCAGTGGAAGAAGCCATCCACTCAGCCCCTCCTTGCCAGGATGAAGCACACTGGGCACAAGGTCCCCTCCAGAACCAGTGGGCAAACCACCCACTTGAGAGACTGTGGCTTTGCACTCCCCAGGACCGAGAATTGGGCAAACCACCCACTTGAGAGACTGTGGCTTTGCACTCCCCAGGACCAAGCAGTGGGAAAACCACCCACTTGAGAGACTGTGGCTTTGCACTGCCTAAGACCAAGCAGTGGGCAAACAACCCACTTGAGAGACTGTGGCTTTGCACTCCCCAGGACCAAGCAGTGTGCAAACCACTCACTTGAGAGACTGTGACTTTGCACTCCCCAGGACCAAGCAGTGGGCAAACCACCCACTTGAGAGACTGTGGCCTTGCACTCCCCAGGACATCGCACAGGGCATGTTACCCCCTCCAGGACCAGTGTTGTTGTACCATCTTCCAGCTGAGGTGCCCTCCGTTCCCCGTCCCCATGAGGTGCCTGTGTATTTCCAACCTGATGTCTCTCCAGTGTTTTCTCCGTGTTGTTACAGGAGTCAAGTGGGGCCTTGGCCTATGTGTAGTGGCCCTGTGCCCTATGGACATTGAGGTCTGGGCAGTGTCCCTCCATTTGTATATATGTATATACTGTTTTGATTTTGAAGCATGAATTTCTACTATTTTATCTTATTGCACTCACTTTAATCTATTCCTTTGGTCCTTGCATTATTCCTGAGGGGTACGGGGTAGATATGTGATGTTATTGCATCTGTTTGTGTGTATGATGTTTGGGGTGGGGGTGGGAGTGTTACGTGTTGCGTGTGTGTGTCACTCTCTTTTTCCTCCCCCTCCCTTGCGTGCTAGGCGGCAGTAATCACTGTGGTCGTCCTCAACTGCGTTGCTGTTCATAATGCATGAAGAGGTATACAATCATGGGGAAGATGTGCAACTCGGGCTCCATGGCATCGTGGTTGTTCCTTGAGTCTCCAGAGGTGAGTCCTTTGCCTTTTGTGTTCTGTTTCCGCCGTGCTTTTGATGTCGTTGGTACTGCCCCGGAAACTGTGGCAGATAGGCCTGTTGTAATAGTGTGGGTGGTACATTGTCTTCCGCCTGGCTGTTGCCGGTTACCGCTGCGGTTCTTGCTGTTAATGCCGTGGCAGTCGGTGTGTTAAAGTAGCTGTCTGTGTGGGTGGTTTCCACTGTGGTCATAATTCCATTTTTGTTACTGCCGGCCTGTTGGTGGTATTACCGCCACTTTATCACCAACCGCCAGGGTTGTAATGAGGGCCATAGTAATGTGTTTTATATGTCTGGACAGTGAAATACTGCTAAATTCATCTTTCACTGTTGCAAGGCCTGTCCCTCTCATAGGTTAACATGGGGGCTACCTTTAAATATGATTAAAGTGTAGATTCCCTTTTGGAGCGGACAGAAATGTGGAGTTTGGGGTCTCCGAGCTCACAATTTAAAAATACATGTTTTAGTAAAGTTGATTTTAAGATTGTGTGTTTTAAAATGCCACTTTTAGAAAGTGAGCATTTTCTTGCTTATACCATTTCTGTGACTCTGCCTGTTTGTGGCTTCCTTTCTGGGACAGTTTGACAGTTGGGCTGTTTGCACCTCACACTAGATAGTGACACAAAGAGAGCTGGGGTGTAGTCTGCATTTCCTGATGAGCCATCTGTGCTCGGAGGGAGGGGAGGAGTGGTCACTCACACCTGAAAGGGCTGTGCCTGCCCTCACACAATGCAGTCTTCAAGCCCCTGGTGTGTGTCTGGGGCCTGGCCTTGGCAAGGCAGGATTTCACAATCAAGAGAGACTTTCCTTTGAAGTAAGCCTACTTCAAAGAGCAAAATGGGTATAAGAAGAGCTGTAGAGTTGAGGAAGAACTGTTGCCCTGCCTGTGACTGTGCTTTGTGGAGCTATCCTGCAGTTGCTGCTTCTGCCAGAGAAAGAGGGCAAAGACTGGACTTTGTGTGCCTTCCATCTTGTGAAGATCGTGATGCCAGCTTCGCGACTGAAAATCGACTCTTGCTTGCAACGCGACCATAAGAGAGACGCACAGCATCACTGACGGAGGCTGGTGAGATTGCAACCCGCGCTGCGTGGTTTTCAGATCATCGTGCGGCTGGATTTCCGACGCAAGTACCACTGGGTGTGTAAAAACAACCCAAGGCCTGCCCGGACCCGAGAGTGCTGACCGTATCGACGCATCGCTCGCCTGCGGAGAGAAGAAACGACATGCCTGACCCCACGAAAGAGAAATGACTCAAGGTCTTGCTTTAGAGTGAAATTGACGCATTGCATGCCCTTTTTGGTGCACACTCACCTGTGCGACTTATTTTTGAGGCACCCAAGGTACATTTTCAAGCTAACAGTGTTAGTGTGTGTTTAAAATTACATGAAGACTTTTTTTTTGCATTTTTAGTGATAACTTGACTTGTGTATTGTGGATTTGTGTCATTTTGGTCTTGTTTTGTTTAGATAAATATTTCCTATTTTTCTAAACCTGTGTTGTGTCATTTTGTAGTGTTTTCATTAAGTTACTGTGTGTGCTGGTACAAATACTTTACACCTAGCACTCTGAAGTTAAGCCTACTGCTCATGCCAAGCTACCAAGGGGGTAAGCAGGGGTTAGCTGAGGTTGATTCTCTTTTACCCTGACTAGAGTGAGGGTCCTTGCTTGGACAGGGGGTAACCTGACTGCCAACCAAAGACCCCATTTCTAACAGGGTGTGATGGTCAACTGTGTCAAAGGCAGCTGAGAGGTCCAAGATAAGTAGTGCAGCAAAACTCCATAGCGGTCTACTGTGTTTTTAAGGTCATTCAGATGGCATTGATGGCAGATTCTGTGCCTCACCCAGGCCAGAATATAGCTTGGTAGTCTCAAAGTAGGGAGTTATCTTAAATGAATTGTGACACCTGGGTGAATGCTGCTGTTTCTATCAGTTTGCCCAGGAAAGGCCCATTTGTAATCGGTCTGTAGTTGTTGGGGTCATGGGGGTTCAGGTTTGTTTTACTTAACAATGGGAGTATATTTGCCATTTTTAGATCTTCTGGAAATAGTCCCATAGTAAAGGAATTATTGATGACTTTTCTCACTGGTGTGACAGCAGAGGTATAGTAGATAAAATAATGTTCTTGAAGATGTGTGGTGGACAAGGGTCAAAAGGGCAGCCGGAGGGCCTGCTTGCTTTGACCAGATCCATAAATTCACTTTGTGATATTTATTTGAAGAAATGCAGAGACTGCGTTGCCTTACTCTTTTAGGTGATTCTTGGAAATGGGTTAGTGCTGGTTGTTTTCATTTGCTTTAAGTAGGAGTCCGATGTGTCTGCTTTGGTTGTGTAATGATTTGCCGGTTTGACTGTTGGGTCTCTAGTAGGCAGAGGTGTACATCCTGTCCACGTAGGGACCACAGATCTAGTCAGGATAAGTTACAACACAATCTAAATTATCTTGGGCTCACCCTTTAGTAGCTTAGCCTAGAGCAGGCATACTTAACATAGAAGGCAATGTGGAAAGTGTTTGTGCAATACTCACACAGTAACAGTGAAAACACCACAAAAAGTACTCCACACAAGTTTAGAAAAATAGATTATGTTTATCGAAATAAAACAAGTCCAAAACAACAAGGTTCCAATATGCACAGGTCAAGATACACTTTTTAGCTTGTTTAGTAAGTCTTTATCCATAGGAATCAATGTATGTATCTCTTTAGCACAAAGTACTTGGGTTGCATCAAAAACAAAGATGATGCGGACCACAAGAGAGATGAGGGACCGGAAAAGCAAAGCGATGCATCAGTTCCTTACTACACAGGGGAGGTGATGTGTTGATTCTTTCCTCACAGGTGAGACAATGCGTTGGTTCCTTACTGGCAGGGGAGGTGATCCATTGATTCTTTTCTCGCAGGAAAGGTGATGCGTCAATTTCCAGACACACAGCCTCTGTTACTTAATGCGGTGCGAGTTGATGACAAATGATTGCCCAGGGACGATACGTGGAAAACCCAGACATGCTGTTACAATGGGACTGTGATACAACAGGTACTGCGTCGCTTCTGCAAGTGCTGCATTGATTTTTCAGCTGTGAGACAGGCACTGCATTGATTTTTCCGGCACGGCGTGAGACGTGGATTTTCCCTTTCAGGTCAAGTCTTTGGTTGCCCCGAGACTTCTTAACAGGATGCAAGCTGGCAAGTCCTTGGAGATCCACTTGTGGTGGGAAGCCGAAGTCCTTACAGCAAATTCAGGGAAATAGATATAGAAGAGCAGTCCTTCCAGAAAAGTACTCCAGTTGAGTCGTTTGGGCAGCACTGCAGTCCAGTTGTAAGTCTAGAAGTGTCTGATTTTAGGGGCCACAGACCCAGTATATATACCCAAATGT
Source organism: Pleurodeles waltl (assembly GCF_031143425.1). Classification (NCBI taxonomy): domain Eukaryota; kingdom Metazoa; phylum Chordata; class Amphibia; order Caudata; family Salamandridae; genus Pleurodeles; species Pleurodeles waltl. The sequence continues at coordinate 273,897,752 of NC_090436.1, read as the reverse complement.
GACTTTTAAGTGGAGGAGACTTCAAAGAGTGGTTGTGAAATGCACCAGTTCCCCTTTTAATTCAGTCCTGTCTGCCGGAAGATCTACTCTGGGTTATCACTCCTTTACGTGGGGTCATAGCACTACCCTATGAATTGCAAGTGAGGGTCCCTCTACCCTTCCTGCCCTGGAAGACCCATCAGTAAGCAGATGAATACAGATGTAGTTGAGTGTCCTGTGTTTATGACTGTCTAAGTAGAATGCACTAGGGAAGCTGTCAACCAGCACATGCCAGACATTGCCTTTATTATGAACACGGCAGGAAAGACTGCACCATCGGCGGTGGCGGTAACTACACTTGTTGGAAAATGGGTTATTGGTAAGGGCAGGTAAGTACCTAAACTTAGCAATAGACCACTAACCTCCTCTTAGGTCCAGTTAGGTCTCAGTAAGTTAAACCCAGCTCAACCCTTGGAAGCTTGGCAACGAGTGACAAGGCTTAACTTAGGAGACTTTGGCCCTCATTATGACCTTGGCAGATCTGACCGCTGAGCGGCCGCCTATGCGGCCGCACTCCCGCCACGGTCATTTTGAGATCCCCGCCCGCCGGCCCAACGGGGATCTCGGCCGCAACACAGGAGCCAGCTCCAAATGGAGCCGGCGGTGTTGCGGCCGTGCGACGGGTGCAGTTGCACCCGTCGCACTTTTCACTTTCTGCATGGCAGACAGTGAAAAGCTGCATGGGGCCCCTGGGTTCAAACCGCCAGGAAAAGGCTGGCGGTCGAGGACTCGTAATCCCCTGGATTATCACCGCCGGGGCAAATGTGGCGGGAAACCGCCGGCCCCGGCGGTGCGACCGTGGCTGCGGTCGGAATGACCTTGGAAGCACCGCCAGCCTGTTGGCGGTGCTTCCGTCATAACAGCCCTGGCGGTCTTGGACCGCCAGGGTTGTAATGACCGCCAGAGTGTAAAGCATTCAAAAATCACAAAACAGTAAATAAATAAAACACAGGAAACAGTTTAAAAATCCACAACCAATTTATAAAAATAGATTATATTTTTATCTTCAAAATGACACAAAAACGAATACAATCGGAGAAGGGGAACCGGAGATATTAATTTTTAAAGAATTATTGTTTGCTAGCACCTAGAAGCAAAAAGCGCCAATCTGGTCATCTGGTCGCACCTTGACCGGGGCAAAGTCAAAGTTTAAGGCTGACCGCGATGGAGCCCGGCTCGGCTACAGCCCGTGGGAGGCCTCAGTCAAAGGTTTACCTTTGGACTTAGGGGGTCATTCTGACCTTGGCGGTAAAAGCCGCTTACCGCCGGTCAGAAGGCCGCCACAATACCGCCGCGGCCGCGGTCAGCCGCCACGGACATTCTGACCCACAACTGCAAAACCTCCAAAAATCCGCCCTCCACTGCAGTCCGCCACATCAGCGGCCAGCGGTAAACTGGAGAAGACCAAACCTCCACCGCCACGCCAACAGAAATACGCCCATCCCATTATGACCCGCAAATCCACGCGGCGGTCATTCAACCGCGGTATTCCATTGGCGGTACACACCGCCGCGGTCAAAATACACACACCTTTACAAACCCCTACCACATTGGACAATTTGAAAGGCACACACCTGAAACACATACACACACCACTCCCACACATCCAATACCATATAAAACACACACCCACATCACCCACAAACCCCTACCAACAAAAACCAGAGACGAAGGAGAGAGAGACATATCAGAGAATAGAGAGCCAGACACACAGAGGCACACCACAACATCACACACACCACATAGAAGCACAAAGCACCACACACCAACACACACATCATCACATACACCACCCCACACCTCATACACACCACCCCATGGCACCACAAAGGCACCCACGCTTTTCGGACCAAGAACTCCGGGTCATGGTGGAGGAGATCATAAGAGTGGAACCCCAGCTCTTCGGCTCACAGGTTCAGCACACCACCATAGCAAGGAAGGCGGAGCTCTGGCAGCCGATCGTGGACAGGGTCAACGCGGTGGGACAGCATCCCAGAAATCGAGAGGACATCCGCAAACGATGGAACGACCTACGGGGGAAGGTGCGCTCGATGGTCTCGCGACACAACATCGCAGTGCAGAAGACTGGCGGGGGACCCCCACCCACTCCACCCGAATTCACAACATGGGAGCAAGAGGTACTAAACATCCTGCATCCTGATGGCCTCGCTGGAGTACACGGAGGAATGGACTCTGGTAAGCACAAGGCCAACCACTTCACCCCCCCCCCAGCATGCTAACCCCCACCCTCACCCCCAACCCCCCAGCACACATCCTCCCTGAGAATGTCTCCCCAGCACAACCCACCCAACACCAACCCCTGCATGCCATCCCCAAACTATGGACACCCATCACCTAAGCATGACCACTGCACATACCCATCCCCCCCCCACAAAACACCCTCACAACACCTCCCCCAAGGGAATGCCAGCACTGGGGGACAAGGGCACCCATAAAACACAAGCTAATGCATACACAGAAACAATAACCATACCCTCTTACCCCATGCAGGACCCGAACGACAACACACCGGTCAGGAGGGACCAGAAATGTCCATCCCACCCCCGGAACAGGCCCCTAGTGATGACAGCAGCTCTGTCGACCTGGAACCTGACGACCAGCTCGGACCATCGGGGACCTCTGGGCAGTCGGTTCCCCTCACCCAGACACAGGCCACTGCAGACCCAACCCCCTCTGGGAACAACAGCACAGCTCCCACCCAGCGGGCCCATGCCTCTGTCTCTAGAACAGGTCAAGCAGCGGTGTGTCTACCACTACAGGGCCCCCAGGGTAACCCAACAACAACAGGGACCTGGGGGCAGTGGGAGTGGGAACACCGTCCAGGGGACAGAGGCCCAGGGAAACAGGGCAACTCGGAGGGCTGCTGTGCGACAGGGGGGGGAGGAGAGGCCCAGGGAACCCACTCTCCAAGAGGCCCTCACCACCATCATGGCAGCCTACCACCACTTACAAGAGACGATGGCGACGGTACTGGCCAGGTTCCAGGAGATCCAGGCACAGCAGGAGCAACGCTACATGGGGTTCAGCGACCAACTCAGCAACATCTCAACCGCTATGGGGAGCATAGTCCAGGCCCTGAACCGTATAGAGGACACGTTTCGGGACCATGTGGCATCACACAGGGCCCCTGTCACTAGCCTGGAACAGGAACAGCCTACCACCTCCGCCGGCGCTAGTGGACAGGAGGCCCCACCACAACGACAGCCCACCAGAACCCCACCTCCTGCTGAACAACAACCGCCCCGCAAAAGGAGCCTGAGATCAAAAAAACCGACAGAGTAGGATGTCAAGTCCCCCGCCAGCATCACATACCCCCTGAAGTCCTCCCACTGTTCCACATTGCCACCCTGTCAAACCTTGAACTGCCCCTGCTCCATCCTGCCACAGGCATATGGACAATGCACCTGTGAGACTGAGAACTTTACTCCGCCATGGACATTACTCCACCCCCACCCATCACTGTTTCACTATCATGTACCAATATCTATGCACTAATAATAAATCACACATTGCACTGAAATCAATCAGGACTCAGCCTGTCTTATTTACAAATGTATGACACATTACATATCAATTACGTATTATTAACATTGTGAATTACACATACCGAAGTAACTTAGCATTAGTCCATGGGCCAACCAAGCCGAGGTCACGCAGTGGCTCATACAGCACAGAAAAGGGAAGGGAAAATCAAACATCATGTTTATAGTTCTGGGGGGAAATCAACAAAGTTGAGATGCAGGAGGCTTTCAGGAAATGTAAAATGGCATGGGTGATTATTACCCGTGTGCTACTGGAAATACTGTTCTATTACTCTGTCCCTGTTGTCTGTGTCGTCCTCTGAGTCTTCCTCCTCTTCACTCTCCGCAGGCTCCACAGCTGCTTCAACACCACCATCTGCACCATCCTCCTGCAGGAAAGGAACCTGACGTCGCATGCCAGATTGTGAAGCATACAGCAGGCCACGATGATGTGGCACACCTTCTTTGGTGAGTACATCAGGGATCCCCCTGTCATATGCAGGCACCTAAACCTGGCCTTCAGGAGGCCAAAGGTCCTTTCGATGATCCTCCTAGTTCGCCCATGGGCCTCATTGTACCGTTCCTCTGCCCTGGTCCGGGGATTCCTCACTGGGGTCAGTAGCCAAGGCAGGTTGGGGTAACCAGAGTCACCTATTAGCCACACAAGTTGTCTTTGTAGCTGCTCCATCACATAGGAGATGCTGCTATTTCGCATCACATACGCGTCATGCACTGACCCTGGGAACTTGGCATTTACATGGGAGATGTACTGGTCAGCCAAACAGACCACCTGGACATTCATCGAATGATAACTTTTTTTGTTTCTGTACACCTGCTCATCGTCTTTTGGGGGTACCAAAGCCACATGGGTCCCATCAATGGCACCAATGATGTTGGGGATATGTCCAAGGGCATAGAAATCACCCTTCACTGTAGGCAAGTCACCCTCCTCTGGGAAAATGATGTAGCTCCGCATGAGTTTCATCAGGGCAGACAACACTCTGCTCAAAATCTTTCAAAACATAGGCTGAGACATTCCAGATGACATGGCCACTGTTGTCTGGAATGACCCAGTTGCCAAAAAATGGAGGACTGACAAAACCTGCACCAGAGGGGGAATCCCTGTGGGTTGGCGGATGGGGGACATCAGGGCTGGCTCCAGCTGGGCACACAGTTCATGGATAGTGGCACGGTCAAGTCTGTATCGAAGTATTATATGGCGTTCTTCCATTGTCGACAGGTCCACCAGCGGTCGGTACACGCGAGGATTCGTCCTTCTCCTCGCAAGTCCCAGCGGACGGTGCCTAGGAAGGAGAACATGGAGCACAGAGTCAGGCAAACCACAGGTACGTACAGAAAGCTTGCACAGTTAAAGAATGGCAATGGGTTGAAAGGCGTGTATGTGTGGCAATGCAAGGCCTAGGCCTGTGTGTCGCAGTCAAAATTAAGCCATGTAGGCCCTTGAAATGGCGGCTACCTGACCTGTGAAGTGGGACAATGGGATGTGAGGTCAATGCGCTGGCGGGGCACACCGTGGCGGTAGGCGGTCGAAGATCGCGGCGCAAAGCCGCATTGGTTAACATTGAACCCTATGGGTTTCAGGAGCCAATGACGATGTGCGCCGGCGGTCGCGGTACGCACCGCCGCGGTACGCACCGCCGCGGGCGTGACCGCCATTTCCTAGCTGATTGATCACTCGAGACCTGATCATCCACAGGAGAGGACCTATACTGCAAGTGCTGCTGTGACCTCGGTCTGGAAGTGACAATGGCTGCTGCGACTGGGGAAAGGGCCCCTGCCTTCACGTCTGAAGAGTTGGAGAAGCTCGTGGATGGGGTCGTCCCCCAGTATGCGCTACTCTACGGTCCTCCAGACCAACAAGTGAGTACACCGGGTGCACATGGAATGGGCTATGCCTGTGTGGATTGGGGTGGATGTAAGTTGGTGGGGTGGGGGGCGAATGAGGAGTGCAACGCCCGACAGATGAGAGCATGTGCCATATGGCAAAGTTGGTGGGGGGGGCCAATCACATCTAACATGCAGGTCATTGATGATTTCCTCCTTTCCACCCTGTACATGTCAAATAGGTCAGCGCCCATCAGAAGATCGAGATTTGGCGTGCCATCGCCAAGGAAGTCCGGAACTTGGGGGTCCACAACAGACGGGGCACCCACTGCCGCAAGAGGTGGGAGGACATCCGCCGCGGAACAAGGAAGACCGCAGAAACACTGCTGGGGATGGCCTCCCAACCTAGGAGGGGTGCCAGTCGCACCATGACCCCCCTGATGTCCCGGATCCTGGCGGTGGCCTACCCTGAATTGGATGGGCGCTTTAAGACATCACAGCAGACACAAGGGGGTGAGTATCAGCACATTCTCCTATCTTTCTGCGCAGTGGAGGCGTCTGGTTGGGGGAGGAGGGCTGTGGGTGACATTAGGCCAGGGCGCTTTCTGTAGTGTAGTCCTCTCCCTTAGGCATGGCCCTGTGCCCCCGGCCCCCACCTCTGTAGGGTGACAAGTACAGCCATTGAAGGTCCAGCATCACCCATGTGCGCGTTTGACGTCTCTTGGCCTGTTGTCCTAGTCAGTAGTACTGAGTAGTGTACCCCGAATGCGCGGCTTAGTGCATGAGGCTCCTGTGTCTGTCCTCTCCGCCAACGGTGTTGACATTGCATGCACTCAACCTGGTCTTCTTTTTTCTCCCCCCACCCTTTCTCTTCATCTTCTTGTGCATGTGTGCATTAGCATCATCAGGCGGAGGAGATTTGGCATCGGAGCACGAGGGAGCTGCAGGACACAAGGCCCCGGTGGGCCCAGGAACAGACACCGAGGGCACCAGTGATCCGGAGGGCGAGGGGAGCACCACGACGGGGACTGCTGGTGAGAGCAGCGACAGCGACACGTCCTCGGATGGGAGCTCCCTAGCGGTGGCGGCAACATCCGGGCCCCCGCCTCTACAGGTACAGCCGCCACCCAGCGCACCAGCCCCGCCCTCCCAGCAGCCCCTCAGCCTACGCTTCGTGCCCGCTCGCCCAGGAAGGCGCGCGTCTCCTTCGCCCCAGGCACCTCAGCCCCTGCCCCTGTTGCCCCTGCTGCCCTCAGTGCGGAGCTCATTGACCTGGTGAGGACGCTCATTGTTGGGCAGACGACCCTTTTGAATGCCATCCAGGGTGTGCAAAGGGAGGTGCAACAGAGCAATGCGTACCTGGAGGGCATTCATTCGGGTCAGGCTGCCCATCAATGAGCGTTCACTGCTCTGGCCTCAGCACTGACGGCAGCCATTGTCCCTGTTTCCAGCCTCCCTCTTCTTACTGCCTCCAGCCTTTCTCTGTCTCCTGTTCCTCAGCCTATCCCATCCACACCATCAGACCAGCCTGCACACCCTCTTCCAAGACACACAAACGCAGGCAGCCACCCACCCAACAGACATCCACCTCACGACAGCCTACAGCACCAGCACCTTCACCCAATGACAGCACACCTGACTCTCCTACAACCACATCCTCTTCCTCCACTCCCATCACCACTTCTCCTACCCTTTACCTTGGACCTAAAAAGCTTTTCATGGCTAATCTTGACCTCTTTCCCTCCGATGAGCTCCCCCCTCCATCTGCAAAGAGTCCCAAGAGCACCGCAGCCACCACCAGCCCAGCTTCGAGTGTCACTGTTGTGCATGGGATCTGGAGTCCACCCTTTGCCAGCAGTGACACATCGATCAGCAGCAAGGACACGTCCCCCCCGCCCCCGGCAAGAGGACCCGCAAAAACAGGGCCGCCGTGCGAGGACTGACAGGGCTGCCCCCAAGGAGCAATGTGTGGCCACTTCACCAGCCACACCATCTAGGGGAGGCAAGGGCCCGAGAGCCCCATCAAAGGAGCGGAAGGGCAGCAGGAGCGCGGAGAAGGTGGACCCCACATGTCACATCCCAGCTGGGAAGGAAGACACTAAGGAGGCCAGGAGTCCGTCCCCGAAGGGTCCAGAAACGTCACGGTCCGAGGGCGACTGAGCAGGGAGTCCAGGCCAGGTCTGGCTCCCTTGACCTGCTGGATGAGCACCGCTGAACAGGGCCCGCCGTGGAGAAGAGCACCGCTGAACAGGGCCCGCGGTGCAGAAGAGCACCGCTGAACAGGGCCCGCGGTGCAGAAGAGCACCGCTGAACAGGGCCCGCCGTGGAGAGGAGCACCGCTGAACAGGGCCCGCCGTGGAGAAGAGCACCGCTGAACAGGGCCCGCCGTGGAGAAGAGCACCGCTGAACAGGGCCCGCCGTGCAGAAGAGCACCGCTGAACTGGGCCCCGCCGTGCAGAGGAGCACCGCTGAACAGGGCCCGCCGTGGAGAAGAGCACCGCTGAACAGGGCCCGCCGTGGAGAAGAGCACTGCTGAACAGGGCCCGCCGTGGAGAAGAGCACCGCTGAACAGGGCCCGCCGTGGAGAAGAGCACCGCTGAACAGGGCCCGCGGTGGAGAGGAGCACCTCTGAACAGGGCCCGCCGTGGAGAAGAGCACCGCTGAACAGGGCCCGCCGTGGAGAGGAGCACCGCTGAACAGGGCCCGCGGTGCAGAAGAGCACCGCTGAACAGGGCCCGCCGTGGAGAAGAGCACCGCTGAACAGGGCCCGCCGTGGAGAAGAGCACCGCTGAACAGGGCCCGCCGTGGAGAGGAGCACCGCTGAACAGGGCCCGCCGTGGAGAAGAGCACCGCTGAACAGGGCCCGCGGTGGAGAAGAGCACCGCTGAAGAGGGCCCCGCCGTGAGGGTAGGCACCGCTGAAGAGGGCCCCGCCGTGAAGATAGGCACCGCTGAAGAGAGCCCCGCCATCTCAAGCACCGCTCTCCTGGGCCCTTCTTCTCAAGCACCGCTCCGCTGGGCCCTTCATCTCAAGCACCGCTCCGCTGGGCCCTTCATCTCAAGCACCGCTCCGCTGGGCCCTTCATCTCAAGCACCGCTCCGCTGGGCCCTTCTTCTCAAGCACCGCTCCGCTGGGCCCCGCCGTCTCAAGCACCGCTCCGCTGGGCCCTTCATCTCAAGCACCGCTCCGCTGGGCCCTTCATCTCAAGCACCGCTCCGCTGGGCCCTTCATCTCAAGCACCGCTCCGCTGGGCCCTTCATCTCAAGCACTGCTCCGCTGGGCCCTTCTTCTCAAGCACCGCTCCGCTGGGCCCCGCCGTCTCAAGCACCGCTCCGCTGGGCCCTTCATCTCAAGCACCGCTCCGCTGGGCCCTTCATCTCAAGCACCGCTCCGCTGGGCCCTTCATCTCAAGCACCGCTCCGCTGGGCCCCGCCGTCTCAAGCACCGCTCCGCTGGGCCCTTCATCTCAAGCACCGCTCCGCTTGGCCCTTCATCTCAAGCACTGCTCCGCTGGGCCCTTCATCTCAAGCACCGCTCCGCTGGGCCCTTCTTCTCAAGCACCGCTCCGCTGGGCCCCGCCGTCTCAAGCACCGCTCCGCTGGGCCCTTCATCTCAAGCACCGCTCTGCTGGGCCCTTCATCTCAAGCACCGCTCCGCTGGGCCCTTCATCTCAAGCACCGCTCCGCTGGGCCCCGCCGTCTCAAGCACCGCTCCGCTGGGCACCGCCGTCTCAAGCACTGTTTATGGTTCACTGTGCCCACCATGCCTCCTCCTTGACCAGTGGAGACTGTCATCCACCTGATGGACTGTGGCTTTGCACTCCCCAGGATGGTACAGTGGCAGCCCACCCACTGTAGAGACATTGAGAGACTGTGGCTTTGCACTCCCCAGGATGGTACAGTGGGCAGCCCACCCACTGTAGAGACATTGAGAGACTGTGGCTTTGCACTCCCCAGGATGGTACAGTGGGCAGCCCACCCACTGTAGAGACATTGAGAGACTGTGGCTTTGCACTCCCCAGGATGGTACAGTGGGCATGGTGGCTCCTCGTGGATCTGGCGTCGTGGACTCATGTGGCTGTGGTGCCCCCCCCTCCCCTTCCCCCTGAGGTGCCTGTAGTTTTTACATCCGATGCCCCTGCAGTGTTCTCCCCAAAGGACTCAGGTCTCCTGTGTGGGCTTTGCCCTTGTTTCTCAAAACTTTGCCCCACGGACATGATGAATTCGTAGGATGTGCAGGACTTGTTACTTCAGTTATACACTGATGTGTATATCATTTGTTTTCTTGTAAATATCTTTCATGGTTGTACGATAATTTTCAGGAGCTTTTTGATACATAAATATTTATTCCAATTTTGATTATGTCCTAGCATTTTTCAGGGGTGTTTGGGTGGTGTCACTGTGACTTGTTGCTCTGCATTGGTGTGTACATAGTTGGGGGGGGGGGTCGCATATGTGTGTGCCCGTAACCTTTCGTCCTCCCCCCTCCCGTGTGTCGTAGGTGCAGTACTCACCGTTGTCGTCTGCGCCGGACTTCGTACTCGTGGTAGATGAGAAGGTAGACGAGAGCAGGTAGGATGTTTAATTCGGGTTCCATGCTGTCCTCCTTCCTCCTGGAGTGCGTAGTGGTGTGCGTTTTCCCGTTGGTAGTCTGTTTCCGCCGTGTTTTTATCGGCGGTGCTCCCGCCCCGGAAAAGGTGGCGGATTGGTGAGTTGTGATAGTGTGGGCAGTACATTGTCTGCCGCCTGGCTGTTGGCGGTGACCGCCGCGCTGTTTGTTTGTACCGCCGTGGCGGGCGGAGTGTTAAAGTGGCTGTCTGAGTTGGCGGTTCCCGCCAGGGTCAGAATACCATATTTTTTACCGCCAGCCTGTTGGCGGGTTGGCCGCCGCTTTAACACCGACCGCCACGGTTAGAATCACCCCCTTAGTCTTTTTTCTGAAGATTTTCTTCAGCGGGACGAACCTGCCAATCCAATCCGACCTCCTGGAACGCTTCTCCGGATATGCATCACGGGAGCCCTCGGTGGAGACTTTTACCTTCAGACTTAGTCATTTTTTCAAGGTGAAAATCCTTCGACTGGGGGAAACCTGGCTCTTGATCCGACGTCCTTGGAGCCCTCTTCGGATACGCTGGCTGGGAGGTCCCGGTCAACTTCCTAAGTTCGGACTTAGGCGGTCATTATGAACATGGTGGGAAAGAACGCCGTGGCAGCGGAAAACAGAATCCCGCCGGCGGCGGTGAATGGAAACCCGCCATATAATGATCGAAAACCCAACCCGGCCAAAAACTCCCAGACCACTGCTCCCCGCCAGGACCCTGTCGGCGGGAATCCCGGCCCAACCCACCCCGCCACTGCCAAGCACACCCACATCCCACCCTCCAAATAATGATGCACAAATCACCTCGGCGGACAGTGGAGGCCGGACGACCATTGGCGGCTGCGACCGCCACGGGCGGCAAGTGGGCCCAACAGCAACCAGTGCACACATTGGCTAGGCTTAGCACCCACACACCTGACACACATCCAGAACTCCATAAAACACCCCAAGACACACCCCACAATCCCTTGCAATGAAACCAGGATGAGAAGACGGAGAGCACCAGAGCCAGACAGAGAACGCCAGCAGACAGGACACGCATATCGACCCACACAGGAGCACCCAAACCCCGTCCCCAGTCCCAACGCCATCCACCACCCTCACCATGTCCCCCCAAAAAAATCCACGCTTCACTGAAAGGGAGCTAAGGACAATGGTGAATGAGATCCTTAAAGTGGAGCCACAAATATTCGGGTCCGAGGTGCAGCAGGCACCCATCGCCCGGAAAATGGAGCTGTTTCAGACCATTGTGAACAGGGTGAATGCAGTGGGACACCATCCACGCACCAGGGACGACATCCAGAAGAGATGGAACAACCTGCGGGAGAAGGTCCTGGCCATGGCATCCAGGCACCACATCGCAGTGCAGAAGACTGGGGGAGGACCGCCACCAACACCACCTAACTACACAGACTGGGAGGAGAAGGTACTGGTCGTCCTGCACCCTGAGGTCCTCACTGGACACACTGGAGGAATGGACTCAGGTAAGTCATCTACAATTACCCCATATACACCATACCTGTAATGCATGCACCACCCCACCCCACCCACACCCACCTAGACCCACACCCCACCCAGCCATTACCCACCACATGCACCACCTTGCATCACCCACAACTCACTAACAGGCCCACATCACTCCCGCTGTGCACACCCACCCACCCCTGCACGTACCCACAATGGAATAATAACCCCTACCACAATGTAACCCCACTACTGCCACTAAATGCAATGCCTACCTCGCAAAGGCACCCTGGAAGGCCACAGAAAGGCACACCAGCACAAAATTGCACAGTTCAGTACACCTCAAACCCTCATGCATATGTAACATACATTTCTATGTCCCCCAACAGGCACCACCACCCATGCAACCGTAATGGAGGGGACAAGGAGTGCCACAGCACTCCAGGGAGACAGAGGCACATCACAGGATGCTGGTGAAGGGTCCCTGGACACTGATGAGCAGGCAGGCCCCTCACACAGCCCTGGATGCTCACCATGCAGCAGCCCCACCCAGGAAAACACTGTCACCCCTAACACCCAGTCAAGACCAGCGGGCCAGGGGAAGCATACCCACACCAGTGGACCCAGGGCACAAACAGGTGGAACACAGCTACAAAGGCCACAGTCTCCCACCCCCAACATGCAGGAAGACGAGGGCCCCAGTACCAGTGGCACGTCAAGACCTGCGCAGGGGACACAGGCACAGGGGGCCAGGGCAAGGTCAAGTGCCCCAGTGGGTCAGGGGGTAGGGCACCGGATAGATGCAGCAGCCCAGGACGTCATTGCAGAGGTATTGGGGGCCTACCAACATACCCAAGACACGTTGGCACAGATTGTATCCACCCTGGAGCAAAGTCAGGGGATGCAGCTGGAACAACACCAACAGGCCATGGAGCAGTGGAAAGAACACAATGCCACAATGGCCACCATTGCTGGAGCACTGCTGCAGTTGGTCAACAAACACTCAGACTCCCACACCGAACAAGAGGCCCCCACAACCAGCCCTGGACAATAAGCAACAGATGACCCAAGCAGCTGAAACAGCACAGGAAATACCCTCCCAGGAATCAAAAGGCCCAACCATGCCACCCCAAGAAGCTCCACAGCAGGTGCCCAAACGTAGTCTCAGGCGAAGATATGGCAACGGAAACCCAGCGAAGAACACGCCCCACTCCAACAATTGACACTGCTACTACTGCCAAGCAACCATCCCACCCATTCACCAACTAAACTTAGTTGAGGGCTAAATAAAGTACTAAACTACAAATAGGACTCATTTATGACATCAAACAGGCCTGCCACCAAGTTGGTTTTGAGGACACCCAACCATTAAGACATCCATCACTGTACATAGCACATTTCACTGTATTTCACCAATAAACAACATATCTCACCTGTAACACTGTCCCCTGTCTTCAATGTTGAACAAAGTGGAGCATGGATGCAACTGGCAGGGAACAACTTTATTGTCAATTTGTGCATGGTAGTGGTAATGTGTGTTTCAAAATAGGCAAGGAGGGAATGCATATATTGTCTGCCAGTACCATGCTGAAGAGGTCCATGTCTCGCCTATCATGACCAATTCCCCCTAGATGACATGGCACACTTACAGTATCAGTCACTAACCACATTTACAGGCTGAAGTCCCACACAGTTATTGGAAGTAGAGTTGTATCAGTTGGTTCCTGGAATTGACATCTTCACCTTCCTCATCCTCACCTTCACTCTCCAAACCTCTCTGAGGTAACTGATCATGACCTATAGCACCCTCCACCTCCAAAAGGGGGATTGAATGTCTCACTGCCATGTTGTGCAGCATGCAGCAGGCCACCACTATTCTACACACCTTATCAGGCCCATAGGCCAGGGAACCCCCAGAGATATGTAGGCACCGGAATCTAGCCTTCAGGAGACCTATAGTACGCTCTATCACCCTCCTAGTACGTCCATGGGCCTCATTGTATTTCCTATCTGCCTCCATCCTGGGATTCCTCAGTGGTTTCAGGAGCCAACGCAAGTTTGGATAGCCAGAATCACCTAGAGAAATGGATGTTCATGGAGTGAAAGTTCTTCCTGTTTCTGTACACCTGTTCGCTCACTCTTGGGGAGATGATAGCTATGTGGGTTCCATCGATGGCACCTATGACATGGGGAATGTTTGCAAAGGCATAGAAGTCAGACTTGATGGCAGGGAGGTCAGCACTTTGGGGGAATCACACATAGGATTGCAGATGTCGTACAAATGCATTCAGAAATCTTGTCAGTACCTGGCTGAACATTGGCTGTGAGAAACCAGCACCCATGCCGACTGTCACTTGAAAAAAGCCTGTGGCCAGAAAAATGGAGTGCGGAGAACACCTGCACCACAGTTGGAATGGCATGCTGATTACGATTTCCGGGAGTCAGTGCAGGATCCAGTAATGCACATAGGTCCTGAATAGTTGCACATTTGAGTCTGTACGTGATTATGATCTGACGCTCCACCATGGTCCCCATATCCACAAGTGGTCTGTACACTGATGGTGCCCTTCGCACCCTCATTGGATAACATGGACGCCAATGGGGAATCCTGGCGTATCATGATCGCCGCCGGCGGTGACGATCCATACAACCACTGAACGTACGCACATTTGTCATTGTTTGATCACTTGACTCCCTGATCCTGTGCGGACAAGTACTCCACTCTGTGTACTGCTGTGGCCTGCCTCTGGCTATGGATGTTCCACGTGGTGCAGGGGAAAGGGCCCCAGCCTTCACCCAGGAAGAACTTGGGAAACTGGTGGAAGGGGTCCTGCCCCAGTACGGCAGGTTCTACGGAAGGCCAGAGGTACAGGTGAGTCCGGGTTTGGGGGGCACTGTTTGAGTGATGGATGGAGTGGATTGCACAGATGTGTGCTCCTGTGAGCCAGGATGGGGCTTGGTGAATGGAATGCTGCTTGCCACTGTCCTGCATGTCTGAGAGTGCTGTCTGTCCTATGTCTGACAATCTGCCAGCTGTTGCCATCGTGCAGGCGCCTGACCTCTGTGTTCCATTTCTGTGTCACCCTACTAGGTCAGTGCCCACCAGAAGAGGGCACATTGGCATGCTATCGCCAAGGAGGTACGGACCCTGGGGGTCTACAACCGGCAGAGAACCCACTGTCGAAAGAGGTGGGAGGACCTGAGGCGCTGGGCACGGAAGATCACTGAGGCCCAGCTGGGGAAGTCCTCCCAACGTGGAAGGGGTGCCCGTCGGGCACTGACCCCCCTCATGCGAAGGATCCTGGCGGTGGCGTACACAGACCTGGATGGGCGCTTGAAGGCTGCACAGCAGTCACAAGGGGGTGAGTACTCACAGCCCATACTTCAGCCTGGAAGGATGAGTGTGTGTGCGATAGGGCTCATGGTGCTTAGAGCAGGGATTTTGACTGGTGTCCAGCTACCTTCTGCTCCCTAAAGGGTGTAGGGGTGTCCTTGTCAGGTTTCACCCACCTGAGCTCCATTAC
This sequence comes from Pleurodeles waltl, assembly GCF_031143425.1. Classification (NCBI taxonomy): domain Eukaryota; kingdom Metazoa; phylum Chordata; class Amphibia; order Caudata; family Salamandridae; genus Pleurodeles; species Pleurodeles waltl. The sequence continues at coordinate 273,882,739 of NC_090436.1, read as the reverse complement.
AATTTCAGGATATGGGTGTAGGTCAGTATACTGCTCAGTAGTCAGGGCCATGGCCATGGGCATAGTGCACGGTGCTGCCTGTTGGGTGTGTCTGCTGGGTAGGTGTATGTCTGGACATTGTGTATCAGCATTCAGCTACTTACAAGTGTCTCACCTGTTTTGTCTCCCCATCCCTGTTCTCTTGTGTTTGTCTGGTACAGCATCAACATCAGGCGAGGGAGCTGAGGCACCGGCAAGTGGGGAGGCAGCGGCCCACGGATACTCCAAGGCAGAGACAACGGACACCCAGGGGACCAGTGGGTAGGATGGCGAGGGGACTTCCACGGGGGAGGCTACTACCACAGGAGGTAGTGGGTCTGAGACCTCCACCAATGGGGGTCCTCCGGCAGCGGCGGACCCTAGTGCACACACCACTACCGTAACATCTTCCGCCACCCCCATATAATCAGCTCCCTCCCTTCTGCTCCCCAACAAGTTGCCCGTGCCCGCCCACCAAGGAAGGTGGGCGTCTCCTTCGCCCCAGGCACCTCCTCCCCTGCCCCAGTCAGCCCTGCTGCCCTCACTGAGGAGGCTATTGACCTCCTGAGAACCATCTCTGTAGGGCAGACAACCATTGTCAATGCCATCCAGAGTCTGGCTTCTGAGGTGCAGCAGACCAATGCCTATCTGGATGGCATTCACGGTGCCATGTCTGCCCTACAGAGATCTTTTCAGGCTCTGGCCTCCTCTTGGACGGCAGCCAGTTTCCCTGGCCATTCCGTCCCCCCTCCAACCTCCTCTATCCCTTCCAGCACCCCACTCCCTTCACCCGTCGAAAGCACACAATCAGACTGGCTTACAGGCACAAGGGAGGAAAGGGCAAAGTTACATACCTACTCCACCCACTCCACCCACCCCACAATGCCCCCCCAACCCTTCCCAGCAGCAGAAGTCAGACACCCCACACCAAGAGGTATGTACCCTACCGAGGCCACTGCAACTTGGCCATAGTACATACAATAGCCCCATAACCATAAATAACTTAAACAAACACCAGGGTGGAACTGCGTGCAGCCCAAACACAGGCCACACCAAAACTTTATTATGTAGCTCAGTGAGGTAAATGGGGCCAACAGGGCCAATGGCCAGTCCATGAAAAGTAATTAGTCCTTGGCCACAATTGGCCACACCTGACTCCCACAAGTGCTGGGTACTCCACTGAACGGGGCACCATATGGGAATCAGGCACCTCACGGAAGGGGGGTGGGGGATTGGGGGTGGGGATTTACGATAGAGGTGGGACTTAGACTTGCGTGAGGAGGTTGGAGGGGGGTGGGCTTCTCCTTTGAAGGGGGTGGGGGCTGTTTGGCTCAGGCAGAGCAGGATGCCTTAGACTCTGAGTGGACATTCTTCTTCACCAAAGAAGGGGCATGGGAATGGGAAGGGTGGACCAGGGTGGGCTGCGATGTGGAAGGAGTGGAAAGGGCAAGGAGGTGGGCACGTTTCGGGACAAGACGGGGTGGGCCAGTGGGTTCAAACAGGTCTGCACGGGAGAGGAAAACTTGTTTTTGGAGCAATTGGGGTGGGCGTGGATGAGGGCCTGGGAGTGGAGGCATTGGGAGTTGATGTAAGGGGTGTAGGTGTGCGTGTAGTGGGTGCAGGTGACTGCTCAGTATGCTGTGGTGTGGTGGATGTATGATGGGTGGGGGTCTTGGTGCGTTTGAGTGTTTTGGGAGGTGGGGGTTTGGACACAGTGGGAGAAGACAGACAGCTAGTGTGGATGTATGTTGGGTGGGTGTCTGCAAGTCGGGTGAGTGTGCTACATGTGTCAACTACAGTGGAGGTGGTGAGTGCAGGTGTGGTGTATGGGGTGCATGTATTGCTGTCTGCTATTGTGGTGAGTGCTGGAAGAGGAGCAGTAACAGTGAGTGAAGGTGCAGAGCATGAGGGTGTGGATGTAGAGGGGACAGACAGGGAGGCGGAAGAGGCGGGCACACTGGGGGAAGTGGACGTTGTTGTGTGTGCAGGTGTCTCTTGGCTGTGTGGATGCTTGTGGTGGGAGGTGTGGTGCTTGTGTTTAGAAGTGTGCTTCTTGTGTGTTGATGTGCCTGTAAGAGGGTCTGATTGTGTGCTTTTGACGGGTGAAGGGAGTGGGGTGCTGGAAGGGATAGAGGAGGTTGGAGGGGGGACGGAATGACCAGGGACACTGGCTGCCGTCAAAGAGGAGGCCAGAGCCTGAAAAGATCTCTGTAGGCCAGACATGGCACCGTGAATGCCATCCAGGTAGGCATTGGTCTGCTGCACCTGTGATGCTAGCCCCTGGATCGCATTGATGATGGTTGTCTGCTCTACAGAGATGGTCTTCAGGGGGTCAATAGCCTACTTGGTGAGGGCAGCAGGGCTGACTGGGGCAGGGGATGAAGTGCCTGGGGCGAAGGAGACACCCACCCTTCTGGGTGAGCCGGGCACGGGCAACTGGGTGGGGAGCAACTGGGAGGGCGGTAATTGTATGGGGGTGGCGGATGATGACAAAGAATGGGTGGGCCCACTAGGGTCCGCCACCACCAGGGAGCTCCCATCGGAGGAGGTGACAGAATCACTACCTTCAGTGGTAGTTGCCTCCCCTGTGGTACTCCCCTCGCCCTCCAACCCAATGGTCCCCTTGGCGTCGCTCGACTCTGCCTCCTTGAAACCTTGGGCTGCTGCATCCCCAGTCACCGGTGCCACTGCTCCCTTGCCAGATGATTCTGATGTACACAGACAACACAGGAGAACAGGGGTGGGGAGACAAAACAGGAGAGACATTTGTAAATAGCTGAATGGATGTACATAACTGGTTCACACATACTCCCACCCAGCAAATCTACCACCATCCAGCATCTACAGCTATACTCATGTCTATGCCCCTGATTATTGGCCACAACCCTGGTATACATCTATCTCCAACATCACAGAAGGACCTGAAGAACTTCAGACCTGTCCCTTATCATCTAACTGCCCATGGGGGCCAATATGCCAAATGACATCAGTCAGAGTCCCTGCCACTAGACAGCATACCTACTACAGCACCCTCAGACATCCATCAAGGAGGCATACAATGGTCTCTGTACTCACCCACTTGTGTCTGCTTTGCAACCTTCAAGCGCCCATCCAAGTCTAGATATGCCACCGCCAGAATGCGGCACATTAGGGGGTCAGTGGCCGATGGGCATCCCTTCCTCGTTGGGAGGACTTCCCCAGCTGGGCCTCGCAAGTCTTCCTGGCCCAGCACCGCATGTCCTTCTACCCCTTCCTGCAGTGGGTGCTCCGCCAGTTGTAGATCCCCAGGGTCAGCACCTCCCTAGTGATGGCCTGCCATAGTCCCCTTTTCTGATGGGAGCTGACCTGGAGGAGACACACAGAAAAGTAACACAGAGGTCAGACAATGCACATTTGATACAGCTGGCTATATGTCCCCTATGGGACAGACACTTAAACAGCATTACAGCACCTCACACACGCAGTATGTCATGCATTCCACGGCTGTACAATGTCAAATTGTGCACACATGTTTACAGCCATCTACCACCATTACACACATCCATGCTCCCCAATCCGCCTACCCACATGTACCTCTGGTCGACCATATAGATTGGAGTACAGGGATAGGACCCCGTCCACCAGCTTCTCCATTTCCTCGTTGGTGAAGGCCAGGCCCTTTCCCCTGTCACTCGTGCCATTTCCAGGACCAGAGTCAGGACACAGCAGCACACTCAATGGAGTACTTGCATGCACGTAATCTGTAGTCAAGTGAAGCTGGGGTGACGAGATTGCGTATGCTCCGTGGCGGTGTGCACCGTCACTGCCGGCAGCGATCATGATAGGCCCATATTCCCCATTGACAACCATGTTAACCAATGAATGGTTGCACGGTGGTGAACACAGCCTTACGCCGTTACGACAACTGCTAGCGGTATGAGGTCTCTTCCACTGCTAGATATCTGGATTACTGGGGGCAGACCCTATGGACCCCATCCCCCAAATGCATGAACAAAAAAACATTTACTCACCGCAACAGTCCAGATGTATCAGTGAGGACATGTCACTCCAGTTTAACATCCTACAATGCATATGTGTCATCTACTTGTTTGCCAGCAGTGCTCAATACTCAACATATTGAGAAGATGAATATGTGTCCCTCGCATGTGTTCTCCACTCCACCTAGAGACAGACCTATGTGGCGAGAGAGGGCCCCATCGGTGTGCAGCCTACTTGTTGATTTGGAGACCATGGTGGAGCTTAACATCATCATCAATTACAGACTCTCTCGTGCTACTATTCATGAACTTTGTGCATTACTGGATCCAGCACTGAGACCGGCTACTCAGAATCAGCATGCCATCCCTAATAAAGTGCAAGTGCTCTCTGCAATCCATTTCCTGGCCATTGGCTCATTTCAGGTGACAGTGGGCATGGGTACTGGTGTTTTACAGCCAATGTTTTGCCTCATAATGTCCAGATTCCTGAATGCATTTCTATGACACCTGCAGTCATATGTGAGGCTTCCCCAAAGTGCTGAACTCCCCGCCATCAAGTCAGACTTTTATGCCTTTGCCAACATCCCTCATGTGATAGGTGTCATCAATGGCACCCACATAGCTCTCATCCCCCCAAGAGTAAGTGAACAGGTGAACAGAAACAGGAAGAACTTTCACTCTATGAACATTCAATTGGTGTGTACTGCAGACCAGTATATCTCACATGTGAATGCCATGTTCCCTGGATCAGTCCATGATTCATTTGTGCTGAGGAACAGCACTGTGCCACGCATGATAGAACAACTACAAGGGGACAGAGGATGGATCATAAGTAAGTGTATCTGACACATTTTCTACACATAGCTGACAGCCAGACTGTCTGCAACTGAGGGTTGTTAGTTAAAGTCCTGTTTTGCCCACTTTTGCAGGTGATTCTGGCTACCCCAACATGCATTGGCTCCTGACACCAGTGAGGAATCCTAGGCCAGATGCTGAGAGGAATTACAGTGAGGCCCATGGACGTACTAGGATGGTGATAGAGCGCACTATAGGTCTCCTGAAGGCTTGCCTCCATATTTCTGGGGGATCCTTGGTCTATGGCCCTGAAATGGTCTGTAGAATAGCGGTGGCCTGCTGCATGCTGCACAACGTGGCTGTGAGGAAATCTATTCCTCTCTTGGAGGAGGAGGGTGCTGTATATTCAGTCCAGCTTCCTCTGAGAGGGGATGAGAGTGATGGTGATGATGAAGAGGGGGAAGATGACTATGATTTACTATTTGCTGCTGTTGTTGTCTGTGCTGCATACTGTCGGTATGACTTATCCCCTATGTGTGTTTTGGGTCTATAGACATTTTCACTGTAACAAGGTTTGCAGGTAACATGTGACATGATGAACAACTTGTTCGACATTTCTGTTGACACTACCACTTGTTGTGCGTGGGGTGCCATTCCTGCAATAAAGGTATTGTTAGAAATGGGGTCTTTGGTTGACAGTCAGGTTACCCCCTGTTCAAGCAAAGACCCTCACTCTAGTCAGGGTAAAAGAGAATCACCCTCAGCTAACCCCTGCTTACCCCCTTGGTAGCTTGGCAGGGCAGTAGGCTTAACTTCAGAGTGCTAGGTGTAAAGTATTTGTACCAATACACACAGTAACTTAATGAAAACACTACAAAATGACACAACACCAGTTTAGAAAAATAGGAAATATTTATCTAAACAAAACAAGACCAAAACGACAAAAATACGACATACACAAGTCAAGTTATGAATTTTTAAAGATTAAACTCCAAAATAGCGCTTAGAACCAAAAATGATTCGATGAGGTGTTAACACGGTGTCGTGACGGAGTCGTTCCCAACAAGCCGACACCAGCGGCGCCGGACACGGAGTCGCGTAGACCCCCAAGTACAGTACCATTGGTGAAGAGTGAAAACAAGTCGATGTGCGAAGTCGGGGATCACGGCGTCTGTGCGAAGTGTTGAATCCGCGCACTTCGAGCGGCGTCGGTCACGACGTGGTGCGGTGACTTCCACGGAGTCGCGGACTTTAGCGGGGCTGCAGCGGCGTCGGGCCTGCGAAGAGCATCGCGTTTCAGCGAAGGTCACGGTGTCGGGTGCAGGTGGCGTCCCCGGATTCAGCAGCGGTGTCGGTCCGCAGTCATCCGAAGTCGATTTCCTTGGATTTCCACCAGCTTTCCTTTCAAGGGCCCAGGGACTGGATAGGGCACCACTTGTCAGAGCAGGAGTCTCTCCAGAGACTCCAGGTGCTGGCAGAGAGAAGTCTTTGCTGTCCCTGAGACTTCAAACAACAGGAGGCAAGCTCTAAATCAAGCCCTTGGAGATTTCTTCACAAGATGGAAGGCACACAAAGTCCAGTCTTTGCCCTCTTACTCTGGCAGAAGCAGCACTGCAGGAAAGCTCCACAAAGCACAGTCACAGGCAGGGAAGCACTTCTTCCTCAGCTATTCAGCTCTTCTCCAGGCAGAGGTTCCTCTTGGTTCCAGAAGTGTTTCTAAAGTCTGTAGATTTGGGTGCCCTTCTTATACCCATTTTAGTCTTTGATGTCACCTTTCTTCAAAGGGGACTCGCACCTACTTGTGAAATCCTGCCTTGCCCAGGCAAGGCCTCAGACACACACCACGGGGTTGGAGTCTGCATTGTCAGAGGCAGGCACAGTCCTTTCAGATGAGAGTGACCACTCCACCCCTCCCTCCTAGCAGAGATGGCTAATTAGGAAATGCAGGCTACACCCCAGCTCCCTTTGTGTCACTGTCTAGTGTGAGGTGCAAAACAACCCAACTGTCAAACTGACCCAGACAGGGAATCCACAAACAAGGCAGAGTCACAGAATGGTTTAAACAAGAAAATGATCACTTTCTAAAAGTGTCATTTTCAAACAAACAATCTCAAAACCAACTTTACTAAAAGATGTATTTTTAAATTGTGAGTTCAGGGACCCCAAACTCCACATGTCCATCTACTCTCTAGGGGAATCTACACTTTAATCATATTTAAAGGTAGCCCCCATATTATCCTATGAGAGAGACAGGCCTTGCAACAGTGAAAAACGAAATTGGCAGTATTTCACTGTCAGGACATATAAACCACATTACTATATGTCCTACCGTATCCATACACTGCACCCTGCCCTTGGGGCTACCTAGGGCCTACCTTAGGGGTGCCTTGCATGTAAGAAAAGGGAAGGTTTAGGCCTGGAAAATGGGTACACTTGCAAGTCGAATTTACAGTGTAAAAATACACACACAGACACTGCAGTGGCAGGTCTGAGACATGATTACAGGGTTACTTGTGTGGGTGGCACAACCAGTGCTGCAAGCCCACTAGTAACATTTGATTTACAGGCCCTGGGCATCTATAGTGCACTTTACTAGGGACTTAACAGTAAAACAAATACGCCAATCATGGAGAACCAATTACATACACATTTTAAACAGGAGCACTTGCACTTTAGCACTGGTTAGCAGTGGTAAAGTGCCCAGAATAATAAAAACAGCAAAATCAGTGTCCAGCACACATCAATAACCTGGGGAACAGAGGCAAAAGTTTAAGGGAGATCACGCCAAGGATGAAAAGTCTAATAGGTATGATTATATGATTACAATGACAATTGCATGCACACTTCAATTTGATTCAACATACTGACGGGGGACATTGGCATTGGTGTACATGTGTTTTATTAGGTGTCAGGGATGCCATGGTTTTCTTTACAGTGATGGGAGTGGGCTGCTGGTGGATGTCCATACTGGCTACATGGTCTCAGCGATTGTTGCCAGTGGTAATATGTCCATCTGTATTTTACATGTTGAGCTGATATTTCACAGTGGGGATGGCGGATGATTGGCACACTTGGGGGACAGTTTGTATCACAATCACTTATTTGATGGTGCCTTGGTCTTGGCAGGTGTTCCAGTGCCTGATCTGGGCCTGAGGGACCATTTGGGTGCCTGGTGTTGGCCTGTATTGGTGAAGGTGCTGGTATCCTGTGTGTCCTTAGATAGTGGCACCAGTCCAGTTGCTGCTGCTGCTGTTGATGGCTGGTCTGTATCTTGGTCTGTGGTAGGGGATTCCTGGTCTGTGGGGGTCTCAAGCTGGATTAGGAAGTGGTGCAGCAGTGGCCCTGCAATAGTGGCCATGGTGGCATTGAGCTGTTTCCACTGCTCCATGGCCTCCTGGTGGTGTGCTATCTGCAGTCTTTGATTCTGCTCCAGGGTGGCCACGATCTGGCCCATCCTGTCTTGGGTATGGTGGTATGCTCCCAGGACCTCAGAGATCACCTCCTGGGCTGCAGCATCCATCCTTTGGCCTCCCACTGGGCCTAGCACCATGTGCCTGTGTGCCATGCACAAGTCTGACGGTGTCACTTGTACTGGGGTCATCATCTTCCTTCCTGTTGGTATGTGGTGACTGTGGCCTCTGTCCTTGTGTTCCACCAGTCAGTGGCCTGGATACACAGGGGCTGGTTGCCCGGAGCTGATGTTGGTGGCTGGGTGGTAGCGGTGTCAGTGGTGTCTTGGGTGGGATTGCTGGATGGTGACAGGCCAGGACTGTGTGAAGGGCCAGGGTATTCCTCACTGTCCAGAGTTCCCTCTACAGTGTCCTGAGTGGTGCCTCCGTCTCCATGTTGGCCACTGCCACTCCATGTCCTGTCCATCAGGGTGGCATGGGTGGTGGTGCATGTTTGGGGGGAATGGACATGTATGTTGCAGTTGCAAAATTGGATGGGGTGCACAGGGAAGGTCTATTTTGTGCAGGTCTTCCACTGGTGGGCCATGCAGGGTGCTTTTGTGAGGTTGCCATTGCATTTTGCTTGGGATGTGGAGGTGCATTGTGGGTGGAGTAGTGCCATTGTGATGCCGTGCAGGGGGAGATGGCTGTGCACAGGGGGAGGGATGTGGGCCTGTTCGTGGGTTTGTGGGCATGCAGGGTGACTGGATGTAATTATTGTGGCCTCGGTGGGGTAGTGGTCCTGGTGGTAGTTGGAGGGGTGCAGTGGTGCATGCATTACAGGTGTGGTGGATATGGGTGAACTTTAGATGACTTACCCAAATCAATTCCTCCAGTGTGTGCAGTGAGGCCCTCAGGGTGCAGGATGGCCAGTACCTTTTCCTCCCAGTCAGTGTAGTAGGGGGTGTTGGTGGAGGTCCTCCCCCAGTTTTCTGGACCGCAATGTTGTGCCGGGATGCCATGGACCTCACCTTCCTGCGCAGGTCGTTCCATCTCTTGCAGATGTCGTCCTTCGTGCGTGGATGGTTTCCCACTGCGTTGACCTTGTTGACAATTATCTGCCATAACTCCTGGCGATGGGTGTGTGCTGGACCTGTGCCCCGAATATTTGTGGTTCGACCTTGAGTATCTCATCCACCATGGTCCTTAGCTCCCTTTCTGTGAAGCATGGGTGCTTGGGGGTGCCATGGGGTGTGTTGTGGATGGTGTGTTGTGTGGATATTGGTGAGGGTGCTGTTGTGTGTTTGGGTGTGTGAGTTGTGTGATGTAGCGTTCAGTGTCTGCCTACAGTGTTGTCCGTCTGGCTTCTCCTATTGGCAATGCAAAGGATTGTTGAATTTGTCTGTGTCTGTTTTATGGTGTTGTGGATGTGTGTCAGGTGTGTGGGTTTCAAACTTGCCAATGTGTGCGTTTCTTACTGTTGGGTCCACTTGCTGGCCATGGCGGTCTGTACCCTCAATGGTTGTTCGACATCCACCGACCGCCGCAGTGATTTGTGCATCATTATTTGGAGGGCGGGGATTTGTGTGCTCGGCGGTGGTGGGATGGGATGTGCAGCTTTTTGCCGACAAGGCCCTGGCGGTGACCGGTGGTAGGAATATTTTTGGCGTATTCTGTTTTTTGCATCTTTATATGGTGGGTTTCTGTTCACTGCCAATGGCGAGATTCTGTTCACCTTCGCCACGGCGGGAGACGGTGTTTACCGCCATGTTCATAATGACCCCCATAGACTGGAGATAGGCTGTAAGGCACAGAGAACAATAAGTGCAGAGAGATGACTACTTTCTAAAAGTTGCATTTCTAAAATAGTAATGTTAAATCCACCTTCACCAGTAAACAGGATTTCCCGCTTTCATTCCAACCATACCTAACATGGCAATGCAACTCCTTTCAGATCTGAAATTAACACTTTAAAGTATATAAGAGAATTTTCAATACTGGCCTTTGAGAGGAGCATGCTTCATAAGAGTGAAAAATCACTTTAGGAGTTTTTCACTACCAGTGCATGTAAAACTTACATGTTCATGTTCTGTCTTTTACTTGCATAGCACACTGCCCTATGGGCAACCTACGGTCTACCTGAGGGGTGACATATATGTAATTAAAGGGGAGTTTAAAGCTTGGCAAGTAGTTTTAACTGCCAAGTCAAAGGGGCTGTGAAACTTCACACACAGTTCTTGCAATGGCAGGCCTGAGACATGGTTAAGGGGCTACTTATGTGGGTGGCACAATGAGTGCTGCAGGCCAACCAGTACATTTAATTGACTGGCCCTGGGTACGTATAGTGATTGTTACTAGGGATCTATAGGTAAATTAAATATGTAAATTGAGTAGGAGGCAATGTTGCCATGCTTAGGAGAGAGAGCACAAGCACTTTAGTGGTAAAATGTGCAGAGTTCTAAAACCATCAAAAACAAGGTCAGAAAAGGAGGAGGAGGAATGCAAAAGGTTTGGGGTGACATTTCACAGACGGCCATTTTCCAACATCTGGGAATTCTTGAGTAATGGGATGTGTTCCTTCCATGCAATTGGTTTAATGAAATTTGTTGAAAATTTTATAAAATTCTTTATTGGCACACTTAGCATTTTGAATTCTGTCTGAATAGTGCCTCTTTTTTAACTTTTTTGATTGTTGATATGTATATTCTGCTGTTTGCCTAGGTGAAGTTTGTCTTGATTGCTGATTGTTTTGAGCCAGGTATGTTGCAGCCTTCTGGTTTGTTGCTTAATCTTTTTTAGTTCACTATTTCTCTAAGGTGCTTGTTTTTGTTGGTCTTGTTTAGTTGTTCTCAGTGGTATTAACCTCATTGGTGCAGGCGCCAGCCACAGGTCAACACCAGGTAGGGGGTTAAAAAATCCTCCAGAGGATTTTATTATTCTTTTTATTACCACAGGAGATGCAGAAGAACTTCCGCGTCCCCCCCATCTCTGTGACATTAGCGCATCGCGAGACGCGCTGATGTCAATTTTCCCCACCGGAGCAGTGGAGAAAAAATGGTGAAAATAGCCTCCCAAATGCTAGGGGGGCATCAATGGAAAGGGGAGAGTCTCCCCTTTCCATCAATACCTTCCTGGCACCGTTTCCTGGCCATGGATCGCTGGGGTAATATAAAGTATATGGTTTTCCCTGGGGGGGAACCGTGTTCCCCAAGTGTACATTTATTAAAAAAAGAAAATGTTGGGGCATTTTTTTATATACATGTGTGCTTTTCCATGGGGCCACGATTGGCCCCAGGTAATGCACACATGTATAAAAAAGAAAAGAAGTGATGCAGAAGGTCAGTTTCTCTCTCTTTAGATCTATAGATATGTACATATCATTTTTTTACATGTGTTGATTTCCGGGAGATACGATCGGCCCCCAGGGAAACCACACATATATAAGAGTGATATATATGCATATATATGTATATATATAGAGAGAGAAATAGATCTGTCTTTTGTCTAGTGGCTGTTTTGGCTCCATAAAGTAGTCCAGATGGTTTATATGCATGCTGCAAAGGATATATATGTATTTAGCTGAGTGGATTGGTAAATCCAGGCGTCACCTGCACTTTAAAACAAATTAAATGTATGTGGAGGGTGGCTATGGAGATATGAGGGGCACTTTTGCTGGGTGGTACTGAGGGAATTAAAAGAGGAGGTCATGAGATGCAGAGCACAAAAAACGGCTGTCGCACTGGGAGCCACTAGCGCTAAATGCTGTGATGATGGGTATGTGGTGAGGTGAAGTAATAGTGTGTCTTTTTTTGTTTTTTTCAGTGTCTTCAGAGAATCTGCAGAATCAGAGAAGAAGCAAAGGTAAGGTAACAACATTTACTATTGGACACATCACACACACCCACGAGCAATTTTGTGACTCTATCTGCCTTCTATGTAGGCTAGTAATTTAGAGGGCCAATTTAGCCAGTAGCAGAGATGGCGTCTCATTGGATGACTGCTGCTCAAGCCCTAACAAGGTTTATGGAGGATAGCTGTGAGGCAGGATCAGAGACTGAGACAGCATCTGAGGGTGAGGACAATGGGGCAGAATCTGGGAGTGATTTTTCAGTCTGCGGAATTCCATCCGATGACACCTCTTCCAGTGATTCTGAGGGAGACGATGACAACAGTTGTGCTGTCCCTTCGCAAGCACAGTCTGTGCAGCCGGACAATAGTGGGTTAGCCCAACCCAGAGAGCAGGTGCGTACAGCCGCAAGCACAGAGAGAGTGCTCTCTTGGCAGTCCCCCGATTTAGTTCAGCCCCAAATTCCACCTTTTACTGGTGACGCTGGATGTAAAGTCAATACGGCCAACTTTTTGCCGGTTGACTACGCCCATCTATTTTTGGATGTTGACTTCCTTCAGGAAATTGTGCAGCAAACAAATTTGCATGCAGACCAAGTTCTGAGGGAGCACGGAGGCACTCTAGGGCCTTGTTCTAGGGCACGCCAGTGGACTCCCACTTCGCAGGCAGAGTTGAAGATATTTTTGGCCCTTACGCTAAAAATGGGGTTAGTGCAGAAACCCACCTTGCAGTTCTACTGGACGACTTGCACGGTTTGGGTAACCCCCATCTTTGCACCATACATGAGCAGAGATAGTTTTTGCTACTGCAGAGCATGCTGCATTTTAATGACAATTCTGCTGCATTGCCCTGGGACCATCCAGACCATGACAGGTTGTTCAAAATTCGGTCTGTGGTGGAACATTTCTCTGCCACGTTTCCAGAGATCTACACCCCTTGAAAGAATATAGCAGTCGATGAGTCCTTGGATGGCTGCTGTTCAGTCAGTATATTGCAAGCAAAAGAGCTCACTATGGCATAAAGCTGTACAAGCTGTGTGAGAGCTATTCTGACTATGTGTACAGCTTGAAAGTATGTACAGGGAAGGACTCAACCCTAAACCCTGTAGGTTGTCCTCCAGCGTTAAGGGTCACAGGTAGTACTGTATGGAAACTTGTCCAGCCACTCCTTCACAAAAGTTGAAACCTTTATGTGGACAATTTCTATACAGGATTAGAGCTGTTGAGTGACCTGGCACTGTGGTACAGTTTGTTGTAACCGCAAAGGATTCCCGCAGGAGCTTGTTTGCAAAAAGCTCTAGAAATCTCAGGGTACTACATTGTGTTCCAACGAACTGCTCCCCATCAAGTTCTTGGATAGGTGTGATGTATACGTGCTCACTCTAATTCATGATGAGAGCACTCCCCCCATCACGGTTTAGGGTCAGATGGCCGAAGTCCACAAGCCCATCTGTATACTTGATCACAATAAGTACATGGACTGAGTGGACAAGAACGACCAGGTTCTTCAACCATGCAATGCGTGTCATAAAACTCGCACTTGTTACAAGAAACTGTTTACCCACCTGATCCAGATGGCAACATACAATGCGTATTTTGTTTACCGTGAGACAACCACAGGAAGACTCATGACTTTCCTGGACTTCCAGTTGTCTGTAATGGAAAGCCTCACTGCTGTTACAGAAGCAGCAGTAGCCTCCACCTCATATGTTCTGGAGGATGTGACAAAGCTGCAGGAGCGACACTTTGCTGATCGCATTCCTAAAACACCCAAAAAGGATCGTCCATGTCGTTGCTGTAAAGTGTGCTCGAAGCATGGAAAGCAGCAGGAGAGTCGGTATTACTGTCCCCAGTGCCCATCTCAATCAGGTCTCTGTGTCACTACTTGCTTTACGTTGTATCATACTAAAGAAAAGTTCTGGGAAATCGACTGAGGTGGAGCTACCGTTGGGTAATCCTTTCAGTGGCTGTGCATGAATACCGAACATCCATGTGTCACTGCTTCATTAGGCAAGCAGCCACAGAATTTTACATTATCTACTTCAAGAAGACTTCCATATGACCTATATCTACTGTCAGAACGTGGTAGGTGCTCTGTTCAATTAATGTGCAATATAGCCCCCATACTGTACATACTAGTGGACAGAACATATGCCACATTGTCACGGAGTACCCTATGTGGCAGAATGTTAAAAGCATGACTGAATTTTGAGATGCTTGTTAGGGAACTTATGCATGCTACACAAGGACCACCATGATTGCCAACGAGAACCAGAGTAAGTGTAATAAGTCAAACAAATGTCTTGTCGGACATATTCACCACCATTTCTACTTGTTTGAAAGTGTGCAAACTCAATTTGTAACTTCACTTTCAAAGCAAAAGTAGAAGTGTTGGTAAATTAATCCCACAGGAAAGTTTTAGATTTTTTACTTTAGAGACCTTAGGATTTCTTCACCAGCATGTCTGCCTTAGTTTCAACAGTAGATGTGCTCACTCAGTTCAAGAAATAGGCCTCCCAAGGCATATTCGGACACCCCCAACTTGCATCTACAAACTAGTATAGGTTCACTTAGCAATTATCCAGGATTAGTCAGACCCTGATGAGGACAGAGACATCAATGGGTAAGGAAAGCTTATGGTAGGTGTGCCTTCACAGGGATACTGCACAGCTAGAAGGCAGATAGTAAAGGTAGTACAGATGTACATCATCTACACCTATGGATTCAAACCCATCGGTGCCATCCCACACTGAAGGACAATGACACGTATGGGTCAGAGTTTGGCCTGCTTTTCATGTTAATCCTCATCAGAACTTATTGGTCTTACTGGTCATTATGACATTGGCGGTGAGTGATAAAGTGGTGGTAATACTGCCAACAGGCTGGCGGTAAATACTGCCAAATTATGATCATGGAGTTGATACCTCCCATAGACAGCCAATGTACCACACAACAGCCAGGGCGTTAACACCACTGACCACGGCGGTAGCCATCAACTGCCAGGTGGAAGACAAGGAACTGCCCAACATATTATGACATGGCAAACCGCCAGCATTTATGGGGTGGTACCAACGCCATCAAAAGCCAGGCGGAAGCAGAACACAGAAAACAAGACTCACCAACAGGTACATAGAGGACTCCGCCACTGCCATGGAACCGGAACTTCACGTCTTTCCGATGCTATTCTACGCCATGGCCCTCCTGGAACATCAATGCCGACGAAGATGACGATGGTGAGTACAGCCAACTAGCACATAAGAGGGGGGAAGAAAAGGAGGGTCACACACACGCAAAACAAACACCATTCACACACACACCATACACAGAACTAGCTGCAGAGTGAAACCAATGTCACAGGACACACGTTAAAATAAAACAAGGACAACTATGAGAATCAGCAAACACTGTAATTTGATGCTAACAGCCACCACATTGTCAATTCGATTTCAAATTCGGGCAACAATGTTCAGAATGGGCCAATGGCCAGTCCAAAGAACAAAAAGGCCACATGGCTACAGGGAACAGTCTAAGGTCCAACTTGACTCCTGACAACTTCTGGAATCTACTGTTCATGGGCATCTTATTGAAAATGGGCAGGCACCACAGGAGGAAGGGAGGGAGGGGTGGAGGGGGCACCTCAGCTGAAGTGGGGAACTTGCTCACTGGTTCTGGAGGAGAATCCATGCCCATTTGTCTTTGCGGGAGTGCAAAGCCATAGTCTCTGAAGTGGGGAACTTGCCCACTGGTTCTGGAGAGGGCTCCTTGTACAACAGTCCCTGAAGAGTGGCCTATTTGCCCTCTGCTGGAGGTAAGGGCTGCTGTGTCTCTGCTGGAGGTGAGGGGTGCTGTGTCTCTGCTGGAGGTGGGGGCTCTCTGCTCTCTGCTGGAGGTGAGGGCTGCTGTGTCTCTGCTGGAGGTGGGCTCTCCCTGCCTTCTGCTGGAGGTCAGGGCTGCTGTGTCTTTGCTGGAGGTGAGGGCTGCTGTGTCTCTTCTGGAGGTGCGGCTCCCTGCCCTCTGCTGGAAGTGAGGGATGCTGTGTCTCTGCTGGAGGTGAGGGCTGCTGAGTCTCTGCTGGAGATGAGGGCTGCTGTGTCTCTGCGGGAGGTGGGGGCTCCCTTCCCCCTGCTGGAGGTGAGGGCTGCTGTGTCTCTGCTGGAGGTGGGGGCTCTCTGCCCTCTGCTGGAGGTGAGGGATGCTGTGTCTCTGCTGGAGGTGGAGGCTCCTTGCCCTCTGCTTGTGGAGTGGGCCTCTTGCCTTTCATTGGTGATTGAGTGGGCCTCTTGTCTTTCATTGGTGGTTGAGTGGGAACCTTCACTTTCATTGGTGGTTGAGTGGGAACCTTCACTTTCTTTGCTGGTGGAGGGGGATCCATGTGTCCGCTCTTGTAACGGGTCCCCTTGGCCTCAGACATATCACTTCTGTCCTTGCCACCAGGACTAGGTGGTGCCTCCACTATCCCCGTCTCACGTCCCTTGCTTTTCACCACCCTAGCCCTCCATTTCTGAGCTGGAGGTGTGCACTCCGTAGGAGTGGCAGCCGTCACACTCTGTGGCCCCTTTGTGCCAGCAGTTGATCATTTGATGGGAGCAGTGGCAGACTGTTAGGCTGAGGTGCTGGGCTGGGTCGTTGGGAACCTGCTCTTATGGGCAGGATGGGGGAGTGGAGGGGAAGGGAAGATGTCAAGACGTACAAGGAAAAGATTCTTAGGGGCGTTGGGGCGAGATGTGGGATGGGAGTGGAGATTGAGAGAGTGGTTATCGGAGGTGTACATCTGGACTTGGGTGCAGGTGCATGGACAGTGTGAATGTGTGAGGTGAATGGCTGTTGTGTGTCTGTGTGCGTGCGTTTGTGTCCCTTAGGTGGGGGGCAGACATGGTGGGAGAGGACAAAGGGGACGTGTGGATGGATGATGTGAAGGTGTCTGCAAGTGAAGTGTGTGTGCTGCATGGTGTTGTGATGTGGTGGTGGCTGTTGATGCAGTGCATGCAGGTGTGAGTGTGGATGTGACTGTGAGAGAGGAGGAGGAGGTGGAGGGGGAGACAGTGGAGGCAGTGCATGGATTGTGTGTGCAAGTGTCTGTGTGAGTGCATGTGGCCTGAAGGGAGCTGCCTGTGTTTGACTGTGCTACTCTTGTGTGATGTTTTGTGTGCATGCATGTCTGTATCTGTGCCTTGGATGGGTTGGGATTTTTTTTTATTAGTTTATTCGGTCTAGAGTTAGACCATTAAAAAGCATAAAAATGAGCCATACATACAAGAAAATACAGAGATCATAACCATCCCGGAAAGAGAAAAGCAATAACAATTAATACACTGCTTGTCCAACGGACCAAATGTTAAATTGTACTCCTCAGTTGGTGCCTCCTAGCTTTGTAAATACCATTTACCAGGACAGCTTAAAAGAGAAACAGATAGTATACCAAATCTTTTCTGATGTTACCTATAAAGACTATTCTAGAACAAATTATACTTGAAAAGTGGTTCATGATACTTCTTAAAATATTTCGGGCTTGTGAAATTTAAAAACCAAGCATTTAAAAGGGTACCATAAAATTAACCTCATGTCTTAAGTAAATTATTCAGGGGAATTTAATCTTACCATTTGCAAAGTGCTATGTGCTAAGATACTATGAATCAGTTTAAAACAGATATTATACCAAATCATTTCTAATGGTACCTATATGGACTGTTCTAGAGCAAGTTATACATAAAAAATTATTCATAATACTTCGTAAAATACTTCGTACTTGTGAAAATTAGAAACCGGGCATTTAAAAAGGTACCATAGGGTTAGCCTTGTGTCTTAAGTAAATTTATCAGGGGAATTAAATCTTACCATTTGCAAAGTGCTATGTGCTAAGATACTGTGAATCGGTTTAGATGAGAAAATCCACTAAAAACACAGACAAGAATAAAATCTGATATCATAGATAAATCAACACGGATAATTATATTTGAATTCCCTGACTGCCTAAAAATCCTCGTCCATTAGCTGTTGGACCTCTCTTCAGCCAGTAGACTAGGGTCTAAAATAGTCCTGCTACAAATTGTCCATGCTGCTGACAGATATTTAGAAACAGAGCTTACTATCAGCGTGGAAGTGTCATATTTGCATAGTCTGTAGGCACTAGTTCGATTTTGTAATAGCAATACCTTACACAAGGGAATAATCCACCTTCCTCTAGGACATTTATGCAAGGGGCAGAAAAATAGAACATGCTCAGGAGTTTCCTTGCATGAGTGGCAGTTTATGCATTTGTCAGACAAGGGACTATTAGTCGGCCAACGGGCCGTAAAGCTGTTCACTGCTAGTGTTCCGTACCTGAACTGAAGGAATAAGGCTCGGGCACGTGCTGGTATGGGGAGGTCCAGGAAATTTTCGGGCCAAGGTTCGTGTTTGACCAGCAGAAACTCTGCTGTCAGCCGACCTGGTCCATTACAATGAAAGGACTCCTCGTGGATTTTTCCCCAGTATCGTTCTTTGATCAGCAATCTAGCGTTAGCAAGAATCATCTCAGGATTTTCCCAATAATGGGAGAAGCCCAGCTTAACCCAGGTAGATTTCATCTCCCTCAGCCAACGAACTTTTTCACATCCCTGGAATGGTGGTATAAGATCTTTGATTGCTATCCTGAAGGGCTCAAGTTCTTCCGTTTTCCAAAGTCGAACCCAGTATAGAAGCGGCCTTAAGCATGCTGTATCTTTGATGCTATTTATACCCAGGTCTAATCTTAGGGGGATCATCGGCGTGCCCTTCCCTAGCCTAGATATGTGTCTAAAAAATGTGTTTTCTTTGGTTTGGAGGGTATCCAGTTGTCTGTGTGAACCCCAGAGTTCCGCTCCGTACAGGGCAGCAGCACGGATTTGGACTTTATATATTTCGGAGATAGGAATCATAGGGGGACTTGCTACAGTATTAGCCTTTCGTTCTAGCACTTTGCTTCTTTGGCTGATAATGAGTGCCCCTTTTCTTATGGCTGCATCCCAGCTGCCCTTATCTGATAGTCTAATGCCCAGATAATCGTACTCTGTTACCCTCTCCAAAGGGGCTGAATCCATCGTTATATTTGCTTTTAACTTCTTATTCGGGGTACTATATATCATGAGTTTGGTTTTCTTGACATTGATATCCAGCCCAAAATCTCTGCAAAATGCACAGAACTGGTTAACCAGATTTTGGATTCCCATGGGTGTTTTGGCCAGCAAGATAGTGTCATCCGCATAAAGCAGGCATGGCACTTTATTCCCGGCCAGCTTAGGGGAGTCATTGGTGCAGTATGCTAGATAGTTAATGCAATTGTTTATATATAGGAGGAAAAGGGTAGGGGCTAGGACACAGCCCTGTCTGACTCCTCTTTCGATGGCAACTGGATCTGTTAAATCGCCATCCTTGCCACTCCTAATTTGTGCATAGGTGTTCTCGTGTAGTCGGGCCATAAGTTTCAAGAGACCATTTGGGATGCCCATGTTGGCTAATGTCAGCCATAACTGGTTCCTGGGGACCAGATCAAATGCGACTCTAAGGTCAATGAAGACCACAAACAGGTTACCCCCTCCTATTTCCACAGTCTTCCATTTGATTGTTAAAAATCTTAAGACTTGATCTATGGTTCTAACTGCTGGCCTAAACCCTGCTTGCAAGTTGGAGATGGCATTGGTTTCTAGAATCCATTCTTCGAGATGAAACAGGACTTGCTTTGCAAACATTTTTGGGAAATTATCAAGTAAGGAGATTGGACGGTAGTTGGCAGGGTCAGAGGGGCTACCTTTCTTGAAGATAGGAACTATCTCCGCTCCCTTCCAGGAGCTCGGGACAGGCGCTCCTGCAGCTACTGCATTAGAGACCAAGTTCAGGTATGGGGCCCATATATCCGGACTTGTCTTGTACAGGTCACCTGGAATTTTGTCAAGGCCTGGGGCCATTCCCCATTTCAGTGAAACAATCGCAGCCTTGGTTTCTGCCAGGGTGAATTTGATTGGGGAGGTCTCAAGGGTCATAATATGGTTCAATTCCCTGGAAGTAACATCTATAGGCCCTGAATATAATCGGCCAAAATGATCTGTCCACTCTACAGGGAGGATTGAGGCACCAGGCAAACAGTCGCCCACCAGTTTCCAGAATTTCGAGGTATCGTTAGCTTTTGCAGACTCCAGAAGAGAAGCCCATCTAAGCTCATCCCATCTCCTGTGGGCTCTACTAAGTTTCTGTTTGTAATTTTTCCTTGCTTGCCTTATATGCTCTGTCTGGCCCCCTCTTAGAGCTCTCAGTAGTTTGTGCTGTGCTTCCCTACACGCGGCACTAAACCACCCTGCATTACACTTTTTTTTTTTTGCTTTACTAGTAAGCTCTTTGGTGAGAAGATATTTTAGAGAGTTAAATAATAGTGTGTGGGCTGCTATAAGCCCTTCACCATCTTCTACAAGCAGGGGCATAAGCTCCATATGGTCAGCCAACTGGCTATACAAGGATATCATGGTACCTGAATCAGTGCTCCCAAATTCCCATTTGACATTTCGTCTATTGTTTGTCAGTGCAAGCTGCTGTTCGTAAATCTTGGGGCAGGGAGCTTCAAGTAGAGGTAATAGGCTCCTAACCGATAAAATCAGTGGCTCATGATCACTTTCCTCATGTTCTAAAATCTTCATGTCAGCCATGTGACCACACAACCGAATGTCAAGCAAAATATAATCTATCTGGCTCTTCTGGGCTCCACGCCTAAATGTAGGATGAAGGTCAACGTCCGAACGGGAGCGACCGTTACAGGCTCGAAGACCATGTGCCAGTGTAATATCCACGACTTGGTGTGTTAATCTGTTCATTCTCGTTTTTTTTCTTGACACCAATTGGGGGATACCCCAATAGGCGTCCTCTTCTTTATATAGTTCCTGGGCCAACGAGTAGGGCTCAAAGGTAATATTAAAATCTCCTGCGATAAGAATAAAGTGGGAGGAGGTTTTGCAGGAAAGAAAACTGTCCAAAATAGTCAAAGCGTCTGACTCATATTCCCTGTTGTAGATGTTGATTATTAGGAGCGCTTTCTCCTTAAGAGATGGTATTGATAAACCCATCAGATCGGGACAGCCCATATCTACTATTTCAACCCGACATTTGAGGGAGCAGCTAAGCCATATGAGCAGCCCGCCTGAGGGTCTCCCAGAGATCGCCTTGCTTGCTGGGACGCAATAGCTTTTGAAACCAATCCTATATTTGGGCTCCAATGCTCAAGTTTCTTGAAAGAGGCATATTTTGTGTTTATCAGGGATACCCATTTTATTCTCCAGCCCTGCAATGTTCCAACTAAGAACTGTGTCTAAACCATCTATCTTATTTTGGGAAGCTTTGGCCGTGGAGTACCCTCTTGCAAATGGAATGCCATGGGGAGGTTTAATACCCCTTTCGATCATAGCTAGACTGGCCTCAGTTAGGTTTTCTACTGCATTGTCACCCATGGTGTTACTCGCCCCATTTAGATCGTGGCCTGGCATAGTGGGTTCAAATGCCCGGACAGGCGGAGTGGACCCGCGGTTGCTAGTACCTGTTAAATCCGGGGCTGGGTTGATCTCATAAGCCATGCCCTCCTAACTAGCTCCCCAAGTGCGGGTCTCCATACTCTGATCACAGAGGAGAAGAGAGGGGCTATTTTCCATCCTAGAGAGTTCTGTCTGGGCTGGTGAAAGGATTAGTGTGGAGCCTCTGATGTCTGCAGTAGGAGTCTGATCAGCCTCAGGACTGCCTATTCCTATTCCTTGTATTTCGATAGTTCCGGTTATAAAATGATTCTTATCCCCATTTCTAGTTCCTTGAGGCTTAGGTGGGCCATGCGCGGGGCTGATTTTTAGTCAATCAATTTCAGAAAGAGATGGTGAAAGGGAGCTACGTCCTGACTGGAAGGCAGGCTGCATCTGAGAGCTAGTGGAACCTCTAAGTGGCATTGGCGCCCCCTTAATAGCTGATGAAACTATATGAGGGTAGAAAGCCTGGAGTCTACACAAAGATACTTCTCCCCCTAGAGGGTTGGATTTGCACACATTCAGAGAGAGCTGCTGGACAAGGGTGGGTGAGTCAAAATTGATAACAATACAATCCCCCGTACCGGGGTTCTTAAGTGGGACCACCCAACCCACCCTCCTCACCATTCATATTGAGGGTACCATATGGAATGCAAATCTGGCGTTGCTATGTAGCCAATGTATGACCTTATTTTTCAGTTCTGTGAATGATTCGGAAATGTCAGTTTTAAGTTTAGGGACGCTCGTGATAACAAGAACGTATGGGCAGGATTCCGGTGGCAGAAGTAAAGTTCTCAGGTTGGTTCCTTCATCCCTATGCATCCGGTCTGTTGGTGGATAGTTCTGATCAAGGATATCTTTGTAGGATTTTGATCCCATGTTATTGGAAGAAGCAGCTCCTCCATTCCCCCTCAGAAAGGGGGTGGCAGTCTTAGTACACTTGTACTTTGAGGCGGTAGCCAGCCTAGCAGTTGGAGCCCTCACTGGTTGGTACAGAGGATCAGGGCAGTTCATTGAAGGGTTGTGGTCCGTACCCAATGATAGGGGGAGGTTACTGGCGCTGTTGCCTGGGAGGCTCGAGGGGAGAATTTGGCGGGGAAACTGCAAATCCGGTGAAAGGGGGGTGGTCATCTGCTTGGACTTGATAAGACTTTCCAGTTTCTCTTCAATGGGTTGTAGGCGAGTTGCTATAGGGTGTAGCCTTTTGGAAAACTCATCTTTTATGTATTCAATTATACAATCAATTGCTGGACGGTCATTGATAGATGTTTGAGTTAATATAGAGTCCTTGTTCCGAGTTGGTGCACCGCGATTTGGGGAACTCAAAATGCGGGCCCGTTTGTTCCTTAGATTTACCTCGCCTCGTTTTCTTTTACCTTTTGTGTTGTGCTCTGAATTGGGTAGAGACCTATCTGAGAGTGGCTGTGTAAATTCTGGTGGCTGTGTGGCATTATCCTGGGTCTCCACAATAGACTCTTGGGTAGTTAAAGGAGAGATAGCCGGGGGAGACTGCGAATCGGGTGGATGGAGAGGACGTATTGGAATTTGCGGTGGGGATAGGGATGGGCAATTGACTACCGTCAGTGGGGGGGGCAGTTAGACGGCACTCCACCATTTCAATTTCCTTTTCTAGTGCTCCAACAGCTTTTTGGAGTAATCCGTCTAGGGTCATCTTATTGCCAACCTTTTCCAAGGGTGCCCCCCCCCCTTCCGTCTACCCATCTTGACTCTTTGGACTCCTTTTATCTAGCAGGTATTTTTTGTTCAGCCTTTTACTGTATGCACTTTGCCTCCCCTGTTCCCACCCTGTTTCCACCCCACTGGGGCCTGGGGCCTTGTTGAAAAAGCTGAAACGTCAGAAAAGTACAAATACTGCTCACCTATAGCAGTGTGTTGTCCTCACGGCTGCAGTGGGTTCAATCGCTGGTCACCAACCCCCATGCCAGTAACAGGAAGAAAATAGTATGGCCCAGCCCAGCCTCCTCCGGTCGCCGACGGGCGCAGGACGGGCCCGCCCTTGGCCCGGGCGCGTCCCGCAAGGCGGGAGCGTAAAGAAAGATTTAAAGGGCTCCTACCCTGGACAATGCTGCCACCGCCGCCGCCTCCACCAGCTGATCGTGCTTCCCGCGAGGCGGGAGCACGAAGAAAGATTTAAAGGGCTCCTGCCCTGCACAATGCTGTCGCCGCCGCCGCCTCCAACAGCTGATCGCGCTTCCCGCGAGGCGGGAGCGCGAAGAAAGATTTAAAGGGCTCCTGCCCTGGACAATGCTGCCGCCACCGCCGCCTCCACCAGCTGATCGCGCTTCCTGCGAGGCGGGAGCGCGAAGAAAGATTTAAAGGTCTCCTGCCCTGGACAATGCTGCTGCCGCCGCCGCCGCCACCACCAGCTGATCGCGCTTCCCGCCTCGCGGGAAGCGCGAAGAAAGATTTAAAGGGCTCCTGCCCTGGACAATGCTGCCGCCGCCGCCGCCTCCACCAGCTGATCGCGCTTCTCCGAGTTGGGATTGAGGAGACTGGGAATGGGAAGTGGTAGTTGGAGTGGGGATGGTAGGAACTGGGACACTGGCTGCCATCAGAGAGGAGGCCAGAGCCTGAAACAATCTCTGTAGGGCTGCCAACCCACTGTGGATGCCCTCCAGGTATGCATTGCATTGCTGCATTTGGGATTCCAGTCCCTGGATGGCATTCACAGTGGTTGACTGCCCTACAGAGATGGATCTCCTCACTGAGGGTAGCAGGGCTCACTGGGGCAGGGTCTGAAGTGCCTGGGGCAAAGGAGATGCCCACCCTCCTACCCAAGTAGACATGGGCAACTCGGTGGGGGGCTACTGGGAGGGCGTTGCTGGTACGGGGAGGCGGCTCTACCTGTAGCTGGTGTGATTCCAGAGGTGTCTGCCACCAAAAGGGAGCTCCCATCGGAGGAGGAATCAGGGTCAGTGTTGTCACCTCATGTCTCAGCCGTTGTGCTCCCCTCGCCCTCTGTGCCACTGGTCCCCTCGGCATTGGTGGACTCTGCCTCCTGGTCCTGTGGGATGCAGCTCCCTTAGTCGCTGTTGCCCCTGCTCCTCCGCCAGATGATGCTAATGCACACATGGACAGGATGACAGAAGATAATGGGGGGGAGAGAAAGGGAGCACTGGGTCAGTTACAGCAACAACACCACAGTTGGCATACACATTACCATCACACACAGGGATCAGGATTAAGCACTATACATCGCACTGGCATCACATGGGCTAAATGCCACAGCAAGATGCCACAGCAAGATGAGAACCAACCATCCTCCTGGTACCCACTAAGCCCTGTCTGACAAGGAATGCTACCTATCTAGGTTACCAGACTTTGCTATATACTCATTTACCTTGAGCTCAAAAAGCGACCTTTGACCCTGTCACCAGGCAGGTCACTCCCATCTGCCACGCAGCCCCCTGTGGGTTGAACCTCCGTTGCCACTTTTGCCGCCTGACTACTCGCTCCCTTTTTTCTATTCCCCTGAGCTTGTGCTTCTGTGCCACTTGTTTTTTCCATTCTGTGCCCCTGTGTTTTGCTTCTGTACCCCTGTGCTCTGTTGTCCCTCTCCCGCCGTCTTTTCCCGCCGTTTTTTCCCCGGGTTTTCCCCTGGGTTTTTCCCTGGGTTTTCCCCTTTCTGCTGAGCCCCTACTGCCCCGCCGCCTTCACTCCCATTGGCCGCCCCGCTCCCACCTCCCAGCTGCTCCTCCCCCTCTGCCCTCATATGGAGGCCGCGAAGCGTGCCTAAGGCAAGCCCGTCTGCGCCCGTCCGCGCCTGGACCGCACCCAGCACCAGCACCAGAACCCCTGGAACCCGCACCCCCCGCAACGCCAGACTGCACTACGACGCAAGCACCCTCCACGCACTCAACACCAGGCGAGACCAGCCCTGCTACCGGGCCACCCCGAAACGCACCCAGGGGCCTTTCACCTGCCGGAACTGCAGATTCTCCAGCATCCAACCCTCCACACCACCAGCCAGAGAACCCAACCACCTCCGCTGCATCCTCCTCAACACCCGCACTGCCCCTGACGTTGCCTTCCTGACGGAGACCTGGCTGAACGCCACCTCAGCACCAGACATTGCCATAGCCATCCCACAGGGCTACAAGATCTCCCGCAGAGACCGCACCAACGGAGTGGGAGGAGGAATCGCCATCATCCACAAAGACTCCATCAAAATCTCAACGAACACCGATGACACCCTCACCACCGCCGAGCACATGCACTTCCAGATCCACACCGACCCCAACACCACCCTCAGAGGAACTCTCATCTACAGACCTCCCGGACCCCGCCCACAGTTCAGTGACACCATCGCTGACCTCATCAGCACCCACGCCCTTGCTTCCACGGACTACATCCTCCTCGGGGACCTGAACTTCCACCTCGAGAACAACAACGACGCCAACTCCACCGCCCTGATCGTCAACCTCGCCAACCTCGGACTCAAACAGCTAGTAACGACACCCACTCACGCCGCTGGACACACGCTTGACCCCATCTTCTCCGCAAGCCCCCACGTCTCCTTCAACCACACCACCGAACCACACTGGACCGACCACAGATGCTTCCACTTCACCTTCAGAAAACCCACCACACACCACCGCACCCAACAGCTACCACGCCGCTGCTGGGGCAAGGTCACCGGGGACCAACTGACTACCGCCCTCGCCCTGAGACCACCCACCAACCCCACCGACCCAGACACTGCCGTGACCAACCTCACACAGTGGATCAATGACTGCGCCAACACCCTCGCCCCTCTCAAGACCTTTACAACCAACCACACCAACAAGAAAGCCGCCTGGTTCACTGAGGACCTCCGTATCTCCAAGCACACCTGTTGGAAGCTGGAGAAGAAATGGCTCCACGACCGAACACCAGACAACCACACAGCCCTCAAGAGTGCCACCCGCAGACATCACCAACTCATCAGGACCGCCAAGAAGACCGCCTTCAAGGACCGTCTAGACAACAACGCACACAACACCAAAGAGCTCTTCAGCATCATGAAAGAACTCTCCAACCCCAGCTCCATCACCAACGGCATCCCGCCATCTCAAGACCTGTGCGACTCCCTGGCCACCTTCTTCCACCGCAAGATCACCGACATCCACGACAGCTTCAACCCCGACCCCCCCTCACCCACCACCGAGTCCACCACCCCTGCGACTACCACTTGCACCAGTCGCCTGACCGCCGACGAAGACACCATCAAAACCATGAACTCCATCCACTCCGGATCCCCATCGGACCCCTGCCCTCACCACGTCTTCAACAAAGCCAGCGCAGCCATCGCGCCCCACCTCCGGAAAACAATCAACTGTTCCTTCGAGACAGCAACCTTCCCAGAAAGCTGGAAGCACGCCGAGATCAACGCCCTTCTGAAGAAGCCCAAGGTGGACCCCAAGGACCTCAAGAACTTCCGTCCCATCTCCCTGCTCCCTTTCCCGGCAAAAGTGACCGAGAAGATTGTCAACAAACAGCTGACCCGCTACCTCGAAGTCAACAACATCCTGGACCTGTCCCAATCTGGTTTTCGCAGTAACCACAGCACCGAGACCGCCCTCATTGCCGCCACTGACAACATCCGGACCCTGATGGACAAAGGAGAAACAGCTGCCCTCATCCTCCTGGACCTATCAGCAGCCTTTGACACGGTCTGCCACCGCACCCTATCAGCACGCCTCCATGACGCCGGTATCCAAGAGGAGGCCCTGGCCTGGACCACATTCTTCCTCTCCGGCAGAACCCAGAGCGTCCGCCTCCCACCCTTCCGCTCCAAAACCACTGAGATCATCTGCGGCGTCCCACAGGGATCCTCCCTCAGCCCGACACTGTTCAATATCTACATGGCCCCCCTCGCCCACGTCACACGACAACACAACCTCAACATCATCTCCTGCGCCGATGACACCTAGCTGATCATATCCCTCACCGAAGATCCCGACACCGCCAAAGCTAACCTCCACCGAGGAATGAAGGCCGTAGCCGACTGGATGAAGGACAGCAGACTGAAGCTGAACTCAGACAAGACGGAGGTCCTCATTCTCGGACCCACCCCATCAGCCTGGGATGACTCTTGGTGGCCCACGTCACTAGGCACAGCCCCAGAACCCACGGACCATGCACGCAACCTGGGGGTCATCCTCGACTCCACTCTCTCCATGACCAGGCAAGTCAACGCCATCTCCGCGTCCTGCTTCAACACCCTCCGTATGCTCCGCAGGATCTTCAAATGGATCCCCCTTGACACGAGAAAAACCGTTACCCAGGCCCTCATCACCAACAGACTCGACTACGGGAACGCCCTCTACTCAGGAACTACAAACAAGCTCCTGAGACGACTCCAACGCATCCAGAACGCCTCGGCCCGACTCATCCTCGATGTCCCCCGCCGCAGCCACATCACACTCCACCTAAGAGGCCTGCACTGGCTCCCCATCAACAAAAGGATCACCTTCAAGCTCCTGATCCACGCACACAAAGCACTGCACAACACCGGACCCACCTACCTCAACAACCGACTCAGCTTCCACACCCCCACCCGAAGCCTCCGCTCAGCCAACCTCGCCCTCGCCACAGTCCCCCGCATCCGAAAAACCACAGCCGGCGGCAGATCCTTCTCCTACCTCGCCGCCAAGACCTGGAACACTCTCCCCACCATCCTACGACAGACCCAGGACCTGCTGGCCTTCAGAAGACTCCTCAAGACCTGGCTCTTCGACCAGTAGCACCCCCCTCCCCAGCGCCTTGAGACCCTTGCGGGTATGTAGCGCACTTTACAAATGCAGTGATTTATTGATTGATTGACTGATAACGCAGCAATGGCTGAGCTAGCATTAAGGTCTCACTAAGTGAAACCCACCACTCGGATCCCATGCCAACCAAAAATAATTGTTGTCAAGCTCATTTGTGGCTTCTGTGCTGCCCTCAAGCGCCCATCCAGCTCTTGGTAGGTCACCACCAATATGGGGGCCATCATGGGGGTCAGGTCCTCATTGGGAGGCCATCCCCAGCTGGGCCTCCGCGGTAATCCGGGCCCAGCGTCACAGGGCCTCCCACCTTTTCCTAAAGTGGGTGCTCCACCTGTTATAGACCCCCAGGGTCCACACGTCCTTGGTGATGCACAGCACAATCCCTTCTTCTGATGTACGCTGACCTGCAGAGGTAATATAGACAGGAAGACACCATTAACCATACAATCCGGCCAGTCACACAAATGGCCAAAAAATACAATTTCCATCTCCATTCATCACACACATCACCCGGAGCACTGCATGTACACTACCACCAGACATACCCCCCACCTAAATTACACACTGTTAGCACACACATCTCCATGCAACCTTGTCAAATGCATCATGCCCATGGTATACTCACCTGTTGGTCTGGAGTCCCATACAGCTGTCCATACAGTTGTAGAACCCCATCCACTAGGCGCTCTAACTCCTCCGAAGTGAAGGCAGGGGCCCTTTCCCTTGTCACATGGGCCATGGCAGGATCCAGACACAGGTCACAGCAGCACACGCAGTGGAGGTGCTGTCCTGTGAGGATTTAGCCAGAAAATGGCGGTCACGTCCACGACGGTGTACACCGTCACCACCGCTGGTGATCCCCATTGGACACTGTAATCCATAGACCCCCATTTTAGCCAATGAGGAAAGCACAGCGGTACAAGACTGCCTTCTGCCATGGCGCCCAATGCCAGGGGCGTTACATCACTTCCACCTGTCAATACTTACAGGACAGGCGGTCGCCATTTTATGGTGGTGGACAACATTCAGAAATAGGAAACTGCACCATTGATATAAATTGCACATACATTGCCATTCACATTGTCCGATTACATACATGCTCTTTGTACACAGAGGTGGTGGGTCCATTGTTCAGATTCTGACACTCTACTCACTCTCATGTCCCTTAGATACCTACCACTATGGAGGAATAGGAAAAGGAGACAATACCCAGTGTACAGGCCCCTTGTGAACTTGGCTACACTGGAGGACAGGAACATAATACTTACCTATAGACTGGACAGGGCCACGATCACAGAGCTGTGTACTCAATTGGAGCCTGACCTGATATCAGCTATCCATCATCCCACTGGGATCCCCCCCTGTTGTGCAAGCTCTATCAGTGCTCCATTTCCTGGCAAATGGTTCTTTCCAAGTGACAGTGGGCTTGGCAGCAGGAATGTCACAGCCAATGTTCTCAATACTGCTGGCAAGGGTTTTGTCTGCCTTAGTCAAACACATGTGCAGCTACATCGCTTTCCCCCACGTGGAAGATTTGGCCACTGCGAAGGCTGGATTCTATGCAATGGGACATATACCAAATATTACTGTATGTCAGTGTATGCCTTCAGGAGTCATCCCCCATAATATGTGAAAGGCTAAAGTTTGTACCTCAATTCTTGCAGGTGATTCTGGCAACCCAAACCTATCGTGGCTCCTGACCCCTGTGAGGAATGCCAGGACAGGGGCTGAGAATCGGTATAATGATGCACATGGGTGAACCAGGCGGATCATAGAATCTACCTTTGGACTCCTGAAGGACAGGTTCAGATGCCTCCATCTGACAGGTGGATCCCTGTGCTACTCCCCTGAGAAGGTTTGCCAGATAGTTGTTGCATTCTGCATGTTGCACAACCTAGCCCTCATGTGCAGGAGGAGGAGACTGGAAATGCCCATGTGGCAGCAGTGGACACTGAGGACAGTGAGGATGTGGACAACAGAACATCAGTTATACTGCAGTACTTCCAATGACACACAGGTGAGACAGTGGAACTAAACATTCCTCTGATTATTTATCCTTTCAGTGTGGCTGTAGCATGATGTCAGTCAATCCCTTTACATCTCAACTGACTGTCATCTATGCCTTCTCATTTTGCAGATGGTGTTATTACTACTGTGTACTGATGTGATGACTACAGACAGCTACAGGTCATCATTTCTATGCTATCACAGAGTTCAGGTCATTTGCACATGATGTATCTGTTACCATAATTTCACATTTTCTTAACATAAAGCACTATCGCTCAAGTCGGGTTCAAGGGTGTTTATTGTAGTGACATTTATAGACAGAATAGTGCAATGGAATGGGGTGATGGTAGAGATAAGTCCAGGGTATTGGTCCAGTCTGTTTGTAGCACAGGTCCAGTGTCTAAGGGGCCATAGGAAGGGGAGCATAGGCAGTTCAAAGTGGACAAGGTGACAGAGTGGAACACAAGGGGGGCATTCAGGAGGGTCTCATTTCCTGGCGGTGGGCTTGGTCTTGGCAAGTGTCTTTGGCATCTGTCTGAGTTGCAGGGACCGTTTGTGTGGTGGTTCACTTACTGCAGGGGGAGGAGTGCTGGTGGCCTGGGGGTCCTGTGGCAGGGCCTCCTGTCTACTAGCTGCAGCAGATGTGGTGGGCTGTTTAGTTGACTGGCTACTGGAAGAGGCTTGCTGGTTTGCTGTATATTCCCTCATTATGTTGGCCATGTCAGCCAGCACCCTTGCTATGGAGACCATGATGGTGTTGATGGCCTGCAAATCTTTCCTGATCTCCTGATGATGTGCCTCCTGCAGCCGCTGGTTCTCCTGCATGATGTCAAGAATCTGGCCCATCTTGTTCTGGGATTGTTGGTAAGCCCCCAGGACATTAGTGAGTGCCTCCAGTACAGTCGGTACCCTGAGCCTGTCCTCCCGTTGGCGCACAGCTGTCCTTCGAGTGTCCCTGTCCCCCTGTGCCTGTGTCCCCTGAATGGTGTGCCCACTGCCACTGATTGTCTTGGCTGTGAGGTGTAGACTTGGGTCATGTACAGGTGGGCACACTGCTGATTGACTTGTCCTGGAGACAGAGGTGTGGGGATGGGTCTTGTGGTGTTGGATACTGAGGGGGGAGGCTCTGTGATGGACTGGGAGTGGGCTGGGGTGGCCGACTGACCAGTTGTCCTGATGGGCCAGGAGGTTCATCCAGATCCAGATGTCCAGAGTTTCTGTCATCACTGGGGGCATCTTCTGTTGGGGGACTGGATAGCCGTGGCACCTCCTAGCCACTGGGATTGGCTGGGGCACCTGCAGGGATGTGAGTGATGTATTATGCTTCATGTCTGTGACTTATTGTACATCCCTAGCTTCCCCTATATCCTTGCTGTTGCCCTGCCACCTTTGTTTGTGTATGGTGATGTATTGTGGGATTGTTAGTTCTCCATGCTGTGCATGCATAGGTGGTGGGTGTACATGCAGGGCTGGGAGGGCTGTACATGCAGTTGGTATGGCATGCAGGGCTTGGCATTGGGGTTAGTCATATGTGTAGGTGTACTGTGTGGGATGGAGTGGTGTTATTGGTGTCAGCGTAAGGGGTTGAGATAGCATGCAGGTATAGGGGTGGGTGATAGTTCTTAAATATTGACTCACCAGCATCCAGTCCTCCAACAACTCCATTGAGTCCCTCAGGATGCAGTATTGCAAAGACTTGCTCCTCCCATGCTGTCGGGTGTGTGGGAGGAGGTGGGGGTCTGCCGCCAGTTCACTGGATTGCGAGCTGGTGCCTTGCTGCCATGGAACATACCTTCCCCGTAGGTCATTCCACTTCTTCCTGATGTCATCCCTTGTTCTTGGATGCTGTACCACGGCGTTCACCCGGTCCACAATTCTCTGCCATAGCTCCATCTTCCTTGCAATGAATATTTGCTGTATCTGTGCTCCAAACAGCTGTGGCTCTACCCTGACTATTTCCTCCACCATGACCCGCAACTCCTCATCTGTGAAATGGGGGACCCTTTGTGGTTACATGGGTGTTGTGTGGTGTGTGTTGTACAGTGCATGTTGAATAATGTGGTGGGGTGTTGGGTGCGTGATGGATGGGTGGGTGTTAGTAGTGTGTATAGTTGTGTCTGTGATTTGCGTGTCTGTATCGTGGCTATTTTTTGTGTTCATAAAGGGTTGTGGAAAATGTGGGTGTGTGTTTTATAGTGCTGTTTGTGGGTGTGTGTGGTGTGTGTATTGGTGTCAGGTGTCTGGTTTTGGTATTGGCCAATGTTGTGTTGTTTTGCACTTGGGTCGCCATTCTGACCACGCCGGTGTGTACCACCTATGGTTTACTAGCGTTGAATGTCCGCCGTGGTGATTTGTGGGTCATAATTTAGAAGGCGTTGTTTTGTTGGCGTGATTGTGTGGGTGTTCGTACCGACAGTTTAACACTTATCTTTGATCTGGCGGTTATATGTTTGTGCAATATTCTGTCAGTTTAGTATGTGTGTATCATAATATGGTGAATGAATGCTAGCCTCCGCGACGGTATGTTGCCTGCCGTCATCGCGGCGGTAAGCGGAATTTACTGCCAATCTCATGTTGACCACCATAGTGATGGCTTAGACATATGCTACGTTCTCATGGACTCACCCGTGTGCCAAACACTACCCTTTTTAATAGCCTATGACCTTCTCTTTAGGGAACATCATGAGAATTCCCCAGCATGTCTCCTTTAGTTTCAAAGGTAGATATGCTCACTCAGTTCGAGGAATTGCTTTGTACAACATACTCGGACACGCCCAACTTGTATCCACAAACTGTAAGGAGATGGATTTAGCACAGTGAGTGAGCTAAAGGCGCATGAAAAACATGTCTTCCTGAGCCTCGGGTGGCTCTCATGGGAGTCATTAGTAAAGGTTTGTTACATATGCCTTCGGTAATGTTCAGGAAAAAGGAGGCGGTTACTGTACAGCTGGTAAACTGTAGTCAAACTTATTCCGTCCTGTGGTGTATGAATGTGATGGGCCCTTTATTCACAAAAGAGGGACAGGGAGAATCAATGGTCCAGTGTACACTCTCCCTCACAATCACTATATTAAACAAAAGTACACTGTTCCAGTAAATATAAACTGGACTGTTTGGGAACGCGGCCCCGGGTAGGTCTCCGGTCAGTCTGACATCAAAAATACAACAATGACAGCCTAGTGGCACGCCTTGTCCCATGGAGCTTTCTCCCTAATTTAGGATAGGCTCTTCTAGATCACATCCACTTGATGGGAGGCTATTGTGAGTAAATCAATTCACTTTCTTTTGTTTTTTCATTGAATTCTCAGTAATTTGGCATAATTTCCAGTAAGTTTAAATTCAAGTTCAGGAGAAGGTACTGTTGTTTTGGTCCGGAAGAAGCACCGTATGATCCGATTGGACTAACGTGAGGTGCGAAACATGTCGACCTGTCTTGGTGGAATCAAGTTCCCTCCACCTCATTTTCAGGAGAGTGTGGGTACATTATTGCCTGTCTACTCTACATTGCTTTTTAATCTTGTCCAGGATCCTGCCGCATTCAATAAACCAGGGTTTGGAGGTTCCTGAGGCAATTTAAACTTTTCAGTTTTTTCTCTCCTGTCTGTGTTTTGGTCTTTGCCAGTAGGTTTGAATCAATTCCTACGTGCTCTTCCACCAGTTAAGATCTCTGGCACAGTGCCCCCTAGTGGGGCACGTCAGATATTGCAGCGCCGTTCTGACAAGTAGCTACCCTATGATGAAGCATGGCATCTGATATGATGTGTGAGGGTTCCAGCTCCTATATATAGAAGTGCCTGACGATGTCTTTTCTACCTTTATATTTCCTGAAACAGTGTACTTTTGTGATGGTCTCTTGTCTGGCAGTGGTAAGTTAATGTGAGTGCAGAGATTGGTTGGATTGGGCCTGTGGCCGGCAGTATGAAAGGGTGGTTTGTTGTGCGTGAATGACGTGTGAATAGACCATAAAGAAGTTGGTGCCCGGATATGGCTTTATTGCCCACCTTCAGAAGGCTTGGTTTCAGTATTCAGATACTTTGATAAGTATTCATGCTTTAAAACCATAATTTCTGGCAGTGCTAAAACCAACCAGTGTGAGTGGTGGATTAACCTTAACATATTAGTATGAGGGGAGGCCAAGGGTGCAGGACTTGCGTGGCTCTCACCAATTTTCCTTCACCCAGAATCCCCTTGAAATCACAAAATTGCTGAAAAAACAAGTTCGCCTTGCATTTTAGTGAGTAAAAGTCCTGGAATCTGCCGGCAGCCACAAATTTCTACCACCCAGTCTCCTCCAAGTCTCCAGAGAAAAAAAATGCCTCACTTTAGTGAGAGGGTAAGTGACCACAACAGGGAAGTATGCAAAACGGATTGTGGAGACTTCAAAATTACCTACCACAAAACAGCCAAAATCCACAGCTGGGCACTTTGCAAAAAACAGGTCAGTTTTCTTTTGGAAAATGTAAAGTGTCCATGTTGTGTTTTGAGGCATTTCCTGTTGTGGGAACTAGGCCTACCCACACAATTGAGGTACCATTTTTATTGGGAGACCTGGGGGAATGCTGAGTAGAAGGAAGTTTGTGGCTCCCCTCAGATTCCAGAACTTTTGTCACTGAAATGTAAGGAAAAAATTTTTTGTCAAACTTTGAGGTTTCCAAGGGATTCTGGGGAACAGAACCTGGTGAGAGACCCACAAGTCACCCCATTCTGAATTCCCCTACGTGCATAGTTTACAAAAATGTATAGGTTTGCTAGGTTTTCCTATGTGCCGGCTGAGCTAGAGGCCAAAATCCATATTTAGGCACTTTGCAAAAAACAGCTCAGTTTTCTTTGAGAAAATGTGACATGTCTGCGTTGTCTTTTGGGGCATTTCCTGTCGCGGGCACTAGGCCTACCCACACAAGTGAGGTACCATTTTTATCGGGAGACTTGTGGAAATGCTTGTTGGAAGAAAATTTGTGGCTCCTCTCAGATTCCAGAACTTTATATCACCGAAATGTGGGGGAAACATGTTTTTTTTCTCCAAATTTTGAGGTTTGCAAAGGATTCTGGGTAACAGAATCTGGTTAGAGACCCACAAGTCACCCCATGCTGAATACCCATACATGTCTAGTTTTCAGATTTGTCCAGGTTTGCTAGGTTTTCCTAGCTGGCTGCGCCGGCTGAGCTGGAGGCCAAAATCCACCGCTAGTCACTTTGCAAAAAACAGCTCAGTTTTCTTTGGGAAAAAGTGATGTGTCCATGTTGTGCTTTGGGACATTTCCTGTCACGAGCACCATGCCTACCCACACAAGTGAGGTACTATTTTTATCAGGAGACCGGGGGGAACGCTGGGTAGAAGGAAGTTTGTGGCTCCCCTCAGATTCCAAAACTTTCTATCACCGAAATGTGAGGAAAAAGTGTTTTCTATCCAATTTTTGAGGTTTGCAAAGGATTCCGGATAGCAGAACCTGGTGAGAGCCCCGCAAGTCACCCCATTATGAATTCCCCTAGGTGTCTAGTTTTTAGATTTGTCCAGGTTTGCTAGGTTTTCCTATGTGCAAGCTGAGCTAGAGACCAAAATCCACAGGTAGGCACTTTGTAAAAAATAGCTCAGTTTACTTTGGGAAAATGTGAAGTGTCCATGTTGTGTTTTGGGGCATTTCTTGTCGCAGGCACCAGGCCTACTCACACAAGTGAGGTACCATTTTCATCAGGAGACCTGGGGGAACGCCGGATAGAAGGAAGTTTGTGGCCTCCCTCAGATTACAGAACTTTCTATCACCGAAATGTGAGGAAAAAGTGTTTTTTAGCCCAATTTTGAGGTTTGAAAAGGACTCTGGGTAACAGAACCTGATGGGGGCCCCACAAGTCACCCCATTATGAATTCTCCTAGGTGTCTACTTTCCATAAATGAATAGGTTTGCTAGGTTTCCCTAGGTGCCGGCTGAGCTAGAGGCCAAAATCCACAGCTAGGCACTTTGCAAAAAGCACGTCAGAATTCAATGTAAAAATGT
This sequence comes from Pleurodeles waltl, assembly GCF_031143425.1. Taxonomy (NCBI): domain Eukaryota; kingdom Metazoa; phylum Chordata; class Amphibia; order Caudata; family Salamandridae; genus Pleurodeles; species Pleurodeles waltl. Next base: position 273,846,435 of record NC_090436.1, on the reverse strand, counting down.
GATGTGTCCATGTTGCTTTTTGGGGCGTTTCCTGTCCGGGCACTAGGCCTACCTACACAAGTGAGGTACCATTTTTATCGGGAGACATGGGGGAATACATAATAGAAGAACAAGTGCTACTGCTAATTGTCTTTCTGTACATTTTGTCCTTCCAAATGTAAGTCAGTGTGTAATAAAGAAGCGTATTTGAGAAATGCCCTGTAATTCATATGCTAGTATGGGACCCCCGAATTCAGAGATGTGCAAATACCCACTGCTTTTCAACACCTTATCTTGTGCCCATTTTAGAAATTCAAAAGTTTCATTGATACCTATTTTTCACTCTTTATATTTCACCAAATGAATTGCTGTATACCCGGTATACAATGAAAACCCACTGAAAGGTGCAGCTCATTTATTAGATATGGGTACCTCAGGTTCTTGTTGAACCTATAAGCCCTATATATCCCTGCAACCAGAGGATTCCAGCACACGTAATGGGGTATTGCTCTTGAAAATCAGACATAGCAGGTAAAAGTTACAGAGTAAAATGTGGAGAGAAATGGCTGTTTTTTTCACCTGAATTTCATTATTTTTTATTTCAGCTGTTATTTTCTTTGGGAAAACCTTGTAGGATCTACACAAGTGACCCCTTGCTGAATTTAGAATTTTGTCTACTTTTCACAAATGCTTAGCTGTCCTGGAACCAGCATTAGTTTCACACCCATTTCTGACACTAACTGGAAGGAGGCTAAAAGCACAAACAATAGTAAAAATGTGGGATGTCCCAGTAAAATGCCAAAAATGTGTTGAAAAAAGTGTTTTTCTGAATCTTGTCTGCCTGTTCCTGAATGCTGGGAAGTTGGGGATTTTAGCAACGCAAAGCCTTAGTTGATGCAATTTTCAGGGAAAAAACACATGCTTTCTTCTTCAACACTTTTTTCCCTTTTTTTGGATAAAACAAAAATTTTGTGTCATTTTTTAATACAAAAGCAGCACAAACTTCCAAAATACAATTGTATTTTATAAGCTTGCGCCGATTTTGCGTAAAAAAATGACGCAACTGTGGTGCTAAAAAAGTATAAGTATGGGTCTTAGGGCCAGATGTAGCAAAGGGTTTTTCCCATTCTGTGTCAATGGGAAAATGTGTTTGTACATATGGCCCTTAGTCTTTTATATTGCCTCATCCAGCAGGCTTAATAGGCATTCTCTTGGGTCTGCATGTGTGGGTGGTGGAGATGTGGTTGAGAGTGAGGTGGTGAATTGTGTTGTTTTTATAGAGTATCCTTGTTGCGTTTTAAACATGGAGATGTGCGGTTGTGAACAGCGGTATGTTGCTTATTTTGTTTGCGTCTGTTTAGAGTGAAAGGTGTATGTGTTGAGGTGGAGGAGGAGCATATGGGTCAAGTTTTGAGACTCTAAATTGTGCAATGGGTGAGAAGAGGGTGAATGAGAGTTGTTGTGTTGGTGTTTTTGTTGTTGGTGTTGGTGAAGATAGAATATTTCGGAATAAAGATGATTTAGGATGTTTGTTATTTGTGTAGTCATAAGGGTGGGAGTGGGTGCATGTTTTTAATTTATGACCGATAAGTAATGAAAGTCTGTGTGTGTGTGAGATTTTGATGTGTTGGTGTGTGTATTATGTTTAATTTTTGTGGCATAGTAAGAGGACATATCAATGTAGTGGTTTTCTGAGAAGAATTTGTATGGAAAGTACTGCTGGTGAGGTGAATTTAAATGAATCAGTGGGTGGTGATGTGTTTTGGAGAACAGTGTATGTGGTGTGTAAAAGGGAATGGACAAGAGTTATGAGTGTGTGTATTAGATTTGATCATTTGTAGAGGTACTATGTGTGGCGGAGTGTAAGGATTGTTTGGTTGTGAGTTTTTGGTAAAAGGAAGAGGGTGTTGGTGGATGATATGTTGGGAAGTTGAGTATATGTTTTGTGGTGATACAAAGGGGTCTGTTAAGAGGAAATAGAGGATAGTGCTGGTGTTTTGTATGAATAAGGAGTGTGTGTCTGGATACATTATAACTGTGCATAATGTGTCTCTGTGTTGTGTTAGTGATGTGTGGATTTGCTACTGGTATAGGACAGAGTGGTGTTTTGTGTGAGAATGAAGGTGCCATAGTGTTGTGGTTAGAGTAGAAGGGTGCATAGGCTTGTGGGGTTTTGTAGTGGTAGTTGAGACATTGACATTTCTATGAGGTTTGTTTGTGGTATGTAAATAGTGTTCATTTGCTGAGACAGTGTCATTGTGTTTGTGGGTGGGTTAAGGTGGTTGCTGTTGAATTTCAAAATGTGCAGCATTTCTGGCCTTAGGCCTGACCCGGCTTCAAAAGGCCCAAACAGACAACTACCTTTGTCCTTTTCGCCCTTAGTCTCAACGCAGAGGCTGAAATGACCTTCACCCTAGGCTTAAAAAACCCTATTGGCCAATAGGATCACTAGCCCTAACCCCAACCAATCCGAACCCTAACCCTAAACCCTAGTGCTAATGGGAGGCCTGGCCCTATTAAACAATCACAGTTCTTTCCCAAACAGCCAATCGAAACCCAACCCTAGGCCCTTAGCCCAATAGAAACCCTAGCCCTAGCAACCAATCAGAACCCTAGCCCTACCAAGCAATCAGAACTCAAACTCTAAGCTCTTAGTCCAATAGAAGTCCTAGCAACCAATCAAAGCAAAGATGCAACAACCAGTAAAAATGTATATGAGGAGCAAGTGACCTTTAGCACAGGCTGCTGGGGGGAGGGGAGGAAGGTACACCTGAATTCAGAATCTCCTTGGATATAGACAGGCTTAATCCAAACTGTGTAGCTTCCAGATTCAGCTCTGCAGGTGAGGCTCAATTCTGAAGCCACTAAAATTCTGTTTTTTCGCACACTTAAACTAATCACTTTTTCAAGTCAAAAACAAGTGCTATATATCCACTTTGCAAAGACAGTTTCAACTATAAAGCAGATTAAGTGGTTTCTTAAACACGCTCTGGTTATCCACTGAGGTGTATTTTGCCTTTTCACCTTGTAGTGGGCAGGGAAGCTTAGAACAGTATAGGGGGGAAACTAATAGCAACATTTAAACAGTCACAGGTAGAACAAAACAGCAGTTTTAAAGTAAACATTTCACTGAAATCAAGAGGTAAATTTAAACAGTCATGAGTAGAGGAAAATGTTATTTTAAATATTCAGCAATACACAATACAGAGTCTGTGTTCTTACCACCTTCTTTGTCTCTTGCTCACTGGGCTGTTTAAGGCACAGAGATGCTGGGGTCACATAAATGTAGGTATTATTAATATTAATATTATTGAGGGATTGTGAGTGATTATTAATGAATCATGTGGTGGCAGACAGTGAGGGAGGGTGTTTGACTAATTTGTTAACTTGATTTCGATTATTTGCACTGTATGGGGTCTGAAGAGTGATCATTTTTCCTGAAAGTATTTGGCCCTTTAACACTTAGAGAAATTAACTTGCAGGGTCCAATCCTTTTTCCAGGTTCTTCAGAGACTAGATCAGTCACTTTAGTTTGCAAACACAAATCTACACAAAATACTCAAATTCTGTTTCTCTTCTTGTTCTTCAAAATCAATGCACTACAGGTCTATCTCCCTCGCACTGGGATGGAGTTGTATTGATTTGTTACTTGGAGTAGGAATAGAATGGAAGGACTCAGGGCCAGCCAGAAGATGGAAGGACAGCCAGAAGATGGATGTTCAAAGGTGAACCAACCAGCATGATGATAACTCTGAAGCCTACTTAGCTCTGTGGACTAGAGAGAGGTGTGATGATTTGGAAAATGCTGCTGAGTATGTGTGATTGCTCAAATGTGAAACTCCACTTATGTGATGTGCTTGGGGGGCTAGTTGCTTATAACTGGAGACAGACTTATGATGCCACCTCATCATCACATGATGCTCACACTCGGCTGAAGGTTATGATGACAGTTGTGAGATTGATCAGTCCTTGTACATGCAGCTATTTGTCCATAATTTGTTGTAAATTGCTCTCACTTCTTAGTTAATTGATCACACATGAGTCATAAAATGAATGAATGCAGCAGCCTATGCCCTTGCTCTGCCTCTGAGTCTTGGTACATTCCTCATGAAGATTACCTTCTGAACCTTCTCCTTGACTGTACAATATGATTTCTGTTTTACAAATGGCAGGCCTCCTCGTGTCCTGCACCAAAGGTGAAAGTGCCATACCACTCCTGCTTACCTTACTAGCCTGGTTTGGCCAGGCACCCAAGATGGACATCCGAGACGAATGCAGATGAACCACGCAATTTGGCACTTACAGTATCATTTTTCTTTTAACAATATTAATTTTTAGAACTATGTTTTGGTTCAATCCTCCATGATTTGTATTTTTCAAACCTAGATGAAAGAACATTTAGATATGATGTTGGTCTTTTGGGCTGAAGGGTTGCTTGCAATGCATTTAACTGAACTGTGTCCTGACCTTACAAGACAGATTGATGATGATGGGCTGCTGATCGCCATGATGAGCATTGCTGTTGTGTTGTGAACCCCTAATTCTCTTACCCTGGGCTGTGTGATTTACTAAGGTGTGACTTAATTTACACCACAAATATATTGCTCACCTGGTGGGGCAGATGTGGTGAAAGTGACACCAGCTCACTGCAGGATCTTCTATTACATGAACAATAGCCCACACTTGCCCCGCTCTTCTTCTGCGACATAGAAGAGATCCATATTTTCAATATTTAACATCATTCATCAACATTATCATTCAGGCTTTGTGTTGTATAAATGCTTAACCTTGTTCAGTGACTTCTGGTTCTGAGTCCACTTCTCCTGACTCAAGAATTTTGTAAGCTTAGTTTTAATTAAATATTAGCTTTCCAGTGCTCAGAAGAAGTTACCATTGCTAGTTTTTGTTATAATATCAGATCTTTTTTGTTGTGTCATGGTGGCAGTCTAATCTCAGTGTTTGTAAGGTTATGCTATACATATAACCCACTAACTCTATGTTTTCTTTCAATCTAGTTACATGTGATGGATAATCCTTTTATTTAATCCTACAGGTGGTGTTCACCTACGTAATAGTGGGATCTCACTTGTGATGCCTTCTCTGTTAGTACGCAAGCCTGCCACTGCTACCACCACCAATAATAAGGCACCTTGAGAAAGCCTGCAGTAATGTTTTGGAAGACTGAGAGATATAGCAGACATAATTTTATCTATTCAGGTAATGGAACTATAGAATAAAGCGAACTAGTTTAGTTACTAAGTAAGTAACTAAGCTCTACTGCAGATAAGTAAGTTCCTGTTTATCTAGATTGCTGTAGGCAATATAGGCAATGGCAGCATACCTCCCTTTATGGTCAACATAGTTATAGGGAGCAGTGGGACACGGATTTAACTAACACTAACTAACTAGAATACACTCTGATAAGCGGATTAAAAAAACATGCTGTGTGAAAAGGCAGCTGTGCAAAGTAAAAGAAAAAAAACTATTTTAGGCATAAAGTGTAAGTATACCTTTTCCTTTACTTTTTCTTATTTCCAAATTCAAAAATATAAATAAAACTCACCCTCTTCACTCACAGTAGGCCCAGCGCCTCACTAAACAATTCACCCTTATTCCCCAAACAATGTCTAAAAACATGCCCAAAGTCCTGGTACCTTCCCAATACCCACCTTCTCTACCCATAACAAAAGTTCCTCCCACAAAAGCAAAAAATAAAAAAAGGGCTTCAGAAGAGGGCATCATTGATGCAGGACTGGAGCCTCCCCATGGCATTAGAAGATGTTGGGGAACATGTGGGGAGGGGGCAGCAGTGGCTTAGGTGGCTCCTAGCTACTGGCATTGATGCCGATGTTATGGCCAGGATGGAGGCTCTGGTTGCTGGATGGAGGAACTGGGACCCAGGGCAGATGCCACCTCAGCCTCCTCTTACTCTTCCAGAACCACCAGCCAAAAGTATCCTGCCTGGATAACATCCATTCTCTGCTGCCACAGCCGGGCGGCTATCTCCTGCCAAGTAGGTGTTGTGGTGGACCAGGCGGTGTAGCTGTATCAAGGAAGAAAAAAAAAAAAGACAAATTGTAAACAACACTCAGTGATAACACTTGTTTAGTATTATATAGTGGCACAGTAGCATTATACTGCTGGTCTCCTAGGGTCATCCGAATTTGATGTGATTACAAGTCACAGGACCATTTTTTACTACCCACACAAGCCTCATATGAAAGCACTGACTGGCTGCAAGGAGTTAAGCCACAATAATACCACCAGATATAAAAAATGAGTGTTTTTTTCTTCTTCTAAACGATTAGCTAACAAAAAAACTAAACAGACACTTCGGGCCTCAATGTGAGTTCGGCAGACGGTTTAGACCATCCGCCAAACTTCTGAGGGGAGTTTGCCACCCTACTGGCTACCTTTCCTGCAGAGTCCATTAAGAGTTTCCCGCTAGGCCATCAGGCAGAAGCCTGAGTTTCCGCACCTGCACCTGTTCTCTGCCAGCCTTTTCATGGCAGTGCTACCGCATGAAATGACTGCTGAAGAACAAGGTCTGCTACCTACTGCCAGACTGCTGGTATCTCTGATACTGGCAGTGCTGGTGGTCCCACCGCAGCCCAGTCGCCATGGTTGAAATAAGGTGCTCGGGCCGCCGTATTGGCGGCAGTCCGACTGCCATCCGCAAGTCTGGCGGTCATTATGCACTATGCAATACAAGTATTCTTGTTGTGCTAAATAAATAGAGGCATGATAGCACTTAGGGTACTTTCCTACTCTCTGCAGACTGTAGCTGGGACAGCTGTAATGGACAATTATCTTACTTTAATTCCAATGCCCTGATTTTCTCCAAATGTCTCATAATTCTATGCTGACTCCAAAGAGGCAGAGGACTAATAATGAAACTATATCACACGTCACACATAAAATGTGGGTATCCTGTCTGCCGTAAGTACAGGGTGGGAAAATGATGCACTGCAGCAGTGGGAAAGAAAAGGGATATAGATTTTATTTGACACATTCATTGCAGAATATCCAATTCACAAAACTCTAAATCAGGTACTTAGTCACACTTTACTCCCTGGCCTCATCCTCCACCACAAATTATTTTAAATAAATACTTTCACTTTACAGTAAGCAAAGGAAACTGCAGGGTTAGTTAGAGGGATTAGGCCAGGTATGTAGAGGTTTTGCTGTAGAATAGGTGGGAGTCACTGATCATCATGTGCTCAGCTTTGGCTTAGTCGGTGATAGTAGTTGACAAATTCAAAACTCGAAAGGGAAAAATGTGGACAGGAATAAAATTAAATACATTATGTAAGCCATGAAACATATGAACTCAAATCACTTGGCCAGAAAAATATAGCATAAGCCAAGAATGGATTTTTTAATTTTTTTGGTAGGCTGGGACAGAAGTTTGGAAAGAATCAAGAAGTGAAGTACTAGGTGGTGACTGAGTAGACATTGGGAATGAAACACACTTTGTTTTCAGTATGTAGTGCATTGAAAACTTTGTAAGTGCTGCATTACTTGAAGTAGACACACATTGCACAGGTAACTCTGCAGTGGCAAATTGAACCATGCTGCAGTTGGGTCATGAGTGGCAAAATGCCATGGGCAGGGAGGTGATGAATGATGTAGGGTAGGAAACATATCTGCCTCACTTAACAAATACTGAGTATACTAATAATTCCATCGGTAAGCAAGTAATGTGGCTTACCACCGCCCGTCCCTGCCACTGCTGGTACTCCTCCTTTACCCGCCTCCTCAGCCGTGTCTGGTGCAGTCATGCTGTCGCTGGTCCCCACAATGGTGGTCTGTGCTGCTAGAAAAAACATTACACATTTTAGATGCCAGAACAGCAATACATCACTACATTCCAGTTAGCAGTATCTTCTATTGAAAATATCACTTTGGGCATTTTGCTGGTTGACAATGTTAAAAAAGTCAGGTTTTCAAGCCAACCAAAAATGTTTCATAATGGAGGGAGAGAAATATGATGAATCTGTGTGAATGAAGCGCAATGAAGGGGTGAAATAAATTGGTCAATGAAGGAGAGATTGTGTTGGGGGTGTCCACCATTACCATGGCTACTATCTCGTTTTATTGTGTGAGCATGAACAAGAAAAAGAAAGCCTTCTCAACAAACATGTGTAGAGAAAAATAGCTTACTTGGGCCTGCAAGCTTCATAGAATAGTACCTAAAATCTGTTGTCTTAGTCTTACAGTGCCAGTCCACAAAATATATAAGGAGATAGTGAAATCTTACTAACAAAGCAGAAGAAAGATACAGACTGCAGACAGGAGGAAGTCAGCTATTGAAATATAGAAAAAGGGATATTGCATAGATGACAAAAACTTAACAAACATTAGATAGAAAAAGAGGATTTGAAAAAAGCGACAGTTCAGTGTAAAAAAAAAGAAACAAGGCAAAATTATTGTAAATGGGAAGATGTAAAAGTTAGAAAAATAATAATGATAACAAGACTTACTAGGGCCAGCAGATCCATTGGCTGCCGCTGCTGCACTGGGGGTGGTATTTCTACTCACTGAGGCACTGTTGGTAGCAGCCCCTTCATCATGACCCCTTTTCGATGGTACCCTCTTCTTGCCTTTGGGTGCTGATGTAAGAAATAAAGAAGATAAAAAAAATAGATTAGTGGTACAGTTAATCTCCCTAAAAATATTTTGACAGGCAAAGGTGAACACAGTAACATGGTACTTTTCTAAATCACATCACCTATAGTACTAGTATTGAGAAGACCTCTTCCTAATTTCCTACACATAAACCTTAATGCTAATTACCTAAACTACATTTGAAACTACTAATGCCTTGAAACAAGTAATGTTTGCTTCTCATTCCTTTTGATAGGCCAAGTCAGTCTCGATTTTCAATGCATAAGTGCATACAACACACCACTGGGAGATTGGGACTGTATATGAGCTACAAAAGGCAAATATCATGGAAAATTACTGATATTACTACCACTCTCTTAGGGACAGGACAGAGGAGTCTGCTTGACTTCTTACATACTCAGCCCAAGCTAGCACCAATAGGCACAATTAGGCAGCGCCGAACACCTGGCTAGCTCAAGCTGGATCACATAATATTTCTAACGGTACAGAAACAACTTACCACTGAGTGTGAGCAGCCTGCTTTTTGAAAAAAATTAGCATTTAAGAAAACAGACAATAAACAATTACTCACTGAGCCCCACAACTTTGACAACCAGCAGGTCGAGCAGGTCCTGTTCGTTATTGTTGATGCCCAACCAGAAGTGCGTCAGCTGCTTCACCATGCACTGCACCCCAGCACACACACCAGCGCACTCTTCCCCACTTCAGTTGATATTCCTGCCACGAACACCATGGATGAAGTGACGGGGCCTGCTCTATTTTGCATGGTTTCTAAATACAAAGATATTAGGTTGAGGTTTTTTGGCTCTGCAGACAGAAATACTTTGTGAAGAAAGTCTCAGCCATGTTGCTTCTTCTAACTTTTTTCTTTCCTGACCTTTCTGTGCCCAAGAGACCAGGGCTCAGGAACACCAACTGCTACTACGTAACATAGCGGAGACCTGGCGGTTTCAGGCTTTTTTGTCACATTTGCATATTTGTAGAGGTCGGAGGGCATGCTGCAACTAGTGGGCAGTACAGGGATAGAAAGAAACGTGAGAAAGGAGAGTAAGCATGTTTTGAACTAAAGAAAACAGCCGCTCACAAGAGCTTCAAAGGAAAAAAATTGGGCTGGCAAGGACACGAAAAAACATTACACCGACCCAACATGTACACTTGGCTTAATAGCTGCTCGCTGCGAATCAGCAAGATTGGCCACACCCTGCCTAGGCACATGAACAACACAACAATGTTAATTAGTAGTAAGGTGTGTGGGAGCAAATCCCTCATTCCCCAAATAAGAAACCACCCTTGATTACCCCTGTGTGCATTACCACTATTAGGTGAGTTTAAAGAGAAGGGCAGCAGGAATTACATGATGATCAATGTGTCAGCATGAGTAAGTTACACCTTTGAAAATATTTTACCAGGCAGCAGTAGTGTCTGATGGAATTTGGAAGTGTGGTGGGGAGCAAGACCACTTATTAAACTTTGTTGAGCGAGCAAGTGAAGAGAGCAAGCTGGACGTTTCCCAGCATGGTTTGGAGGTGCTCTCCCTGAGAAAATACCTAAAACATTGCGTGAAAATACCTAAAAATGGTGCATCGTCCAGCACCATTTGTATAATAAATTGACCTGCTATCATCTCCTGAAATCAGTACACCTTCAGCACCGCCTGCACTTAACTTTCTGATCAGAGCAGCAGTCTGCAAGGGGTGAAGAGGATTTCTTATTTTCACTTCTAACTGGGTCCAACAAAAAGTCCTCACTTAAAGGCCAGCAGCAGTCCTTTAGTTGGAGTCTCATCCTAGCTGGGAGCTATCGGGAGCCTGGCACAAAGGTGCAAATGCAATGAAAGGTAGCAAAGGCACTCAGCTTATTGTTGTTTTACAGGTGCTTAGAAGGAACTATTACTTGGAGGCAGTTTTCTGACTCCATTCAACCTCAGTATGTAAGAGAATGTGCATAATGTGAGAATGAAGATGTATCCATCAGTATGAATTACACTGATAATCATTAATATATCTATGTTTTATAATTTTTTGATAGAGCTACTCTTTCTGATGTAGGGTACCAGAGTGCTTTACATCACATAGATATTACACAGTGGTAATGAATCATGTGATTGTGCAAGTCAATGTAGAAGACATGTTACATGAAATAAGGGTTACAAGAAGCAAGCATTACATAGTGTCAGTAACTTGTAGGCATAATATGTTAAGAGTGCAAAGTCTGAAGAAACTTAAAACAGAATTTATGTTTATGTTTAAGATCTCTTTTATTGATTTTGTAAAGGTAAGAACAATACAGTTTCTCCCACCTACAACCACCGACCGGTGGGGGGACAGGTAACATAGGAGAAGGGGAAGGTGGAGGGGGGTAGGGGAGAAGGGAGCACAGCACCAAAAGTGTAATAATTACCTCACTCACTATGCATACTCAAAACGTATGTTGCGAGGGGGAAAACCTTAGGATCACAACGGTCAACCTCTTCAAAGGGAAGTCTAGGCAGGACTCGTCAGTCGAAGGATGCATAAGTAGGATGGGCAAGTTAGTTCCCTGAATTCATCTGACAAGTATTGGATACATGGTCCCCATATTTTATCTACGAGGGGCAGTGAGCCAGTCGCTGCCGTTGTCAATTTTTCCATACCCCTAAGAGCCCATAACCTATGTGGCCAATCAGTGTGGGTGGGAATGGTCTGGGTACACCAATGTGAGAGCAGCAGTTGTTTAGCAGCCCCCAGAGCCAAGGTAATAGCCCGACCGTTAGGTGTGCGAAGAGGATATGTTTGAGGGTTGGGGAGAAATAGTAGTACGTAGCTTGGAAAGCGCGGTATGGTTGTGTCATATATGTCCTCTATCGCTTGGAGATGGACTGCCAAAAAGAGGCGATCTTTGGGCAGTGCCATAATATGTGAGTAAGTGTACCTTCCTGTCTGCACCGACACCAGCATTCGCCGTCGCCTTGTGCCTTCCACTTGGCCACCCGTGCAGGTGTATAGTACATGTAGTGGGCTATTTTAAGAAACATTTATTTGGTGTTTGTGGCTTGTGCTGTGACCTGCGCCCGGTGAAGAACATCGCACCAGTCCCTATCTGTAAATGTACGTTCGCATTCCCTCTCCTGGGATTGTTTTTAATATTTAAAATTTGTATTTCTATCCAAAGGAACCCTTTAAATAACCCTAGAAGAACGCAAGGTTACAAAAAAGAGATTCTAACCCTATGCCTTGCTGTTTGCTTCCAGCTCCTTGATGCTGAGTCATAGCTCAGTGTGCTACTTAGGATTGTAAATTATGAACTGCTAAGTGACAAAAGTATTTAGGTGACAAAAGCAGTAAACCACTGAGCTATCTGATATACTCACTCATACGCCTGGCCGTCCGGGGTCACAATTACTAACAGTCTTGGCTTTCTTGATTCTCACAGCCTCTCACAGTCCTGTTCATCTGTGGTCTCACTGTCACATACAATCTGAGGTCTCACAGTCACCCACAGTCCTGACATCCAGGGTTTTCACAGTCATTCCCAACGTAGGCCTTTGACAATCTCATAATGACTCAGGTGGTCATTCTGACCTCGGCGGTCTTTTTTGTAGACTGCCGAGGGACCGCCGTATGGAAGACCGCCAGTGCTGGCGGTCTTCCGCACGGGCCATTACGACCGTTGGCAGCGCTCCGCCCGTTTCCAGACGAAGAGCCGCCAACAGCCATACTGGCGGCAGGCGGGGAAGTGGAGGTAGCTCCACCTCCACCGCCACGCCAACAGAACACCGCCCAGCGAATCACGACTTGTGATTCGCTGTGGCGGTGTTCTGTTGGCGTGGCGGTGTCGGAGGAGCTGCCCCCATGGGTCCCGTTCCCTCCCGGAGGATCACCGGAACAGGTAAGGTGATTGTCCGTTAGGGAAAGGGGGGGAGGGGTGTTGTGAGATGTGTGCATGCATGGGGGCGTGCGTGTATGTGTGTATGTTGAGAGTGCGTGCATGAATGTGGGGGGGTGTGTGTGTATGTTGAGAGTGCGTGCATGAATGCGGGGGGCGTGTGTATGTGCATGAATGCGTGCATGTATGCGTGCGTGTATGTGTGTATGTCTGTGTACATGTTGGGGATCGGGGTGGGGAGGGGGGTCCTGCAACCTTTTGGTGGTGGCAGGGGTGGTGGGGGGGTAGGGGAGGGAGTTGGGGTGGGGGAGACCCCTATCAGTGCCAGGGAAGGGATTCCCTGGCACTGATAGTGCTTACCGCCATGGATTTCATGGCAGTCCCAAACCGCATGAAGTCCATGGCGGTAAGCTGGGGTCAGGCGGGTCGGAATACCGCCGGCGGTCGTTACCGCCGTGGCGTTCGGAACGGTGAAGCGGCGGCTGGCCATGGCGGTAACCGCCATGGTCAGAATGTCAGAAAAAAGACCGCCAGCCTGTTGGCGGTCTTACCGCCGCTTCACCGCCGACCACCACAGTCGGAATGACCGCCTAAGTGTCCTGTTTATACAGTGGAAAGCAGCCACTAATAATCTTGCTTATCTAGGGTCTCAGAATCCCAGACATTCCTGTCCATCTGGTATCTGAGGGTTTTAGCCATCTGATGCCTCACAGTCTGTCTCACAGTTTCGTCTCACAGTCATTCATAGACCAGGCATCTAGATGTCACAGCTGCTTGCAGCCCTACATGGAAGCAGTCCACAGCCAGTCATGTACAAGTTATATCAAGACTAAAATCCACTCAGAGCACAGCTTAACCAAGATCTTACAACTAGGATGTATCCAGGCCATCCAGTGTATAGTGTACAGTCCTGGCCTACTGAAATATCAGAACTGCTCTAGGCGAGTAACATGAGGGATCAAAACAGCTCACAGCCACAGGACATGGAGAGTCTTATAACATTTTACACATGCAGACTGACAGTGGCAGGATGGCTGGAGATCTTACCTCTCCACCAGTCCTACAGCATGTTTGAAAGAGGGCGAGGCTTGCTGCTAGCTAGTGCTTGCATACCCAAATAAATGTGCAACAGCAGAAGCATGTGCACTATATCTGTATACAGCATACATTCAACCCAAAGACAGTCATGAGTTGTGCATCTTATTACTCTGTGACATCAGGTCATATGCTCATGGATTGGCTTGCCCCCTTCTGCCTCGTATGCCACAGCCTCTTGGTCCTATGTAACCCCACCCTTTCCCAATTGATGCTTTTTGACCACAACCCACCCTGTGACAACATGGAAAATGACGTGTGCCGTGAACCAATGTCAGAACCAGCATTGTGTGAGTGAAATTAAATCCGAAGAACTACAAGACTGATGCCCTAAGCACACGTGGCTGCCTTAAAATGTGACACTACATGTGTGTCATCAGGAGGAGGTACCTGCTGCAGGTCTGGACGGTGCACAATCAGCCCTTAGGCTGCGAAACCCTTCTCCTCACTCAGTCATCCCCTGAAAAATAAATCCATAAAAAATAGCACATGTGCACTTAATGCATGTGCCTTGAAAACTGCCTGGCTGCCTGATCCCCTTTGTGTGAGCGAGGGTGAGACAGATTGATAGCCAGGCATTCTTTTAAATGGTGTGTGGATGGTAATTTCTATTAGCAGTTACCATTCATACGACTCAGAAAAGTGTAAAGGCATAGCCCTAATGCCTCTATGCAGTAGCTTTCCCCATCACCCATAGTCAAACTGTTATAAATAGCTCTATATTTACACGTACAACCTTTTAAGAGGATGCTTTAGGACTCCACATAGCGTGTACATAAGCACCCATTTATTTAGCAGAGACCTTAGTTTGAGTCAAATCAGGTGTGAGTAGCTCATCCAGTGCTGTTTTTTCTTTACATTCTAGGTTAGATTTTCTGATTGTTAATGTAGGACTACAAGTGCAAGAGTGAAAAGAAGAAACATAAATGCATTGACTACCTACTTAATAGGAAAGAAGTCAAGATCTACGGTGCCTTTTTGGTTTACGACTCAATTTCCTAGTTATTTATATATTCATGTATATATGTATTTATGGTAAGTCAATCTTCAACATGACCAAGGGAAAAGTAGATATTTCTTACATGTGCAGCTTTTCATTTACGGAGGCAGTAGTGTTCAATGTGCTGTGTTATGAAGGGGTTTGGAGATGGATATTGGAAAAGCACTATCTTACACCTATAGAAAGTGCCGGGCACGTCACAGGTGGACCAGGTGTAGTGGGAACTCGGGTTTCTGTTGAAATGTCAATTAGCCAATAGTTATGCAAAGGTTAATGGGTAAAGATGTACTTGCGGGGGTCTGTATTCAAAGAATTTGTTGTGCCACAAACTCACAACTGTGGAAGAAGTCTAGGGGTGAAGTAAGTAGACTCTTCATTCTCTTCCATGATTAAACTAAGGTTACTAATGTGATAGTAAAATACAGTTTCAGCACTGCAAAGTAAAAGTGAATTGCATTCCATTTTGTTTCCATAAAATAGTCTTGATTCAAAATAAGTCTTTACAGGCAGAAGAAAACAATTACCCGAGGCAATTGTTCCACTTGCCTTCATCATACTCCTACTGCTTCAGTAACGTTTAAAAAATGTTGCAGTTTACAAAATGCTTCTCAAACATTTGTTCCATAGCCAAATAAACTTTTAGAATAAGATAAAATAAGTTTATATGTTCTGCATTTTGACATTATTGTTCTCTAATCCTCTCTTTAAACACAACAATTTATTGTGACCCAAGTTCATCCGACAATCCAAAGGGAGGTAAAATGTTAAACATGTTTTAAAGCATAAAACAGCAGTTCATAAAGATTTATAATCTGCGAAATGCCAGCTGTGACCTCTTCATAAAACCACTTGACATTGGTAATCTCTTTGAAAAATGCAATGTTTTTGTTACCCAGGGCTCCACGCGAGTGTACTTTTCAACAATATAAATTGTATTTAGATCAGAGTTTGACAGGTAACCTAATCGTAGTTGCCCATGATGGCTGGAAGTTCTAATTTTTCTCCACATGGTCATTTTTCCATACAAGACTTTATAGGCATTAAATGGTTTTGTCCAGACTAGTTCTTTGCCATGGTTAATTTGTCCAGAGTTCAAGCTGCCCACAGAACCGCAGGGGATGTGACAATCACAAAAAGACTACCACCAAGCCAAAGTTTCAAACAAGTGATACCTTACAACCAAGGAGGACAGCTAAGGACCTGCAGGCAAAGAACAAAGAATACCTCCTACGAAACCCTTGAGATCTCCTTACCCAGGGTGCCTCTAGCTGAACAGCAGTGCCTCACAGTACCCCAGCAACATCCCACACTCCGTGCTTCAACACTTCTGAAAATCCAGTCCTCCATCCTCTGTGTGGCAGTGCACAGTGGCAATTTTTCAGGGGTCAGACAAACAGATCTACCCCGGAGCACAATGTGTCCACTCTCGACTGGTGCCAAGGGACTACCAGATGCTGATGACACGAGGCCTAGCAAGAGAGAACAATGGATGTCCATAAATACAAGTCAGGAGTGAACCACGCCCAGGCCTCTTGACATTGGCGATACAACACGGCTGGTCCTTCTTTTCTTCCAAACCTTCTTCTCAGTTCATCCTCCCTGCCAGTTACAAAAGGAAGATGGAGAGTTTTCTCACTAGTTTTCCCAGTATTATACTTGCCCAGTATTAAGCTCTCACGACATTCCTTCGACTATAACCCTGTCAGTGGTGCACCTATTGTCTTCCCGGCCACTGAACGCAGGCTGGTAGAATTTCAAGATAACAAAACGCTCTACGGATAGTGTTAGTCAGCTCTGCTGGGTTCTTCTTCACTCCTCAGACATTCACATTACCTTTCACGCTTAAAAGACGCCCCTCTCTCTGCACTAGAGACAGGAGTCTGTCCTCACTCATTTATTTATACTGAAAACATCTGGTGACCCAATTTACAGGAATATGCTGCTATCATTCTGGGATTTTCACAATCTGGCCTCTGCCTCCAGTAAAACAAAGATGTCTCTTTTGTGGTGGGCCTATGTTCCGAGGGCCATTTGATCTGTCAGCTGCGGAGCACAATAATTGTCTTCACCCAGGTAGGCAGAACAGGGGTGATCTTCTTCACTGGGTGAGTCACAAAAACATAATTCATACACAAACTCCGATGGAATCCAGTTAGTGTTAAACTAACCTGAAATATGGAGTATCGGCCCAAGAAACATATACATGTAACTATCTCTGGTCATTGTGTCATATACCAATCAGAAGTTACATTCTATTGCGTTGTAAACATTTTGTCCCAGGTTTGCTATGGCTTTCTGCTGCACTAGAATACAAAGGTAAACTTTCCACTGCGCAAAAAATGAATGGCTCTGCAATGGGGTGTTACTGAAACAGATCAATTGCAAACAACCTTATGTTTTCACACAAAGCCTGGTCTACTAAGATAACCAGATCAGGCTTGGCATCCCAAACAGATTACCTGGTGCAAACAAGAGGAAATGTGCTTTTTTCCCACAGCACACATCCAAGACAAGGAAACATATTCAGTCTGAATACATATTGGAAATTATACTAGAAGGGTATGCCTCCAGTACAAATCTTATACTAAAGAGCACACATTCTCCTCTGCGCTTAGTGCAAGGCTATGCATCATGCAATGCAGCCTGTCTGCAACCAGCAGCAGGCCACTCTTTGGAGATATGGCCCTGTAATGTTTTCCCCCTTGCTCGACGCAGTGCACCAAAACTGGATTCTGCACTGTATTGCTTGAAAAATTAGCGAATCTAGGCCAAAGTGTTTAAAGAAAACACTGAAGGTTTTACACTTTCCCTAAAAATAGGAGGTATATTTTTTTGAAGCCCAAATGATTTTAAGGCTTTAACACCATGATGCATGAACCCACGTGTATCAGAATGGGTTCCGCCAACGGGCTTATCTGTGTGGAGAAAATAACCTTTATCAGACAACAGTCTCCCTCGCTTAGCCTGCATGTGTGAATATGTTACACATCACATAAACCTACCCAAGGCCCCTTAACCTAGATGCCCACAGGTAACTGAATTTACACTAAAAGGTGGGTGGTGTCAGTTGCAGCACATAGATCAATTTTTATGAATCTATCAGTAAGATTACATTTGGGAGCCTCACACCATTATAGAGGTTGAAAACGAAGGATCCAAAAACAAACCAACTGTGGATTTTCAGAGGTAAAATCCACGTCTTTATTGTAAATCCATTTTCACATCGAGAACAATCCCAAGGTTTAGTCACATTCACACATTATTCTTAGTATTTGGTTGCTTAAGGAAGGAATGTCAGATTTTATGTTTCAGAAATGTTGTGCACTGGAGGAAGGCAGGTGACCTTTAACTTCTAAACGGATTACTATGCTAAATCTGTATAATGGAATTTGGGTAAAAGGTCCTAGAGCATCCAGTATACTATGGCAAATCTATCAACCTAACACCATATTATGAAGTTGACTCTATTTTTCCCATTATAAGTATTGGTATGTAAGTCTCAGCATATGTTGCTCTATTGGATTGAAACGAATGTCACCCGCATTACATAAGGTCACTTACTCACTTGATGGCAAGTCCATTATCCACCTCATGCTGTTTACCTTGCTTAACTAGCAAATTTGGTGTGCTTGTAAAGTGTTAGCCTATTGTTGACAGACATTGCAGAAACGCCTTGTCCTATTGGGAGGGTGCCTTACCTATTCACAACAACATGGTAGACACCAAAGAGTAAGAATTCGTTGCAATTGTAATTCCTGTATTTTTTATTTGTGCCAGTGTGAGGCTTTCTATTTAAAATCATGGTAGGGTTTTTAATTTTGGTCTTTCAACTCACATTCATCATACGTTATTTTTTAGGGCAGGCTGTGCCAGATGCTGCCCTCTACCACAGAAGAATGTTTGGGTTGTCTCATTAGTTTTAGCTGAAGTACTGATTCACAACCATGAAAAAACCACCAACAGAGCAGTGTGATTTTAGATGAGTGGTCTTCAAACTTTTTAATACCTCTTATGTAAAAAATATCAACTGTAAATCTATTTAACAATTCAAACATTGCAGTTATGCTCAACTATCCCTTTTAAAATGTAGTCAAATACATAATTGACAACAAGATAGGGGCAGCCTGGTCTCACTAAAGTGTAAAGTTATCCACAGTATGATCCTTTATCAGAAATGAGGGGAGGATGCCCACCCCACTTTGACACCTACTTCTAGGCAGACACGAGTGAAAAATGTCACTGATGGCACATTACAGAGGGTTGAATGACAGAACAACGCATTCTGTTGCAATGCATGCCGTTATCACACATGCATTACAACATGAATGTCATTACCCACATTACCTTAACCACGCATCTCAAACAATGAATATGCATTTACCACACATGCCTTTACAGTGCATTCTGTAGTAAAAGCATGTATGTTGAATGTATATACGTGGTTAAGGTTTTTCCTGGCCCCTTCTCTAAACACTAAAAATGGAACCTCTGACCCCCCTGACCACAGCCCTTTAAAAAAAATACCGACCCCTGACCTGAACCCTAAAACTGCCCCCCAAGTCCTAAAGCTGAAATCCCCCCACCCTGAACCCCAAAGCCTGACCCCAAGCTGACCCCCCCCTCCTTTGATCCCCAACCCTTTAAAAAAAAATACCCAACTCCCCTCCCTGAGCCCTAACACCACCTCCTACCCCAAGCCCTAAAACCATCCCCTTTCATTGTAAAACAGTGTAAGGACTGAGTATAAGTACAGGGGAGTGCTTCCCACACTTTGGAGACATCTTGGAACTGGACACAGAATGCTGGATGGACTCACCAGGGACTGCCATGGACTGCTGCTGCTGTGCTGACCTGTGACCTGCTTGGTCACTGTATGGGACTGTCACTTTCTTGCATCCTCTTTGCACTGGCCTGTTGTTGGACCCTTTCCCCTGTGGGCCTTTTCTCTGAGCTTTGTCCCCCAAGGGCAGGGTGCGGTGGCCCCTGACCCCTGCAACTATGGGAAGCACAAGGAGTGCTTATTTTTTGCTTTATAGTGCCTGGAAGGTGCTTCACTAAACGTGTGCTGCACTGTGAAGAGCACTCTACACCTGCAGGGAATCTCACTGCCACGACCCGGGTGTGGCGCGCTTGGTAGCGCTTTGTCAATTTCCCCATAATCACCGCCGCAGCCCAGGCGAGCTGCTTTTGTCCAGCGTGAGGAACCGGCGCCGCCCTGTGCACCCGGGACACGAAAAGAAGCAAACCGTAGCAAGTGTGCTCCTATCGGTGCCCCCAGGGAAAGGTTGGCTCTGTGGAGCGCCCCTGGGGCACCAGAAGGCCCGGACTTAGGGCAGAAGACGTCAGGCAAGGAGAGAAGCCTCGTCCGAGGCTCCCCGCCACACCAGAGCCCTTGTGTGGGCCGCATTACGATTGCAGGCTGGAGGAGGGGACAGGTCGGGATACTTGGAAGGACGGGTGGGGCAGAGGCCTCATCGGAGGCTCCCAGCACCGCCCGGCCTCTTGTTGGTGCTCAGTGCACCTTGTGGTGCACCCCCCCATGGGTTAGGGCCAGTGGAGGCCCGGGTGGGCACCTAGCAATCGCGGGCCCCAGGAGGGGCCTGTTACAAATCGGAGGGGGTGAATGGCACCCCCCCTGCTCTTGTTGCTCCTGTCTGACTTTGGCCCCCCTCATGAGGGCCGGCGGAGGCCCAGGGGGCCCCCAGTGATCACGGGCCTCAGGAGGGGCCCATTCTTAAAGCAAAGGGTGTGCGTGGTGCCCCCTCCTTTCCAAAACAAATTGTTGGCCTTGGCCCCCCTCATGAGGGCTGTTGGAGGTCCAGGGGGGCCCCAGTGATCACAGGCCCCAGGCGGGGCTCATCAATAATGCAGAGGGTGTGCGTGCCACCCCCCTCTACCCCAGAGCTCACAGGAGGCCCCTGTTTTGTGAAGAGGAGCGCCGGGGGCCCCATCCTCGTTCTTTTGGCACTGGAGGTGCCAACATCCAAACCAGGTACTCACAAGAGACAATATATATAACATAAGTTCTTGTTAGAGACTTTATTACCTTATATGTTGCCTACCTGTTTTTAGGATGTTTTATATGTGTATGCAAATGTCCCTTTTATGGGGATAACATGCTTATATGTTTTTCTGACTTGCCATATGTTTTATAATGTTCCTAATATGGGTGTTTATGATATTCTTATGACAAGTGCTTTAGTGTAATAACGTGCTTCCTGACTACTGTTTATGTTGCAGAATACTGAGTAACCTGTGTGTTATATGTGACTACTGCTAGTTTGCAGAGTAACTAATGTGTAACGTTCTGACAACTGCTAAGGTAGCAGGATGCTACTGATATGTGATGTTTGGTCTAATAATTGCGTTGTATACAATACAGTATATTTTCATATAACTTGGTGTTGTGTTTCCTTTGTGGTGGAGATAGTGCGTCACGTGTGTTGTGTGTGTTGTGCAATCGCTTTACACATTGCCTCCAGGTTAGGCCTGACTGCTCGTTCCAAGCTACCAAGGGGGTGAGCAGGGGTTATCTTGGACGTGTAACTCCCGTGCCCTGACTAGAGTGGTTGGGTTCTGCCTGGCTTAGGTGCATACCCAGGCCAACCAGAAACCCCATTTCTAACAGTGCTACACTCTGGATCTCAATTTGCTTTTAATAGACAAGGCACATGAAAACTCAGGATGAGTGCATTTCTGTGCAAATGTAGAACGTTGCTTACGTGAAATAATTGCAACCATAAGTATAGTTATCTGTATAGTACTGCTCAAATGTAAGGGAGGATCAGTTGACCATTTTACAATGCAATAAGATTGACATAGGGTATGTGCCAGAGAGGGGACAGAGAAAGAAGGGCAAGAGTGATGGCCAATAAAGAGGACAATGCCAGCAGTTGGTAGCCCTGATAGCTACCAGTTAAAAAATATTTGCATCTAGGTACTTAATTTACTTACTAAGCATTGACTAAAAGAACCGTGCTAATTTATATTACGCCCAGATCCAGGGGTGTTAGCTGTCTCCAGAAGAGACCTCCCTAAGACAGCAGAGCTGAGTTTGCCTCCATTCCCCACTAACTAAGGAAGAAGCTGCCACTGCTGCGCTGTGGGGAGGTACCACTCAGTAGCAATGCACTGAAGGTCTGCCTGCTGCAGCTTTCTGTCATCAGATAACTGGTATCTCCATGCAGTGTCTCAAGGGTTGGGTCTCTCTCACAGCCCTTCCAGCATGAATCATGGCTAGATCACGTCATTGTAGGTTGGCAGTAGGGTTCACTGAGCAATACCATCAATGCATGAGACACAGACAGGAGCAGAAGTTACCTTCTAGCAACACAATACGACAAAAGAGCTTTAGCAGTGGAAGAGACCTGATGCAAGCTATGTTGCATTATGCTAGATGGGCTCTATGGTAGGTGGAGGGACCATAAGATGGGTGTCTTCCAAGTTCCATCACTGCCACAGAAAAAGGACGCTGTCCACTACTGTGACTCTCATACTGAAGGTAACTATGAAATGAAGATGTGCGGGGGCAAAAGCAGTACTTAGCACCTGTGACCGTAACAAGACTCCCAGCCTGCTGTGTGGCTGATCAACACCGACAACAACAAATGAGTAAGAGGGTTCACCTATTCCCCTCTCTTCTCACTTTCTTTATGTTGATGTATGAGCTCTGGGAGACAGCTAAAGCTGCCACCCCCAGGCCTAAAAAGGAGAAAAAGTGAAAGTAAGTATACAGAAGATTTTAGATTACTGAATCACTTCGTATTTTACAAAGATGACCCCAGCGACCTTAATCAGTGAGCGCACAGTGCAGAATCCGAAGGCGAGCACCAACAGACAAGCATGTCACGTTCCTCACGTTCGGTCACTGTGCGTAGAAACTTCAGATGCTACAAACATGTTTTACATTTGATGTGCACTATCTTCGGTTTGGACCGCAAATGTACGTCCTGTGCACAGAATGTTACTGAAACCATTAAAATATTATTTGTGTATCTAAGTGGCGTAATTCAAAATCATAGCCCCATAACAGACACACATTGCAAAATGTGACGATGGTCCCCGGGCCTCCAATATCTCACTTCTATTCTTTGCCCTTTGGCGGAATGGACCCCCGTGAAAGGTTGGGTCCCCTTGCACTTCAGTGGCTGCAGGGGCCTGCGTTCCGCCCCAGCTGTGTCTGCCACAATAGATGTAGACCGAGCCGAGGCATGGTTAGGCCGTCTCCAGACTCCCAACACGTCAAGCTATGCAGCTCTGCAGTCTCCATAGGCTACAATATTATCTGGACACGATAAAGCAAGCGCGATCCAGACCGAACGGAGAACATCTGAACCTATTTGTGGCTCGGACGCTTTCCGTGATATAAGCACACAGGCTTACAGTGATCCTGCTACCCTTGGAACAATGGCCACATTTGAAAGTTGTGTGAAAGAGTCACAGGCATCCAAGTTCAGTCCAATATAGGCTGTGTTAAGGTACACAGGGCAGAGGTTGATGTAACCTTCTTTCTGCAATCACTGTCTGGAGCAAGAAAGTATGGCGATAAGACGTGTGGAAAGGGTTTCAGGACACTGGGGCTTCCATTTTCAGACTTTTAATAAACCAATGGTTCAGTCCCGGACTCTCAGCCACTTGAAGTTGTGTCCTGAGACAAAAATAAAATAAACTGCATGACTCTAATCATCCCTGTTGTAGGATCACAGAGACAAAATAAAAAAAACTGTTGTTTTCAAGATTGTGGTCCCACAAAGTAAATAATGTGGTCAGATAGAAGCAAAACATTGTGAAATAGTTTTTCAGATACTGGGTTGTCGGTCCTGGCTCTATTTTCGTTCTCTCCTTTATCAGACCTTTTTGTATTTTTTGTTTCTTCATTTTATAATGTGTCTAAGTTTCATTTTTTGAACACTTGCTTTTGATGCAGTCTTCTGCCTTAGTGCAAGAACAGCACAATCAATGGCAAGGTCAAGCTAGGTTTCTTCTCCCTGTGGCTGAGAGTTATACTCAAGCAAAGTGGTAGCTGACACAAATTGTAAGTGTCGGAGTGGGTGCGTGGGGGTGTGTGATGGGAGCTCAAGAGGGTTGGGGGTGTTAACAAAAAAAAACACTTGCCTGGTGCGTCCGGCCGCCTCGTGCTCCTCTGCTTGCTGGTCCCAGCAGTCCCTGAGACAGCATGAAAGACTCCCTGTGCAATCCCCGTGCTGCTCTCATGCCATTACCTAGCATGAGAGCAGCACGGGGATTGGCCTGAGCAGACTAGTTTGCCGCTTGCTCAGGTACAGGAAGTCTGTGCTGTTTCTCCAACCCGGCTGTCAAATACAGCTGGGTTGGAGAAACCCAACTACGTTGGGCTGGCCAAACAGATATGCGCAGTTAAGAGCACGCTTTACTCCCGCATCCCTCCCTCCTCCCATGGCCCAGCCCCGCCCCTCCCTGCACTCACTGGCTCAGCCAGCAGCAGATAAATAAAACAATATGAAATATTGTTTAATTTTTCTGCTGCTGGCTCTGACCCAGCAGGGCACTGCTTCTCTGCCATTGCGGAGGAACCGCCACTGCTCAAGCATGGATGCTGCAAATGTTCTAGAATGTACCTATCACAAAACAATGTGCTGAGGTTATTGAAGAGTAAATTTGCTATTTCAACAGTCTCTACTGAAAATATGTTATTGTCATACTTTCCACTTTTAATATCTCTAATCCATCTGACAAATATGGCGCAGTATCACATGTCCGCCTGCTCACAACTTGCAAGATACTGGGCATGATTCACGAAAATACCCTACACTTTTGTGTAAGTTTACTACCTTTTGCTTATTCACCTACTCCAAGTGTAAGTTACTACTAAAAAAACAGTAGTAAGTCATGGTAAGCACTGCCCACCGCCAACTAATGGCACTGCAAAACCCTCCCATAGGAAATGATAACTACATTAAAGATTTGTTTGAAAGTCAAGTTGATAAATGGAAATATATTAAATTAAATCATCATTATTTTTATGAAGTTAAATTAAAAAATAAACTCCCACCGTGAGGAAAAATGTATTATGTGTTAACAATTGTTAAAGTTGATGACCAGAACTAAAAATAATTTAGTTATTTAAACAGTGTTACATTTATTTGAAATGAAATATAGGTATTCCAATATTTTACAATAAAAAAAAAAAATGTGCACTATTTTTTTATATAAAAGTAGCCATCTGCATTTATATTTTTAACTATTTAAAATAATTTAATTTAAATTGAACACTATTTCCTGTGGGGTTTATTTTAATTTCCTACCTCCATTATTTTCTATGGAAGGGTGTTGCAATACCTATAGTTTGCCATACGTATTGCTGGACTTGGTAATTTTTGTTTTAGTTGTAACATACACTCAGATTTTGTGGCTAAGCACAGAAATAGTGAATATATTCAGAATTGTAAATTACTCAAAACTGTAAGTCAAATTTGTGAATCAGGCACACAGCGCAAGTAGCTTGTCATCTTCATGTTTAGTTACACATTAAGGTTTCAAAAAGTTTTCTGATTTGGGCACCAACATTTTTATATAAATGTATATGTATTTCTTTACTTATTTATTTAGTTATTTATTTATTCACGTATTTATGCATTTGTCAGTTAGTTATATGCCTTTCATTTTGTAGAAATAGACATTAGTAATACGTATAATTTGCAGGTTTGATGAAAAACAGAGACAAAAGTAAGTGATTGGGTGTATTACACAAAGGTGCTGTTTATGTCACAAAGATAGTGAATACAAAACTCTAGAGCCCTCATTAGCAGTGGTCCATTAATTCTGATGGGACCGTAACCGTAGATAACAGACCCATCAGAATTATGAGTTTAGCCTGGAAAATCACTGCTCGGTGCTATTCCATATGGTGTTTTTACCTGCAGCCAGCAGGGAAAGTACGTGAAATACAGGGGAAACATCCAGTATGTGTTAATTCCGCATGTTATTCCTCAAAAATCAAAGTCCTTGTTATCCCCCCTCCAAAATAAGATAACAGCACGTTCAGGGGAGGGATATTATAGGGTTTCTGTTAGCTATTCGTAATGAGGGCTAAGGATGAGATCTAAAGAGGAGCTTCACAATAGACATAAGTAGTCTTCAGAAACAAAGGCCCAGTTTATAACATAGGCAGGGTGGAATTAAGACATGATTTTACGCGTTAATCTCACACCACCTGATTATAAATTGTTCGGCGTTTCCTCACCTCCTCTACGGGGGGTAGGAGAAGCAAACACAATTTTTCTGTTCGCACAACACAGCCAGAAAAATCATTTGAGAATTTGGCTGAGGCAGAAGCTAAGTTTCATTCCTTTCTTTTTTTACGATCTAACAAGGGAAGCATGCAATGCTGCCCCCTGTTAGAAAAAACTTTACCTTCTCTCCCCTAATCTCCCATCACCCTGCCTCTTCGTCTCCCTCCCCCCGTACATATGCTACCTGCTTGGATCTGGTGGTAACTGTATGTAGAAACTGTCATGGAATGTCGAATGCAAATGTTCCGTCCAATAAAATCATCCCAGTTGTGTCGAACTTGTAATTAGGGCCGTAGTTCCCTATTCGCTAAAGCATTTTGGAGTATGTAAAGTAGCACTCCAGTGGCACACTTTGTACTTATTTTTGTAAGCATTTGTGAATTGAGCACACAATATCTAAAATGTGAATAAAAGGATAATATTCATGGCATGTTTGAATACAATTAGTACAGATAGAGAATACTCTTTGCACTTTTTCTAATAGGGAGTTTGACATTTCAAGCCAAATTCACAAAGGCAGGTAATAGTCCGTAAAAGAGTACTCATGTAGAACTACTTCCAATACTCATAAATACCGCCATAGAGTGGCATTCAATGCATTTTTCTTTCTGAATGCACGAGATGGTACCTTAAGGTAGTTCTGAACACCTTACACCGGATTCACAAGAATGTGCTGTAACACGCTCTTAGAGTGCTCATTATATAATCACGTGTTCCAAGAGTAAATCAAGAGTACTCCTGGCACACTGCTGGGCTTCAGTAATTTGCAAACAGATCTTCCTGAGTAGGTCAGACCAATTCACAGTGAAATCTTTGTGAACTGGGCTCATTCAGTAGGTGGCAACCCCGGATATCAGAACCCAATGTGTATTTGGTGTTTGATAGGCAATGAAGTAGCTGAGCTCAGATGGGTGAGCTTTGAAGAACATTTTTTTCCCTGTTGGCTTTTTCCAACCATACATCAGAGCGGGACCCCATGCTGAAGACTGCAGACCCCCCACCACCAGCTTTTGTTGGAAAGGTAGCACAGCTACACGAGCAGAAAATACGCAAGGCCCTTCATAATTTAGGATGGATGAAACAGATGCATGCGAAATATATAATTTCCAAAACTGTTTCCTCGGAGCTGGAGGTAGCAGTGCTTCCCTGCGGTGTCATTCTGCGAAAGAAAACACCGAGGGGCTGAATTTCTGATTAAAACTCAACCTTGTAACAACGTGTTCTTAGGTTAGCATTTTTATTCCTCAAACCTCGAATACTTTGATTATAGTTTAAGTAGCGCTACCTTTAAAAGCCTACTGAAGAAAATAAAAATGTTTAGAAAATCAAGATGTGTTCATGTTGTTGGGACATGACCAGACTCATACAGTCTGTGCAAGGCCGCTGATACACCGCTTACTATGTAATGCTAATGTAGACACATCAGAAAATTGAAAACAACTCTCACTTGTAGGTATTTTTGTATATTCTGTCTGCAATCTCTAACATTTCAGGTGTTACAAACAAACAGGAAACTAAACACTTCCCACGGCTTTCGATTTTCAAGGGTAAACGTTGCCGGTTTGGCAAGAGTTTGTTTTCTGACAATAAAACACAGGTTATTGACATATTTTGAAATGTCTACAACATACTAGTTTTTCAGGAGTCATGTTTAGGCTTGTCTTCAGATCAGTGCAAGTTGTGCTGAATATTTGGGAGCCTATGTGAGTAAAACAATTAACAAAACTGTTGTTAATGGCTTTCTGACTGTATGCTTTCTGGATTATGTTGGCTTCTTTAAAAACATGAAAACACCAAACAGGGAAAAAACAGAGGTGTGAGAAACGGGGTTGCTGGTTCAAGAGCGAACCCCTACTCCAGCAAAAGCCACAATCCCTGACAGTGTTATCCACATAAATTCATTAAATTAACCTATGCTTTAACCCTTTGGTAGCTTGGCACAAAAGCAATGAGGCTTAACTTGGAGGCTATTTGTAAATATTTATGAAGCACACGAAACAGCACTACAGTGATAACACAAGAAAAATCCCACACTAATTTAGAAAAATAGAGTACATTTAATAAATTATTTGGCACCAAAACAACAAAAATCTAATCAGTAGAACTGGATGCATGCAATTTCAAAGTTTTCAAGTAAGTATAGTGCCTAAAAACCTAAATTGCCAATTGTGGTTATCTGGTTGTGTGAGACCGGGTGAAAGTGACAAGTTCAGACTGACTGCAATGGAGCGCAGACCAGATACAGGGATCAGCTTAGTCCTGCTGAAAGAATTATCTTCTAAAGCCTAGCGTGAGAAGTCCGGTTATGGTGGAGGAGGCCACAAGGAGCAAGGAAAGTATGACAGATGGTTGTCGCTGTAACGTGAAGAGTGGGCGCAGTGTCGTGGATAGTTATCGCTGCAGCACACAGATCCTTTTTAGCATCGTGGAAATTCACTTTGGCGGTCTCCATGAGCAAGTGCAGATTTCATGTTACTGGTTGTCACTGGTGATAGCTGTAGAGTGAAGAGTCAGGTTCACCAGAGCTTTGCGTTGGTGGCCAACAAGGGTGGCAATATTTTGGCACAAAAGGGGCCCGTTCATGGTAACAAGAGCCCAAAACTTCGGGATTTCTTCTTTTCTTCAAAAAGGAGGTCATCTGAAGCCATGGCAAGGGTCCAGTGCCTATGAGGCACCTCTTAGGGATCCAGACTACACTCTTGCAGAGGCCTGCAGAACACAGGCAGGTCCAGTTGCAGGTCCAGGCTGCAGCTCAGCTGAGCAGATGCAAGGAGGCTCTGGAGCTTGTTGTGCCCCTGTAGCTAAGAACAGGAAGTCAGTCAGCTGACCCCTGGAGCCACTTCAGTCTAGGATAAAGGGTGCAGGTCTAGTCTTCTTTCTCAGCAAGCAGGGCAGGCATCAAGCATCAGGGTAGCAGGGTGTCCTTCTTCTGTAGTAACCACGTGTCCAGGAGTGTAAAGAAAAGTGGGTCTGAGTGTCCTCTTTTCATACCTGGTATCCACTTTGAAGGGCAGAAGCGTCTTGGGTTTCCCCTTCAGAGGTGAATAGAATGTCCTGACTCCTTGCTCTGGTCTCAGTCTGTCAGGGGATACACTATGCTAGTGTGAAGCTCTTTGTTTGTGAGCTAAGCAAGTGCTTTTGAAGTACAAGTGTGGTAGGTGATAGCTCAGGACCCCCATTCTGCAGGAGATGGCCTATCCTGCAAACACACAGACCTTCTAATGTAATGATGTCTGAAATAAATACACAAAGACCAACTGCCAACTACACCTAGGCATGTGACCCAGGAACAGGTTGCAGGCATCAAAGGGTTAGGACAAGAAAATGGCAACTTTCTAGAAGTGGCATTTTCAGAATCGGGACTTAAAATCTGACTTTACCATTATAGAAGGTTTTAAATTACAATTCCTCATACACACAACAAGACATTGCACACCAAATGTATCACGTATTGAATATAATAAGATAATCCAATGTTATCCTATATCCTATGGGAGAGGAAAGTCTTGTAGTAGTGAAAAAAATGTATTTAGAAGTTTTACACTGCCAGGACATTTAAAACTGGTAAGTGCATGTCCACCTTTTAAATACAATGTGCACAGCCATCTGGTCTGTTTAGGGCTTTCCCTACAGGTGACTTATATGTTTTAAAAAGGAATGTTTAGGCATAGCAAAAGGTTTATTTTGCCAAGTCAAAATGGCAGTTCCAAACCTCACACACACGCTGCAATGGCAGGCCTGAGATGTCTGAAAAGGCTACTTAAATGTGTAGCACAATAAGTGTTGCAAGCCCAAGCCACTAGTAGCTTTTAACTAACAGGCCCTGGGTACATGTCTTAACACTTTACTAGGGTCTTTCAAGTAAAGTGTGTAGGGTCCTAAAGCCAATAAAACCTGGTTAGGAAAACAGGAGGGTTGAAGAAAAAAGGTTTGGGGTGACTTTGCCGAGAGGGCCAGGTCCAACCCAAGGATTCCCGTTTTTCTACACAAAGTGACACCATTTTTTTAGATGCACTAGTTAAAAGGCCACATCTATTTACTAATCATTGAGACCTTTATTAAAAGTTAGCGATACTTTACAGTTTGTTTATTGGATTCTAGTTTTCTAAACCACTATCAAAACAGTTATGTCAGATTTGGTTATAAAAAGAATATCCTTGAGCTCCTTGTTATATTTTAAAAGTACATTCGACCACAGGTGAATGTGACGTCCAGGGCGATAATAAAATGTGAAGGGGCCAGATATTGGTCATTTCATTACGGGTGCAGAAAGGAGAAAGAGCAGTGCTGTAGTCCTTTCATATAACAGACAGGAAGTCAAGGGCAAAGAGAGAAATCTGGATAGGAAGGAAGAAACCCAAAGGATTTTGTGTGCCATCAACATAGTCTCTTTTGCTTGAGGATATGTTACCATGTAGTAAAATGTCTCAACATATTAGCTAGGGATGATCACTAGAGGTATTGGAGTCCAACAGTCTTGTTTATGTCTCTTGCTCTCTAGAGCTGTGTGCTATTCCAATGGTATTATGTAAAAGATAAAATATTTTCAACAATTGTTTGCTGAAGAGATTGTGCTTCTGGCTTGAGGAATATGGTGTTTCAGTATCCCATAAGCTAGTTCGGATGTTCTATTCTGGATCCCCAAGATGCCTCTGATGCTACTGTCTTGTCCATAATACTATGGAAACAGGCATGGCTATTAAGAGAGGAATCATCAGAGGTGGATCTTACAGGATCTTATCTTAATTATAAGCCTGACAAAGGAATCCCATCACATATGAGCCACAATTTGAGACACTTTTTCTCTGGGTACAGGAGAAGCTGAGGATATCATTTCCCACTGGTGTGAGAAAAGAACAGTGTGTCCAAACTGGGAAAGCTAGCAACTGGTTCGGAAGATTTAAAATATATGAACCTTTCAAACTTTAAAGTTTGCTAACTCAAACTTTCAGCAAGGAGACCTTGCAGAAAGACTTGGGTTAAGTTCTTGTGGATTGTCCTGAAGCCGTGCATTAATTCAAACAAGTGAGAGATTTTGTGACTCTCTAAAATGTGTGACCCAAACTCGCACTCAATGCATCTGATGCTGTAGAGACCCTTTCTGACTGTATTGAGGCAAACAACACTGAGCAATCTAAGCTCCAGCCATATGCCTATGTGCCTAAAAACAGGGGTCACATGTCGAGGTAACAAATTGTCTAAACCTAACCTTCTGCTCATCGGCACTCAGATCCACTTATAGCTGCTTTGTTGTCACAACCCTGCTGATAGCTACATGTGAACTATTGAATTTACTGGTAGACTCCATTGGATTTCAATAGACCTCTGTGCTAATGAGGATTAAGTAAATGGGTATAACTAGTTTCTTTATTTTCTCCTTTTCCATAATTTTGCTCATAAAATTCTCTGTTTGCAATTATTCTCTTTCCTTTGCCAATGCATAAATCCTCTTTTATTCTAATTGTAGTTTTTTTAAATGGCGCCTGCCTAATGGCCTGATTTAGAACTTGGTGAATGGAATACTCTCTCACAAACGTGACGGATATCCCTTCTGCCATAGTACGATCCCATTGCATCCTATGGGGATAGTTCATAATTTGGCAAACAGGATATCCATCACGTTTGTGAAGGAGTATTCCATCCAGCAAGTTCTAAATCAGGCCCTTAGTCTCCACCTCTGGCAGAGTTGCCCTTTTTAATTCGACCTGGACTTCCTATAGGGTGAAGCAAGAGGAACAGCCTCTGTTTGTATCTTCTATATGTGGAGGTTCAGCTGTATGTAACTCTTAGATCCTCTTCCAGCCCTGTTTAGCCACCTTTTTCGCTCACAAGCACCAAGTTGTCAATTAAAAGAAACAATATCTTAGTACAGTTTCATGAAAATCTTCCTTGTGTTCACATCTCACCACACATGCCTCGGAAATTGTATCTAACTAGTCTCTGGTCACTATCACTAATAAATTAGATACATGCACAGATCATAAAACTATAATGAGCCAGACGATGAACAAGCTAAGTGTGAAAATCTAGAGAAGCACTTAAGGTGAAATATGTGATCTTAGTTAAAACCTGTCTGAAGGGCTGAAGGAATTAAGTAGGGTCTTACTTTGGGATACACAGTCTGCCCTTCTCTGATGGTAGTTGTGATATTGCATTGCAGAATTTACTATCTGGAGCATTAGTTGTGGACATAAGTGATTTTACCCTTATCCAGCCAAGTTAGAAAATAGAAGTGCATTAATTGCTTTCTCTGTGCATTTGTGAAAGAACTAGAACTGCAAATAAAGTCAAGGCCAGTGAGAACAAAAAGCAACAGGCAGGTATGGTTTCAAATATTGCAAAGCTGTTATAAAATATTAACCTTTTTGCTGCAAGGCCTCCCCCTCCCACATCAGTGTTGAGCCTTTTTTTGGCTATTTAGGGTAGTTTGCTATTAGGCCTCCCTAACATTTTGTCCACATAAGCTATTCATTCCAAATATGTGTCCCTTTTCTCCTTCATCCTGTGGATTCTACAAGTATTTAGGCTTTGTGGATTTCCCTTGAGGGGACTGAGTAACTAGGCAAAATATAGATAGCTAAGCTAGTTTTTTTGCAGGGAGAAAAATGGGAAAAAGTGCTACAGAAAAAAAGTGTTTTTTCCTGCAAATGGCATCAACTAAAGGTTTGAGGTGCTAAAATCACCATCCTCCCAGCTTTCAGGAACAGGCAGACTTGATTCAGAAAACCAGTTTTTAACACAGTTGTGGCATTTTACTGGGCGATAGCCCATTTTTCCTATTTTTTGTGCTTTCAGCCTTCTGCCAGTTTATGGCGCAAACAGGTGTGGAAGCTATAAATTTGTGAAAGCTAGACAAAATTCTGAATTAGCAAGTGTTGAAATAAAAGAATATTGAAAATTAGTAGGAACAATGGACTTTGTGACAACGTTTGCATTCGTAACTTCTCATCACGATGGCCGATTTACAAAACCTATATACCTTTACATCTGCTAGAGCCTTCTGGTTGTGGAGATATTCAAGATTTAAAGGTTTTCCACAAACTCAAGGTACGCAGAACCAATAACTGAGCTGCACCTTGCAATGGCTTCTCATTGTGCACTTGGTATAGCGCAATTCATATGGTAAAATATAAATCCTGAAAAATAGGTATCAAGGAAACCTATGTATTTCCAAAATGGGCACAATATGTGGTGTTTAGAAGCAGGTTTCTTTTTTGCGCATTTCTGAATTTGTGGGTACCCATTCTAGGATGTGAATTACAAGGCATTTCTCAAAATGACGTCTTTCTTACATTTGGAAGGTCCAAATGCAGCAAAATACAATTGATAATAACACTTGTTCTACTATTCTGTGTTCTGCTAAGTCTCCCAATAAAAATGGTAGCTCACTTGTTTGTTTAGGTATAGTGGACGCAACAGGAAATGGACCAAAACACAACATGGATACAACAAATGTTTCCACTCAAAACTGACATGTTTTTTGCAAAGTGGGTTACTGTGATTTTTGGACCCTAACTCAGCTAACCCTAGTGAAACCTAGCAAACCGATACATTTTTTAAAACTAGACACCTAGGGAAGTCCAGGATGGGGTGACTTGCATGGCTCTTACCAGGCTGTCTTACCCAGAATCCCCTGCAATCCTAAAATGTTGACCAGAAACACATTTTCCTCATATTTCTATGATGGAATGTTCTGGAATTTGCAGGGAGCCACACACTTCCTTTCACCCAGCATTCCACTACAACTTCTGATAAAAATGGTACCTCATGTGTGTTGATATGCCCAGTGCCTACAAGAGGAAATCCCCAAAATGCAATAAAGTAACATCAAATATTTCTACACAAAACTGACCAGTTTTTTGCAAAGCAGATAGCTGTGCTTTTTGGGCCTTAGCTCAGTCGTCCCACCTAGGGAAACCCAGCAAACCTGTACATTTTTGACAATAGACACCAAGTAGAATCCAGGATGGGGTTGACTTGCATGGCTATCACCAGGTTGTGTTACCCAGAAACCATTGCAAACCTCAAACATTCACTAAAAACACATTTTCCTCATATTTCTGAGATGGAGCATTCTGGAATCAGCGGAGAGCCACAAACTTCCTCCGCCAAGCGTTATCCTAAGTCTTCTGATGAAAATGGTACCTCACATGTGTGGATAGACCTAGTGTCTGCGACAGGGAAAGACCCACAACACAAAATAGATACATACATTTTTTCCATGCAAAACAGACTCTTTTTTTGCAAAGTCAGTAGCTGTGTTTGGGCCATAGCTTTGCCAGTACCTAGGGAAACCTAGCAAGCCTGTACATTTTTTAAAACTAGACACCCAGGGAAATCCAGAATGGGGTGGCCTTTATGGCTCTCACCAGGTTGTGCTACCCAGAATTCCTTACAAACCTCAAACTTTCACTAAAAAACAAATTTGCCTCACATTTCCATGATCAAAACTTCTTGAATATGCGCGGGGACAAAAACTTCTTTCCACCCATCATTCTCCTAAGCCTTCTGAACAATGGTGTCTCACTTATGTGGGCAACCTAGTGCCCGCAACAGGAAATGGCCCAAAGCACAACATGGATGCATCAAATTTTTCCAAGCAAAACAGACCCATTTTTTGCAAAGTGAGTATCTGTGGTTTTGGGCCCTAGCTCAGCTGGCATCGAGGGAAACCTAGCAGACCTGAACATTTTTAAAACAAAACAGACACCTAGGGGAATCCAGGATGGGATGACATGCGTGGCTCTCACCAGGTTGTTTTACCCAAAATCCTTTGCAAACCTCAAACATTGACCAGAAAACACAAATTTTCCTTGCATTTCTGTGGTTGAAACTTCTGGAATCCATACAATTCCTCAAAATTCCTACCACCCAGCATTGCCCCACTTCTGCCAATAAAAATGCAGTGCCACTTGTGTTGAAACACAATGTTTGCAATCTTGAAGGTTTCAAAACCTGCCGCATTTAGAGAACTACTTAGCTATTTTAGACATTCACCCAACTGCACATCACAAAAGACACACCAATCTACAGTGTAGGCCCTATGCACACATACACTTCACAGAAGGCTTTGGAAAAAAGAGCTCAGCTAATGAGCCCCCTTGTGCGTGCCCGTCGAGCATTGCAGCGTTGGCTCCACGAGGAGCAGGCACTATGATGAATCATAGCACCTATCTGGGTGTGTGAGGGATTTTCTTCCTAAAGGAACAGTTTCCTGTTCCTCTATTGGGGTCCTGTTGCGACCTGTTTTCTTTGTCCTTTGTCCTTTTTTCATTTTTTTCTCTTCTCCATGGCGTAGTATTGGCTTGGAAATAACTGCATACCTTGGTTATAAATATATTGTTCATAGACTATGTTTGCTGGACCTTGAAGCGCTTCTGATCCCCCTTTGCTGTTTGTTTTGGAATGATACAATAATAATCCTCCATTGCAGGGTTCTATTACCTCCCAATAATCACAGCCATCACCAGCAATATGGTAAAAGAATGATTTACAGTTCTCTATG
This sequence comes from Pleurodeles waltl, assembly GCF_031143425.1. Lineage (NCBI taxonomy): Eukaryota > Metazoa > Chordata > Amphibia > Caudata > Salamandridae > Pleurodeles > Pleurodeles waltl. Next base: position 273,811,094 of record NC_090436.1, on the reverse strand, counting down.
TACCAGATGGGAAGACATTACACCCCTGACTTAAAGTGCAGGGCTAAATTCTGTTCCCTGTGCAAATCAGTGTTTGCACGTGCATCAAAATTACGAGTTGTGTGATAATTATCCACCCTCTGATAACTTCTGACTGGTTAAACATGTGGAAATTGGAGTGCTAAGTACTGAATCAGTATGTTATGCCTCATTTTGAAGGATACAATTTGCGACACATGACAATTATTGCACCTTTTAAATGTCGATCCTCATGGAATAGGTTTTGAAAAGGTGTGATAATAATCACCTTCCTAGGCACGCATTACAAAGGCCTAAAGGAGGAGGTGGTACTTGGGTGGAATTTCTGATTCAACCCTTCTGCCCACTATTCTGATCTCTCTGGACCTGCTCTCAGCTCTGTTGGCTTACATATAAACTGACAAGTCAGAGGGTCATCATTCAGCAAAGTGTGTCACTACTGTCCACCAAGGCTAAATGTCTGTAAGCAGAACAAAGGCCAGTAACCATGGCCATCTGTTATTGTCAGTAACTTTTCACTAGATTTTGTAACCAGCCTTGAGTTTGTGGTTGCAATGGAGCTGCTGCATCATTTCAAAGAATGTAGAGTTCAGCTGTAGGATTGGAGTAGACCGCCTATTGAGTTGGGTAGCATGTCCAGAAGAACTATGTCCTTGTCATGCTGACTCTGCGTTACAATCACATGTTCAATTTTGATGGGTTTTCTGGGTGGTAAACCATTGGTGATGTTTTTTCTTACCCATCACATATTTCTTAATCAAAATGTAGTGCAACTATGGCACTATTACCAAGAATAGGGGAGCTTAAAAATCATGGGTTTTTATTGTTCTTGTTAGCCACCACTGTCCTCTTCGAAAGAGGGCATTCTTGACCATTCAATGGTTCTTCAAATAATTTAATCAATGTGTTTGAACCTAAAGAGACATTGGAGAGGGGGAAATCCATCATATTGGATTTGCTCTATTAAAGATGCTCAAGATGAACTACCTTAACGGATACACTCTTTACCAGATCAGAGACAGAATTTTGGACTGTGAAATCAGTGAATCCATCCTCTGTCTGCTGTGATAGCAGCAGTTCCCTTGAGGTCACCCTAGGATTAAACATGTGGGGAACACTTGTTACTAGAGTAGAACATTTTGGTGTTTTGCAAGTAGTTGAAGTGATGATAAAAGTATCTTTGGAACATTGGGCATTAGTACCTGGTGAAGGAAGACAGATGCTTCACATGGCTTCATTGAAAAATGAAATATATTGCAATTGTAGAGGAGTGGAATATCAAAATCAATAAAATAAATTAGGCATTTTAAGTATTGTTTTGCATTGTTTCCATCCTCTCCTAGTTCTTACCACATAGTTGAATTATAGCAAAGATTCCCTTCATGAACTGGGGAGGTGTATGTCATACATGTGAGTGACTTGATTTTGGAGAGGTGTTGGTGAGGTTGGGTTCTTTATTGCTGAAAAGTGATATTGCACTACACTTTATAGATGAGACGGCTGGTTCTCGTTAGGCTTCTGTACTTGAGTCTTAGGGTCCGCTAAGGATCTTAGCAGATGGAGTACTCTGTCACAAATGTGGTGGAAATTCCATCAGCTATATTTTGATTTTCATAGCATATAATAATATAACTGTAACATGGCAGATGGGATATCCGTAACATTTGTGACAGAGTAACCCTGTTCACCAAGATCATAATCAGGCCCTTAGTCCAAAATGTATTTGCTGCCTAAGAGGCATTTGGCTAAGAGAGACATTGGAATTTCTTCTGAGGGGACGTCCTAAAGGTTTGCAAGCCATGCTTCATTCCCAAAATAAACTGATTCTTTTTGACTTTGAGTTAGATTTCTGTTTGATTTGGTTGTCCGGGTGCACGTGGATGGGCCACCACAGGTCGCAGGGAGAGCAACAAAATGAGGTGATGAAGTCTTGATGGAGTGATGGAGTTGTGCTCTGTATCCTCCCAGGCACCATCTGAACTAACTCACAGGCTGATATACTGAAAGTGGCTGCAACCACTTGAAATTCAAGCCCACAACCAAAGATTGCTAAATAAGATGGAAGTCAGCACTCAGCACTGCAGGTAATTCAGTGTTCCATGTAGGTGGATTCTTACACTATTTCGGCATAGGAATAATCTGAGAGTAACCCTGAGGACGATATGATGAAATGGACTGCAGTTCCATGGATTTCAAAGCTTACAGGCTCTAGAGCAGTGCGACCACTGCACCGGACGTTGACTTTGGTTGGGGACGCCCTGTTTGCAATTATATAATGGTTTTAAAAGCACCTGTTGACCTGTCCCTTGCCTCCAGCGATTTTCAACAATTAAAATGCCAAGATAAGTCTGGTGATTAATGGACCTTATGGCTAGAGATCGAGTTTTCCCTCATGGAAGTTTTAACTCATCATAAGGTAGCACAGAGGGTTAATATGCCTGCTGCAAAGAAAGTATACCATGCAGATCACAAAGTGCATGTAATGTATTAGGTCAGTGAGTTACTGCTTTTATTGGAGCTCTAATTTATCTACTTATAGTTATATAAGTTAATATCCTAACATAGAACAATGAGCTAAAAGCTATTGTCAAAGAGGTGTGTGGAAACTGCAAGGAATAGATTAGAGTATTATGATTTATTCCCAGTCGTCCATTTTCCTAATGTTGAAAAATTGGTTCATTTGGGTAGAAATCAATTCTTACTAATAAAGACAAACCCCAACTATGATGGTACTTTTAAATTCTGAGTTTGTGCTTCTCCAGATCAAGCACTCTTAAACTACACTGCCCACCAGTATGTATGACACGACTCCTACACATTGTAAGTCCTCTGCCTTATGTAACATTTCTTATCTTATACACTGATCTACAACCTTATGATTGATTTGCCTCTTTATAGTGTGTTTGTGATGTAAAGTGCTACACTAGTATGAGTGGTGCTACAAAAATAATTAAATGCATCTGAGAAAGAGAGAGGCTATGGAGACTTGAGGACACTGTTAAGGGGTGGTAGTGAGAGAACCTGTGGTGAAGGTGGTGATTGGGGGGCACCATCAAACGTTGTCACACTGGACGTCACCAGTGCTAAAGCTGGCCCTAATTGCAAGTGTTAGAAATTGGGTTTCTGGTTGGCCTGGGTATGCACCTAAGCCAGGCAGAACCCACCCACTCTAGTCAGCGCAAGGGAGTTACATGTCCAAGATAACCCCGCCTCACCCCCTTGGTAGCTTGGCCCGAGCAGTCAGGCCTAACCCGGAGGCAATGTGTAAAACATTTGCACAACACACACAACACACGTGATGCAATCTATACTCCACAAAGTAAACACAACACTGAAATATGTAAAAATAAACTGTATTGCACAAAACATAATTAGACCAAATATTACATGTCAGAAATACCCTGCTACCTTAGCAGTTGTCAGAATGTTACACAGATTACTAATACTCTGCAAGAATAAGCAGTAGTCACATTAGAACACATAAGTACTCAGGATTCTGCAACATAAGCAGTAGTCAGGAATCACAGAAAGGAAATAAATGCACTTGTCATGGAATATAATAAATGCCTATACTAAGAGCATTATAAAAAACCTATGGCAAGTCCTAAAACACATATAAGGATGTCAGGCCCATAAAAGGAACATCAGCACATATATGTAACGCATTATCATTAAAACAGGTTAACATAAGAATATACCATGTCCATATCAGGAACATTATAGATCATATGTCTTTAAAAAATACCTGTGGTATGATGAGGCACCTCCAGTGCCAGGAAGATAAATCTGGGGCCCCCAGCTCTCCTATGTGTGAAACAGGGCCACAGGTTGATGCTGGGGATATGGGCAGTCTGCACTCTCTCTGGTGTTTATAGTGGGCCCCTCCTGGGGCCTGCGATCTCTGGCCCCCCCTGGGCCTTTACTGGCCCTTCAACGGGGGGGGCAAGGCAACAAGGCAAGCCCCAAACAAAACAGCCAGGGCCATAGAAGGGGACCTGCGGTGCAGTGGGCCTCTGTCGAGGCTTCCGCCCCACCTGCGATCTCCTCGCACCAAATTATGGCTTCGTAAGGGGGGCGGGAGCCTCGGAAGAGGCTTCCTTCCTCGCCATACGTTTCCTTCCTTTCTGTTGGCCTGCTCGGGCCACGGCGGTGTGCAGGCAGCAAAGCAGGTGCCTGCTTGTGTCCGGGGGGGCGCTCTGCGCACGTCGCCCCAGGGACACGATGGGAGCGTGCTCGCTCCTTGTCTGCAAACTGGAGGTACCCCGAGGGCAGCAGGAAGTGTGCGACTTCGGGTATGCTTCTTTAAACAACGTTGGGCGCGTCTCAGAGTGCCAGGAGCATTTCTCCAGCCTGGGTCGCGGCAGTAATCTCCCCAGCCACAGCAACATGCTATTTCAAGCACAAGGGACACGTATAAGCCCCGGGTTATGGCGATGAATTTCCTTACCGGCAAAGGTTCTCAGAAGCGCCAGGAGAGGGCACAAAGAAGTGCTTCCCAAGCGCTATAAAACTAAAGAGACGGCACTCCTGGTAGTTTGGGACAGTTGCAAGGGTCAGGGGCCACAGCACCCTGCACCTGGAGACAAGAAAGGGGGGAAGCACAGGGCTAGCAGGCCCAACAACAGGCCAGCACAAGGATGCAGATGGTGGCAGTTTCTCCTAGTGACCAGGCAGGTCACAGGTCAGCACAGCAGCAGCAGTCCAAGGTGGGTCCTGGTGAGTCCATTCAGCAGCATCCTGTGTCCAGTTCCAGCAGAGTCTCTGGAGTCCCAAGAATGTCTAAATTGTGGGGAAAATACCCTGTACTTATACACAGTTCTACAAAGCATTTTCGATGAGGAGGAGAGGGGGTTTCAACCAGTTACAACTGTTCTATGACTGTCCCATCTTTCCTCCAGCACAGGCTCCAAACATCAGTTGGGGTTAACAACTTTATTGTGTGGGCCGCGGCACAGCCTTTACAAATGCAGGTGTGCCCCGCCTCTCCCTTCTCTCAGCCCAGGAAGACAATTCAGTATGTAAATGGACCTTCCTGTGTACAGGCTGTCTGAAATGTATGCACAAAGCCCTAATGTCATTCTGCCAATACGTGGATTGGAGTCAATCTGCAAAACACCAGAGTCATAAGCACAGAGAAATGCTCACTTTCTAGAAGTGGCATTTCTGTAATGATAATGAAAAATCCACCTACACCCCTAAGCAGCATTTCTCACTACCATTACAAACATATTGAACATGCCTTCGCTACCCCTTGTTGAAGCAGATATGCTAATTAGAAATTATTAATGAATGTTTATGTGTTTTGATTAATAAGAAAACTAAACGTAGAGAAATTAATGTGCGCGTTTGAAAATGTGCCCAAGAAGAGTGGCTGCCAATGTTCACAAATTATATTAAAAATGGGTAAATAACGAAAATGTGTAATAATAATGTAGTAGTATGTCATATTAAAATGTATAACCCATGTTTTGCATTGTATTGTAGAGTTAAACTGAATTTCTAGCGCACTGCAGAGAAGCTGGTGCTTTGAACTGTCCATGAACCGCGTATGTTAATAAAATCTGCTTAGCAAGAATTTTCTGCAACGTACTGATGGACAGGAGATGATGGAACTAGACATGTAACAATTTTGGTGTACGACAGACTCGAAGTACTTTCCCAGGACTTGAACAATAGAAGCACTGACTGAAGAAGAAGATGCAACATTTTCGATACCTGATGAGCTGGATGATGAGGACATCGTACAGTGAACCAATCAACGAACTGAGAATGGCATAATATTAGAAATCATAGATTTGCAAAATTAAAGTTATTGGTTAGGGTAATAACTGGTGATTGACTGACCAATTAGGAATTAGGGGGATGGACTGAAAAACCTTAATAAAAAGTCATAACAAGGGGTAGAAACTTCAGATGATGCGAGGGGAGAACTGATGCCGATATTAGACATCGGAAGATACGATTCGAGATTCTGTCATTGGGCTCATTTTCTTGAGAGCCTGATGTGTTGCTGATCGATTGATGACCTGAAGATGATGACTGACTTGTTGCTGATCCATTCTGTGGATGGGTAGCTATGACAATGTGACTGTTAACTTTTTGTGCCTTTTTTTCTAGGTACCAACTGCACAGTTTAAATAGTTTCCTTCTAGCTAGATGTTCTCTAAATTTGTGTTCTAAATTGTTTTTGCATGAAGTCCCACATGCTAATGCTAATCTGGGTTAGGTAAGGTTCCTTTGGGTGACGTTGACAGTGACAAATGATTGACAAACTGATTGCTGAACTCTGCTATTAATGTCGATATATTCATCTTTGTTAGCTTACGCTGAAGCATTAGACATACGTTTTCTCAAGTTCTTATTAGATGCTGTTATTGGTGGTCACTAATGGATTAACTATGAGATAATTGAATAAAGCTTGCATTAATCTGATGGTTTAGACTTGTAACTAATAGGGAAATAAAAATTGTTAAAACGTTTATTGAGTTGTGGTTATTTATGAAATGTTGATATATTGTCTAATGTTTTATGATTTTCTTAGTGGTTATTGATTGATTACATTGATAATTGAAGTTCATCGATTACTACATAGCTAGGATACGCCATGCGATTCAAAAGGTTCATCGGTCTATATGCGTCCCCTTGTACGTTTACTTACTAAGGACCAGGCACGCTAACACCCTCATAAATCAGAAAATACCCCTTACACAGAAGGCAGGGCATTTCCAAAGCAATCGTATGAGAAGGCAGCCCTCACAGCAGTGAGAAACCAAATAGACTGTTTGTCACTACCAGTCCAGGCCACATTACTAGGCTCATGTCCTGCCTTCTACATACATGGCACCCTGCCCATAGGGCTAGCTAGGGCGTACCTTAGGGGTGACTTACATGTAGTAAAAGGGGAGTGCTGGGCCTGGCATGTAAATGTAGATGCCAGGTCCCTGTGGCAGAAAATTGTGCACACAGGCCCTGCGCTAGCAGGCCTGAGACAGGTTTGAAAGGCTACTTCAGTGGGTGTGGCAAGCAGCACTGCAGGCCACTAGTAGAACTTAATTGACAGGCCCTGGGTATAGGGATACCACTTTACAAGGGACTTATAGGTAAATTAAATATGCCAATTAGGTATAAGCCAATCATACCAAGTTTACAAGGGAGAGCACATGCACTTTAGCACTGATTAGCAGTGAAAAAGTGCTCAGAGTCATAACGTCAGACAACATGGTTCAGAAAAATAAGGAGGAAAAAGGCAAAAGGTTTGGAGAATATACCTGTAAAAGGGCCATGTCCAACATCAAGCCAGTGATATGCTATCCCTTGCTGCCTTCAATTGTTATCCATGACGTCTGCTCAAAATATGTCAAGAGAAACAGGGCTTGTTCTTTGACACCAAAGTGATTCCCATGCCTATGATAACTGTGCAACAGTTCCTTGCTGGTTCTTGTGGGAGTGGTCTAAGCACAAAGCATGCTTCCTCTTCCTCAGGACTAGAGACTTGTGAGATGGATGATCTGAAACTGGGAGGTAAAGATGAAGTTGCCCGTGGTTGCGATTTGCTTTGACAATATAACAATGTGAGTTGTGCTTCAAATGAGTACTAGCTTATGCGTTCAAAGACCAGAGATATTTTAGTGGTTTTCCTTATTGAGCTGGATTAGGTACACAAAATATGCAATAAGCGAGAGGTGGGAATCAATTCATTTTGAAAAAAAATTGAAGTGCAAAAGACTGTGGGAGCTTGAATATTAATATAAATTCAGCTGTATCAGACCATTATTACATGGAAGAAATTAACATTAATGGCTGTGCGGTGTCAGGCAGGTGCCGCTAACTTTTGAAACTTGCTGCTAACTGCTCTTCAAAAGAGTTGACCTTTTGATGCAGAATACCATAATCACATCAGATGTAGGCTTTGTGTTGTTGAAGCAGTAGTTAGTTTGAGAAGAGACAGTGGCCCATATTCACAAGCGACTTGTTCCGCTGGTGCATTACTTTTTTTGATGCACCAATGGTGCTGGCTGCAGACCCATATCTACAAGGCCACTTTGCGTGACTTTACATGACTTTGTAGATATGTGACAAGGCAACGCAGCAGAAGTCACTGCGTTGCCTTACTCTATGTCAAAGAGGCATTCCATGAGTTTTCCATGGGTTCCCATGCAACACCCATGGATTTTGAGCTATTGCCAGATTTACAAGAATTTGTAAACCTGGGAATGTGTCAAAAGCCCACTGCCTCCCCAGGGGCGGAGTAAGGAAGGTGCAATGAGGAGACATACCTTTATTTCTCCGTGCTTGTTCCTTTTTCTTTGTGTGCTGCATTGTGCAGCATATATAGAAAGAGGAAAAATTCTCTCAAGACTGTTTTTGTGTGAAAGTGTCCCTTCCTGCACAAAAACAATCATCCCGGCAACACAGACATCCTTACCCCATGGTGCAAGGGTGTCTACATTTACGAATGGCAGCCCATTGTGCGCCAGTGCAGGGAAAAGGACAGGAATGCAATGTATCTGGTATATACTGCACACTTCTGCACTTTTCTAGGCAGGGCAGCACAACAAGAAAGCTTGTGATGCTGCCCTGCGTCAAAAGCTTGTAAATATGCCCAGGCATGTTTACTGTCTAAATGAGGCACAAGATGTGAAGAAATTGAAAACATTTTACAAAACAGCAAATCACACTTGATTATGAGTTAGGTTTAAACGTTGTAAAGAACACCATTGATAGCAGTTTCACATCCACTGAACAAATAAAAAGGTCTTGATTATGAATGGCGGGCCAATAAGGTGGGTAGTTTAAAAAACAATAACCAACAATGCCATAAGGTGCAATATTTGCTGTGTGTTGTAAATACCACCTATACTGAGTTTTCCCTCAGAAAATGGGGAGTAGCATGTACAATTTATACTTAGCTCACCAGGATGTTGGTTAAGGGAGTGGGAGCCCTTCTCAAGCAACAGCCACAACCCGTGTCATGGTGAACCACAAACGTCACTAAGTTAACCTGTGCTTAACCTTCTGGTAGCTTGGCACAAAAGCAGTGAGGCTTAACTTAAAGGCAATGTGTAAAGTATTTATGCAGCAGTCAAACAGTAATAAAGAGAAAACACAACACAATAAAAATCTTATAACAATTTAGAAAAATACGGTAAAATTGAATAAATAATTTGACTCCTAATTGACAAAAATGGATCCAGTAAGGCTTGAGATGTGCAATTTCAAAGTTTTATGGTAAGTATAGTACCTAAAAGCATAAACTGCCACTCATGGATATCTTCTCATGTGAGACTAGGTGGCAGTCACAAGTTCAGACAGTCGATTGTGGGCCAGATACAGTGACAAGGGTAGTTCCACTGAAAAAGCTGCCTTCTCCAAATCCAATGCAATCAGTCCAGTTCCCTGTGGAGAAGGCAACGAGGAGCTGGGAGAGCACCACTGATGGTCATCTCTGTAGCACACAGGGCAGACCAGGCATCATGGACTGTCATCTTTGTAGTGCAATGATCCTGTTGGGAGTTGCAGACTGTTGTTGCTGGAGCTTTGCATTGGCAGTCACTGAAGGCTGGTGATGCTGTGACATAAAGTGCAGATTTTGCATTGCCGATTGTTGCCGGCGGTCACTGTAGGGCAAAGAATCAGGTCCATCAGAAAATTGTGTTGGTGGTCATTGTAGGTGGCAAGATCTCAGCACAAATGAACCCGTTCCCGGCCACAAAGAGCACAAAACTTCAGGATTCCTCTTTCTTCTGTAGAGGAGTGCATTCTGACGCAAATAAAGGGTCCTGGCCCTGTAAAGCACCTCTTGGGGATCAGGGACTCACTCTTCCAGAGGCCATTAGGGCTAAAGCAGGTCTAGTTGCAGGTCCAGACATTTCAGTTGAGCAGTTGCAGGGAGGCGTCTAGAGCTTGTTACGTCCCCACAGGCACCAAATGGTTAGGGAAAGAAAATGCCAACTTTATAAAAATTGCATTTTCAGAATTGTGACTTAAAATCCAACTTTACTAATAAATAAGGTTTTAACTCACAAATCCTTAGACACCAAACATGAAGTTTCTACCAGCTCCCAAACAAAAGTTTTCACTTATTAAATGTAATAAGCTAACCCAATGTTATGCTATAGGAGAGTTAGGACGCAAAGTAATTGAAAATGAATTTGTGAGTTTTTCTAGTTCAGCTATACTTTATTCTATCAACCAGGATCATAAAAGTACATCAAATACATATAAAACATTGCTTTATATTTAAAAACAAAGAGATACCTACAAATTCTTTGCTAATACTCAACCCACAAATCACATAGCTACCTTTCCCTATACAAAATTAAAAGGGAGGAATGGGACACCACACATGTTGTGCACAACGGTTTCAGCTAGGTCCTAAAACAAAAAAAGACTGGTTAAAATGCTCCATTGGACTACCAGCTTGACCCTCAGTTGCTTCATGTGGGTCAAGTCCTCACTAAAGTGCTAATAATCCCCTTTTACTAAACCTGTTAGGATCACATAAAAATATCAATACTTGACTTAATAAACAGACCATTTGGTCTAAAACTTGGGAGCAAGATAAGACAGTTGGCAATACTACCAAATACATCCTAGATGCAAAGATTAGTTGCATTTTAGGGCGTAAAGGCATTTGTTAAACACATTGCCTTCAGGCATAGTGTAATAAAGTGCAGTAGGCAAATAAAGTGGGAATGCATTTAAAAAGCGAAAGTACCATTGGGTTCCCTGGCTTACCCTCCATTGTTCCATATGTGACCAGTCCTCAATGAGGTTCTAATGCTCCTCTTTTATTAAAATTGATAAAAGCACATAAAAACATAAATAGTCAACTTAACGGACAGACCCTTAGATCTAAAACCTAGCAGCAAAATAAGGCTTTTGAGTGTCTTCTTGTTGTCAGTATTTCTAAATACATCCTAGACACACAGACTTAGTTGCATTTTATGGCATAGATGCAATTGAATTTTGATCTCACATGCTGTTGCTCTACCTTTAACCCAATTTGGTAGCCACATTGCCACCTGGCATAGTGTAATAAAGTGCAATAGGCAAATAAAGTGCTAACGGGAGACACGCTACCACTGGCCAGTCCTTTGTTAAAATGATAGCCAATAGGGTACAGTCCTCTCTACCAGATAATTAAATCACTAGGGTCATCATGTCAATGGCTCACCCGGTCTCTTCCAGAAGCTAACTCATTTGATGTACATCATACACTCTGAAGCACTTATATCTCCAGATCAAGGCTGCCAGTAGGTGGATCTGGAGATATGTGCTTCAGAAGTCCAGGTATTTTGCAACCCTAAATACCATCAGCCTGGAGCTGTCAGATCTCAAAATACTAAGTGCATCCAGATACCTCCCTGTGCCCAATATCCTGCATAATGCCAATAGCCACTATCTCATCTGGCTGCAATAAGACAAGCAAAAAAAATATGACATGGTGTCTAATGACCCTCTACACACCAGGTACTTGACAGTCAAAAGAGATGAGACACTTGAAATAACCACAACCCAGATAAAGGAAGCTAACAACAAATAAAGGCAGACAATAAATCATTCTAAATATTTTTTAAATACCCACTTGTTGAGGTACTAATTTTGATCAATGCTAAAGCTACCAGACCCAACCCTTTGGGAAGGTTCAACCAAAAACAGTGGTCAGCTGTCAGGCTGGATTGGCTCTATCTGGTTATAGGCAGTGAATCACAATTAGTAAAACAGACAGCAATTTTGATTGGTTGGCTTCAATAAATTAGAATTGGTCTACATGGTTAGACTATTTTGATTGGAATCTAGTAAGCCATTCTGAAAGATATTGTCTTGGCATTTTATTTATCCTTACCTATTATGTTCTCTAATGGATATCCGGAATGGAATCTGGCAGTAGTTCACTCTTTCTTCAAGGAACCATTTTGTTTTTCTCTACCCTTAACTGTGGATCAAATCCAGGATGTGGCTGATTTTTAGGTTCAGCAGGCCATATACAAATACAAAATGGCATCCCAAAATTTCAGTTCCCAAATTACGAGTCTCTTTATCATACTGTGTTTTCCAGGGATGTTAGGGATACTCTTTGCACCTCTCAGGGAAAGGGCATCATCATCCTCATGGTGGTATTTCACTTTGGTAACAATATCAAACACGATGGCCAACACTATTGTAAAATATAGGAAAAATATTCAAGTTTATAATGCTTTTAAATATAATAAAAACATTTTAATGTATCAAAAACTTGTACTAGAACTAACAACATAATTACAGCACAATAACACAACAAATAAACATGTAATGAAAATAAAACATGTATATATGTACCTAATTAATTTACAGTAAATTTTTAACAATAATTAAAAAATAAACACCCTCATTAACAATTTTATTTTTTATTTACCATCCAGGGCATATTGTTAAAGCATGTGTTCAAATAATGTAAGTAATGTTTCATATTTTATTTTAATTACATTTATTGTTATATGTTTAATGTAATACAATGACTCACTTATTGTATGTAACTTTTTATCAATATATAATATTGATATATTAATTATATAATTAAATTGCCAAACGCATTTAATTTATCTAACATTAGTTCCCAATTGGGTGTTATTTTATTTCTCTGCGTCTTTGATTTTCAATGGGGGTAGGTTGCAATCCCAGTGGCCTAAAGTTTTTAAGGAGGGCTGTCATCAAAATATTGATATATTCTGACTCCACCCTATTTCAGATAGGGGTTATTTCCAGATAGGCTGTATTAATAGTCGAGAACTGATTGTCGAGTGACCCATGTGGAGAAGTTGTCACCATTTTTTACCAGATTGACACGATTGCACTAAACCTGTGCAAGTGTTAAAATTATTGTAAATATAGTATGCACTTGTTTGCGGATTATTACTAGGATCCAAAGAAAGCAAAAGGTGCACTTTTCACTTATATTTTGTATTGAGTGCCAGATATTTGTTAAAGTTCAATAGTCTTTGTCTTAAAGAGGTGGCCTCATCTCTTACCTTCTTTGGCTATGATCTTTTATTGCTCCAGAAGTATATGGATGAGGCGCCTAAAATTCATATAGTTGTTTCCCAATGGTGATGATTCTCTTGCATGACTTCATCTTGCGATGCACATCTGGAAACAAAAGCCTAGTCCAAATACTATAATTTGCATGTAATCATTTTTCTTGGACATGGCTCAGTAGATTACTACTCACGGAGACAATCAAAAGCATAGGTATTCGCTTTTACATTATTTGATCACTTGACTTGATGGTATTACCAGCGGGAGATGGGAAAGGCAAGAAGGCAAAGCATGGATACATTTCATAATGCAAATGTTAACTGTCCAAAATTGAGCCCAGGATATATTTTAAATAGTTGATTAATTTCCAAAATACACAGGGAAAATAAAGACAATGGGGGTCATTACAACATTGGCGGTAAAAGGCACTTACCGCCGTGCAGAAGACCGCCAATACACCGCTGTGGCCGCAGTAGACTGCCACAGCTATTATGACACACATCTCGAAATCCGCCGAAATTCAGACACCCACACAACACCGCCACACCAAAGGTCAGTGATAAACTGGCAGAAACAAATCCTCCACCTCCACGCCAACAGAAACACGCCCATGCTATTACGACCCACGAATCCACGCGGCGGTCTTTCAACCGTGGTATTCCATTGGCGGTACAAAATACACACACATCTACAAAACACCGCCACATTGAACAATCACAAATACACACACCTGATACACATACAAACAACACTCCCACACACCCAACACAATATAAAATACACACCCACATCACCCACAAACCCGTACGACCAGAAATTCTGAACAAAGGCCAGAGAGACAGCCCAGGAATTGACCACCCCATCACACAGAGGCACACAACACCATCACCCACACAACATCCACGCACAAAACACCACAAACCACTACACTCACCACACACATCACCACATACACCACCCCACACCTCACCCACACCACCCCATGGCACGCCAAAGACATCCCCGCTTCTCCGAGGAGGAGCTCAGGGTCATGGTGGAGGAAATCGTCCGAGGTAGAGCCACAGCTATTCGGATCACAGGTACAGCACACATCAATATCCAGGAAGATGGAGTTATGGCGCAGAATAGTGGACAGGGTGAACGCCGTGGGACAGCACCCAACAAATAGGGAGGACATCAGGAAGAGGTGGAACGACCTACGGGGGAAGGTGCGTTCCACGGTCTCCAGGCACAACATCGCGGTGCAGCGGACTGGCGGCGGACCCCCACCTCCTCCCCCACAAGTAACAACATGGGAGGAGCAAGTCTTGACCATCTTGCATCCTGAGGGCCTCGGAGGAGTCGGTGGAGGATGGGACACTGGTAAGTCAAATCTCAACTATCATATCCCCCACCCTACCTGCATGCTATCACACACCCCCACCCTCACACCCTCCCCTATCACTCAAAATCCTCACTAATCTACCCATAACACTAACCACCCATCCCAACACCAAGCCCTGCATGACACAACTAAGCATGGACACCCCTCACTAAAGCATGCTTACTGCACATACCCAGAACAACCCCCCCAACCATCATCACACAAGCCCCCATACAGGAATGCTTGCACTGGGGTACACGCACACCCACCCATTGCACACCATTACACACACACATGCAATAATCATGCTCTTATACCCCTGCAGGAACCCGAAGGACCGTTACCACACCAAAGGGTCCAGACAACACCACTCCACCCACAGAAGAGGCCCACTGTGACGAGAGCAGCTCTGCCCTACTGGATCTTGATGACCAGCCCGGACCATCGTGGGCCTCAGGACAGTCGGTTTCCCTTGCACAGGCACAGCCCAACACCGACCTTCCACCCTCTGGTAACACCAGCACAGCACCCACCCAGCGGGCCCAAACCTCCCTACCCAGGACAGGTCAATCAGCGGTGTGTCGACCACTACAGGGCACCCAGGGTAACCCACCACCCCAACAACAACAGGGAGCTGGGGGCAGTGGTAGTGGGCACACGGTCCAGGGGACGGAGGCACAGGAACTTGGGGAACTGGGAGGGCTGCTGTGCGACAGGGGGCGGACAGGCCAAAGGAACCCACTCTCCACGAGGCCCTATCCTCCATCATGGGAGCATACCACCACTCCCAGGAGACGATGGCCACGGTCCTGGACAAGTTGCAGGAGACCCTGCGCCTGCAGGAGGAGCAGTATATGGGGTTAAGGGAAGAGCTCAGGACCATCGGCTCCACCCTGGGCACCATCGTAGGGATGCTGAAGGACATACAGCAGACCTTGAGGGACACCGTGGCACTCCATGGGGCCCCTGACACTAGCCACGACGATGAACTGCCCACCACCTCCACCGGCGCTAGTGGACAGGACGCCCCACCACAGGACCACCACACCAGCACCACATCCCCTGCAGATGGACAACCACCACGCAAGCGGTCCCTGAGATCCAGGAACAGGACAGAGCAAGATGGCAAGACCCCCACCAGGAAATGAGACCACCATGATTGTCCTCCCACTGTCCCACTTTGTTACCCTGTCCATAGTCGAACTGCCCCAGCTCCACTTCCAATGCCCAGATGGGCAGTGCACCAGTGAGACTAATAGACTGGACTCTGCCATGGACATTCCTCCACCATCCCCCATCACCATTTTACAACCCCCCTTCATTGTTTTGAGCACTTAAATAAACACCCTTGAAACACAAAACAATC
Organism: Pleurodeles waltl; assembly: GCF_031143425.1. Lineage (NCBI taxonomy): Eukaryota > Metazoa > Chordata > Amphibia > Caudata > Salamandridae > Pleurodeles > Pleurodeles waltl. The sequence goes on along the minus strand of NC_090436.1, from coordinate 273,795,330 downwards.
TGGAGTCAGTCTATGATTTGGTACTTTGTATTATCAATGACAGTGTCATAATGGCTGTACCATTGTAAGGCTAACATACCTATGTCACACATCACAAGCCCATGAAGGATGCAAACAGTTGACACGTAGGTTACCACACCTGTGAAATTGAAATTGAAGGGTACAACTCAGTTAACAAATAGTGATTGAAATGGAGGAACAGGATAGAGGTACACGTGTGAAAGTTAATGTAATGTTAAACCTGAAAATGTTCCCACCTGTGTGTCACTGGAAATATTGCTGTATGACTGACTCCCTGTTGTCGTTTTCTTCTTCCTCAGTTTCATCCTCATCACTGTCCACAGGCTCCACGGGCTCCACAGCTGCTACAACACCGTCATCTGGATCATCCTCCTGCAGAAAAGGCACCTGTCGTCGCAATGCCAAATTATGGAGCATGGAGCAGGCGATGATGATGTCGCACACCTTCTTCGGTGAGTAGAATAGGGATCCACCTGTCATATGGAGGCACCTGAACCTGGCCTTCAGGAGGCCGAAGGTGCGTTCGATCACCCTCCTAGTCCGCCCATGGGCCTCATTGTACCGTTCCTCTGCCCTGGACCTGGGATTCCTCACTGGGGTCAATAGCCAGGAAAGGTTGGGGTAACCAGAGTCTCCCAATAGCCATACACGGTGCCTCTGGAGTTGACCCATCATATCAGGGATGCTGCTATTCCACAGGATGTAGGCGTCATGCACAGATCCAGGAAACATAGCATTTACCTGGGAGATGTACTGGTCTGCCAAACAGACCATCTGGACATTCATCGAATTATAATTCTTCCGGTTCCTGTACACCTGTTCACTCCTGTGGGGGGGGACCAGAGCTACATGGGTACCATCAATAGCTCCTATGACGTTGGGGATATGTCCAAGGGCATAGAAGTCAGTTTTCACTGTAGCCAAATCCTCCACCTCAGGGAAAATGATGTATCTCCTTATGTGTTTCAGCAGGGCAGACAACACTCTGGACAACACGTTGGAAAACATAGGCTGGGACATCCCTGATGCCATGGCCACAGTAGTCTGAAATGACCCACTTGCTAGGAAATGGAGCACTGACAGCACCTGCACGTCAGAGGGGATTCCAGTCGGATGATGGATTGGTGACATCAGGTCTGGCTCCAACTGGGTTCACAGTTCCTGGATAGTGGCACGGTCAAAACAGTAGGTGACGATGACATGTCTTTCTTCCATTGTCAACAGGTCCACCAGCGGTCGGTACACCGGAGGATTCCGCCATCTTCTTATATGTCGCAGCTGACGGTGCCTACGAAGGACAACAGCGAAGAACCAGTCATTATTCCTCCAGGTATGTACCCACAGTTACACACAAGACTACACCAGACACAAAACCCTTCCTGTATGTGTGTTGAGTGAAGGCCTAGCTATGTGTGACACAGAAGTTAATGAAGCCATGTGGGCCCTTGAAATGGTGGCTGCCTGACCTCTAAAGTGGGACAATGGGATTGTGGGGTAACTGCGCTGGCATTGCACACCGTCGCGGTAGGCGGTCGTAGACCACGGCGCAATGCTGCATTGGTTAACGTTGGACCCTATGGGTCCCAGGAGCGAATTAACAGGTGCGCTGGGGGTGATGATGCGCACCGCCGCGGACGTCACCGCCGCGGACGTCACCGCCATTTTTAATCTGTTCAATCACTAGATACCTGACCTTCGACACAAGAGGACCTACACTGCTAGTACTGCTGTGACCTCGGTCTGGAAGCGACGATGGCTGCTGCGTCTGGGGAAAGGGCCCCTGCCTTCACTGCACAGGAGTTGGAGAAACTTGTGGATGGGGTCCTCCCCCAGTACACGCTACTCTACGGTCCTCCAGACCAACAGGTCAGTATACAGCGAGCACGTTGTATGGGCTAGGCCTGAGTGGAGAGGGCTGGGTGGAAGAGGGAAGGGGGCAGAGTTCATAGAACATTAATGTATGGGAATGAATGGGCCACATGGCCAGAGTAGGGAGGGGGCCACTCACAACAACGGTGCAGTTGGTAATGACTGTTCCTCTTCCCTTGTGCATGCCATGTAGGTCAGCGCCCACCAGAAGAGGGACATTTAGCGTGCCATCGCCAAGGAGGTCCGGACCCTGGGGGCCCACCAGAGACGAGGCACCCACTGCCGGAAGAGATGGGAGGACATTCGCCGCTGCAGCAAGCAGACGGCAGAGGCTCAGCTGGGGATGGCCTCCCAATGTGGGAGGGGTGCCCGTCGCACCATGACCCCCCTGATGTTCCGGATCCTGGTGGTGGCCTACCCGGAGTTGGATGGGCGCTTTAGGGCATCACAGCAGACACAAGGGGGTGAGTACAACCTCATTCTGCTGACTTTGCGTGCAGTGAAGGTGTCTGGGAGGGGAGGTGGGCTGTGGGTGTCCCTAGGCCAGGGCGAGTTAGGTAGGCAAGGCCCCCCGTAATGTAGGCCATGTGACACTCAACCCCACCTCAGCAGAGTGCCAAGTCAAGGTATAGTTGCCCCAGTGTCATCCATGTGCGCAGATGTCCACCATTGCCATGTAAGCCATAACCCAGAAATTGCATGTGCAGAGAGCAGGCGTACGGCGTTATGCAGGGGGCTTCTGCGTCTGTCTTGTCCACCAACGGTAGCGGAATGCCATGCCCTCAACCTGTCTTTCTTCTGTCTCCCCCCCCTTTTCCTGCTCTCCCTGTCCTTTTGTACATCAGCATCAACAGGCGGAGGTTCAGTGGCACCGGAGCACGAGGGAGCTGCATCCCACATGGCCATAGAGGGCCACACCACGGACTCAGAATGCACCAGTGAGTCAGAGGGCGAGGGGAGCTTCACGTCGGCCACCGGATCACCAACCAGCGACACGGACTCGTCCGCCGATGGGAGCTCCCCTGTGGTGGCGGCACCATCTGTGCCCCCCACTTCAACAGGTACAGCCGCCACCTCCCCTACCAGCACCGCCCTCCCAGCAGCCCCTCAGTGTTCGCCCCGTGCCCACTCACCCAGGAGGGTGGGCATCACCTTCGCCCCAGGCACCTCAGGCCCTGCCCCAGTCACCCCTGCGGCCCTCAGTGAGGAGGCCATTGACCTCCTCAGGTCACTCACTGTTGGGCAGTCTACCATTGTGAATGCCATCCAGGGTGTAGAATGAGAGTTGCAACACGGTAATGCATTCCTGGAGGGCATTCATTCTGGTCAGGCTGTCCTTCAGCGAACCCTGCAATCTCTGGCCTCAGCACTGATGGCAGCCATTGTCCCTGTGTCTAGCCTCCCCCCTCCAACTTCCTCCACCCAGACCCAATCCCCTGTACCCCAGCCCATCCCAAGCACACCTACAGACCAGCATGCACACAAGTCAACACACAAAAGTAGCTCAAGCAAACATAGGCACCACACATCCCACAGGCACTCACACAAGCATCACACCCATAGAGACACAGCAACATCCACTGTCTCCACTGTGTCCCCCTCCTCCTCTTCTCCCTCCTCCCTCCCAGTCTCGTCTACACACACAACTGCATGCACCACATCTTCAGGCACCATGAGTCGCACAAGGAGACCCAGCACCCCATGCCGCTCACCTGCACTCACCTCCCCCACTGCCATTTACACGTCCCCTGTGTCCTCTCCCAGTGTGTCTGTGACGCCCCCTCCAAAAGTACACAAACGCCAGCAATCACTCACTCAACATCCATCCACCTCACGACAGCCTCCAGTACCCGCACCTGCGCCCAAAACAGCTAAAGTGACACCTCCGACAACCACCTCCTCTTCCTCCACTCCCAGACCCCCTCCAGCTACCCATCCCAGTGTTCGTCAGAAAGTGTCCCTCTGTAAAATTGACCTTTTTGCCCCCACCCCCCCTCCAATTCATCAGTCCCGTCGTAGCGCCTCAGCCAAAAAGCCTCCAGTACCAGTGGTGCGTGTTGAAGGCTTTTGGAGTGCACCGGCCACTAGGGCAGGCAGTAGGACCCGGAGCCAAGGCACTGGCAGCCCACCCCCTGTAAAGGCTCTCAAATTGGAGAGTGGACGACGGGACCGTGTTAAGACTCCTAATGGGACAACAACAGACATGGGTTCGAAGGGGATTGGTGAATCAGTTGTGACACCAACAAAGGTAGGGAAGGTCCAGAGTAAGTCTGCCCAGCCTGTTGTGAGTGTAACCAGACACAACCGCCAGCACCGTCATCACTGGTCCAGAGACCACCGCCAGAGTCACAGCCCAGGAGGGCCCAAGTATTCTCACTGGTCCAGAGACCACCGCCGGAGTCCCAGCCCAGAAGGGCCCAAGTATCGTCACTGGTCCAGAGACCACCGCCGGAGTCCCAGCCCAGGACGGCCCAAGTATCGTCAATGGTCCAGAGACCACCGCCGGAGTCCCAGACCAGGAGGGCCCAAGTATCGTCACTGGTCCAAAGACCACCGCCGGAGTCCCAGCCCAGGAGGGCCCAAGTATCGTCACTGGTCCAGAGACCACCGCCGGAGTCACATCCCAGGAGGGCCCAAGTATCGTCACTGGTCCAAAGACCACCGCCGGAGTCCCAGCCCAGGAGGGCCCAAGTATCGTCACTGGTCCAGAGACCACCGCCGGAGTCCCAGCCCAGGAGGGCCCAAGTATCGTCACTGGTCCAAAGACCACCGCCGGAGTCACAGCCCAGGAGGGCCCAAGTATCGTCACTGGTCCAGAGACCACCGCCGGAGTCACAGCCCAGGAGGGCCCAAGTATTGTCACTGGTCCAAAGACCACCGCCGGAGTCACAGCCCAGGAGGGCCCAAGTATCGTCACTGGTCCAGAGACCACCGCCAGAGTCACAGCCCAGGAGGGCCCCGGCTGCCACAGCCCCGCTGGGCAATGAAGGGACGTCATGCCACACACCAATGCCCAGTGTAGAGAACGTCATGCCACTCACCAATGTCCGTATCAGAACCGCCATGGCAAAGCACCGCTGAACAGTCCTGAACCACCATGGCAAAGCACCGCTGAACAGGGCAAAGACCGCCATGTCAAAGCACCGCTGAACAGGGCAAAGACCGCCATGGCAAAGCACCGCTGAACAGTCCTGAACCGCCATGGCAAAGCACTGCTGAACAGGGCAAAGACCACCATGGCAAAGCACCGCTGAACAGTCCGGAACCGCCATGGCAAAGCACCACTGAATAGGGCAAAGACCGCCATTTCAAAGCACCGCTGAACAGGGCAAAGACCGCCATGTCAAAGCACCGCTGAACAAGGCAAAGACCGCCATGGCAAAGCACCGCTGAACAGGGCACAGACCGCCATGGTGAAGACCGCTGAACAGGGCAAAGACTGTGTAGGAATGAAAAGGCCGCCACATCAGGCATCCTTATCCCATGTGCAGCTGGGACAGTGACAGGACACTACCTTTCACGGGGAGACTCATCCAGTCTGGGCACCAGTCCTCCCCCAGTACCAGTAGGGACCTGCATCAACTTGGGAGACTGTGGCTTTGCACTCCCCAGGATGGCACAGTGGGCAACCCACCCACTGTAGAGACTTGTGAGACTGTGGCTTTGCACTCCCCAGGATGGCACAGTGGGCAACCCACCCACTGTAGAGACTTGAGAGACTGTGGCTTTGCACTCCCAAGGATGGCGCAGTGGGCAGCCCACCCACTGTAGAGACTTGTGAGACTGTGACTTTGCACTCCCCAGGATGGCACAGTGGGCAACCCACCCACTGTAGAGGCTTGAGAGACTGTGGCTTAGCACTCCCCAGGATGGGGCAGTGGGCAACCCACCCACTGTAGAGACTTGTGAGACTGTGGCTTTGCACTCCCCAGGATGGCGCAGTGGGCAACCCACCCACTGTAGAGACTTGTGAGACTGTTGCTTTGCACTCCCCAGGATGGCGCAGTGGACAACCCACCCACTGTAGAGACTTGTGAGACTGTGGCTTTGCACTCCCCAGGATGGCGCAGTGGGCAACCCACCCACTGTAGAGACTTGAGAGACTGTGGCTTTGCACTCCCCAGGATGGCGCAGTGGGCAAACCACCCACTGTAGAGACTTGTGAGACTGTGGCTTTGCACTCCCCAGGATGGCGCAGTGGGCAAACCACCCACTGTAGAGACTTGAGAGACTGTGGCTTAGCACTCCCCAGGATGGCACAGTGGGCAACCCACCCACTGTAGAGACTTGTGAGACTGTGGCTTTGCACTCCCCAGGATGGCACAGTGGACAACCCACCCACTGCAGAGACTAGAGAGACTGTGGCTTTGCACTCCCCAGGATACATCAATGGGCATGGAGCCCCGTCGCGGATCTGGCTTCGCATTCATCTGGTTGAGGTGCTCCACCTTCCCTTCCCCCTGAGGTGCCTGTAGTATTTCGATCTGATGCCCCGGCAGTGTTCTCTCCGATAGTGGTCAGGTATCGTTAGTGGGCCTCGCCCATGCATTTTTGGACTGTTGGTGCACGGACATTGTTGTGTACATATCTGCACTACTTCTCGTATTGTATCTATAATTATGAGTGAATTTGAAATATATCTGTATATTTTTGTATGACATGTATAGTGGCACATTACATAGATTGACCGAATTTCGCATTGTCTATTCATTCTTCCGGGGGGATTGTGGGTTATTACTGTGATTTATTGTGAATGCATTGGTGTGTATGTTGTAATATGCTAGGGTGGGGGTGTTTGGTGGGTGTCCCCCTAACTTTTGCCTCCCCTCTCCCCTGTGTCGTAGGTGCAGTACTCACCGGTGTCTTCGGTGCCTACGTAGCTGTTGGTCGTAGAGGAGCAGAAAGACAAGGGCAGGGAGTATTTGTAATTCCGGCTCCATGGCGGCCTCCTTCCTCATGGGATGTGTTGAGGTGAGTGTTTTCCCACAGCAAAAGCTGTGTCCGCCGTGTTTTTATCCACGGTGAATCCGCCCCGGAAAAGGTGGCGGATTGGTAGGTTGTAATACTGTGGGCAGTACATTGTCTCCGCCTGTCTGTTGGCGGTGACCGCCGCGCTGTTTGTCTGTACCGCTGTGGCAGGTGGTGTGTTAAAGTGGCTGTCTTTGTTGGCGGATTCCGCCAGGGTCATAATTCCCTTTTTTTGTCCGCCGGCCTGTTTGCGGTTTTACCGCTGCTTTAACACAGTCCGCCAGGGTTGTAATGACCCCCAATATCTCTGTTGTGCAATGGTGATCACAGAACCCTATCAGGAGATGCCCTATGCAGTAAAAGCACAATAATGTGATCCTTTGAAAACTGTTAGTTCACTAATTACACTGAGTAGTACAAAACAAACCGATAGACAAAATACATGCTAACATTTAGCCCCATCATTTGTGTCCAGATCAGGGAACAGTCATTTTTCCGGTAGGAAATACGAAAATGGCAACATTTGAACAGGGAATTACAGGACACAAATAAATAGTTTAGTTTTCTAATTATATTACAATTTAGGGCTTTGAGAATAAAGAATGATCCTGCTATAACCATAGTAGACATATTCTTTAATTTAGTGGATCTAGAGATTTTATTTAAAAAAATTCGTTTATTATGCACTTCCTAGAAGCAGACTCAAGGTGTGCAAGTGTATTGTGACTGCATCCAAAGAAAAATTACTAGGGAAGTGAAGAAAAGGGAAATGGAACCAGCTCCTCTCATGATTGATACAACCACTTTAGTAGTAAAACTTCTGCCACGTTAGTGGACCACTCCAAATATGGCAGATTTTCGACCATCACATTAGCAGTCAGATATTACACTAATCAAAATGTAAACCAGCCTTTACAATTCATTTAACTGAAATGTTTTTAAATTGCATCGCTGGGACAAAGTCGTGACTTTGGGTTCCTTGGAACTTGTCTCTAAAAACCTTGGTAGTTAGAGACACATTATTGCTGGATGTAGCTATTGGTGGTAATGTTCATTTATACTTAACAGTGAGGGAGTTGCTGTCATTTTCCGGTATTTTCTTCACCTTAACAGGTGTATGTAGTGTTAGGATTTATCTACTAGGTTTATTGAGGTCTCTGACTCTGTGGCAGAGCAGTCACAATTTGGATATCCTACATTTCTACTGCTATGCTACTCTACAAAATTGTTGAGCATACAGCATGGAAAGATCCAAGGCCTACTGGAAACAAACCCATGTGGGTGCAGAATATATCACGTCTTTCCATATTATCTACTGATAGTCCTTGCCTTTAATTTGAGTATGCAAATATGTTGGCATTTGCTCAATCAGAAATGTGTAAAAAATAATTGTTTTTCCATGCATGTTCTAAGTTAACCCCTTGGCCATAATCTACTGCTACATGACTGCCAGCAATGTTTTATGTGTGTAGGTGAAGAAGAAATATCATGTAACGCAGTTTCCATTCGTCCCGATAACTTTCACTCCGTCAAAAACAGTCGTACAACGGTATCACATTTAAAAAGAAACATGAAAACCTTATGTGAGCAAGAGTTCGCCAAAACCGTATTTTTATGACGATCTATTTATTGTCAACTATTACACACTTATTGATGTTGGACTTCTGCCAATGGGGACGGGGTTTATAGTATAATGGAGGCATGTGAACTAACCTATCATTCCCACATATGCATCTTGATGAACACTCCATGGACTGATCTGCTTTCACTGAGGTCCTAATTGAGCGAAGGGCAGTACTGGTACACGTGCCAAAAATGACAATTGCCAGGAGCAACATTCTCAAGCTTGCCCTCTTCTCATTTACAGTTCAGAGGAATGTGGCTTCCTGATTGCTGATCGGCCGTAGGATCCATTGTTAGGAAAATCCTCGCGCCGACAGCACGACTGAGAAGACGGAGCAAGAGTAGCTTCCCCTCATCCCACAATTTTAGGGCTCAACTATCCCATGCCATTCGGGCTGGCGTCTGTTTTGTTTAAGTCCTTCATGCCAAGCATGGAGGCCCATGACGGAACCTCCCTCCCCCCTCAGAAATCACCAAGCATTGGGAGTGAAATGCCAACTCATGGGCATCAGGATTTGTTTTTCCCAAAGGTTAACTGGTGCTTTGTGGGCTTGTCCCTGGAAGTAACATAAAAAGACAGAAGGATCACTATGATGTAATGGCTGACATATTAGTCGCCATTGCTCTTTCCCTTTGTAGAGGGTCCCATCACTAATGAGCGAGCCACGCTGGGGAAAAAAATATCCGCACAAACGGAGAGAAACTCTCAATTCCATATTCAGCATGCCAACAGCAGACAGTAAACACCAGCTGCTCCAGCTATTCAGCCTCAGGTCCAACAATCAATTCATAATGTATACATCATTTTAACTGAACTGGTTCGTTAAATAATACAATATATTTTTGTAGAAGAATGATCGTTGCCAACTCGATTAGCTAAAAGCGAAACCTTCAGAATACAAATACCTGATTAAAGATTAAGCACGTTCTGTCAATCTGAGGTACTACTCCTTCTTAATGAAAAATGATGCTGTGGACTATCGTTGATATTTGGGGAAATAATCCCCGGTTGCTGCCATCATGTTCTTTATTCTTTGCTTAAGTTTCTCTTTGGTATAGTGAACTTCTTTTGCTTCAAAATACATTTGGATGACATTTGGGCTGCCTTTGTTTTGGAATTGGGTGATTTCCAGCTCTAGGCAATATTGTGGCTTTAGTTTTTTAGAAATACATTTTATATTGCAATTATATATCGTTAACAAAGGCCTATTTAGTGTGGGGGAATTATCATTGAACGTTCAATGCTTGCCGGGCACACTGTCATGGCAACCTGGTTGGCATTTATTTCTTTTACAGAAACAAATGTCCAAATCTATTTTTATTGCATAGTAAAAACAATGTCCCCAAGGTAGGTTTTTGTTTCTCTTACCACTGTGGGAGAGTCATTGTTTTTCCTATTCGCACAAAAAATTATTATCATGAACAGGAAGGTCCATCATAAGTAGGACAGGCCATCCAATGCTGAGCGAAGGACAAGTCAAAAGGACTTTCTAATGGCAGAGGCAGTTGCGTCGCCATCATCTGAAACCAAGTAGTTTCTATGCGTCTCCATGGGGTGGGGGAACAGTGAAGTTGGTGCTTGGGGTATCTGTTAATTTGCAGCATATAGCATACTTGAGCACACCTACAAACTAATTCCTTAGTCTTTAAATTTAGATTTTCTGCAAAGAGCCCCCAATAAATCTCCGTGCACCAAGGAATAGAATACACATATCAAGACAACAATGAAATCAACAAAAAGTTTAATTAACTCTCTACTTACAGAATATTCTTTCAACTTTTTAAATATTTCTAAGGTAATGGAACTATAAAGTTCCAACAAAGATGATCCAATTAGCTTAAACACATTTAGTACAGCTCTCATTTTAAACAATACTCTACATTGTAGTTTCTTTTCTCATGTCTTTTATATAAATGCCAATATACAATGCGGGCTGGCCCTCCAGTGCTGATTAATTAATCTGTGTACTACTACTACAGCTCAATACAGAAATCTTTAATTTGATGTCAAACAATACTTACCATCCATTGGAGCATCACAGGTACTATGCACTTTTTAAAAAGAATCATTCAAGGTGCACAGCAAAAAGTAAGTCTTGGACCTAGCCCTTTGAAACATGTCTCACGCCATTGCAGCCTCTAGTGCTGTTTTAATCTGCCATTTTGCCTTGGCAAAATAAACGTTTTGCCAGGCCCAAACTTCATTTTTAATACATATATATAAATCACCCTTAAGGCTCATAGGGCAGGGTGCCTTGTAATACAGGTACTGGTAGTGCAAAATTCTTAAAGTAGTTTTTCACTACTGTAAGGCCTATCTCTCTCATTTACTAACATGGGGTTACCTTATTACTTTTAATAAGCAATACTATTTGATTGGGAGCAGATAGAGAAATGCTGTTTGGACTCAAATTGATTATAATTTTAAATAATCTCACACTTCAGTAAATTATCACTGTCTTGCTCTAACCACATGTTGACCGCTGCCAGTGTCATGGGTCCAATGACTGTCAATGGCTCTTCTGCTGGGCTTTTTGTATTGCTGTATTGCTGCCAAGACAGTGAGACTATGGGGCCATTCCGCCATTCCGCCCGGATGGTTGGGCTGTACCCATCCCCACTTACATTTCAAAGGACTTTGTCACCTGCACACCACTAGTCTTTTGTCAGCCAAGACCTCTTGGAGTCTCGACAGCCGAAGGGGAAAACCTTCCAGAAGCAGATGTTGGGGTATTGAAAGGAAAATCCCCACTTCAAAAGATGGCCCTTGATAAGTATAAATAGTGGACCTCTAGAGCCACTTTTCCGTACATCCTAGACATTACAGAAGAAAGACTGCCGGAGGACAAATCTGCTGCTTGAGGCCTGCCTTGTTCCCAAATGCGTGTCCTGCTGCTTCCAGAGGGTTGTCTTGCTACTTGAGGCCTGCTGCTTGAGGTCTGCCCTGGTCTCTGAGAAAAAAGACTGAGCTCCAAGGGCAAGTTAGCTGACCTCCTCTTCTGAGCTATAGCCACAACAAGGTCCAGGGGCCTCCCTGGAACTGCCTGGCTGACCTGCTGTACTGCACCTACCTGGACCTGCAACAGGACTTCTCCAGGCCCTCCTGGCCTCCACTAGAGCTTTCCCAGCTCCTGAGCCGTTGACTGGCATCAGAGTGCACTCCTCTTCAATCAAAGGAGAAACCTATCTACATGAAGTAATCTGCTTTGACACAATCTACTAAAAGAAAGGCTAGAGAAGTTGGAGGAAGAAAACTAACAATGTCCTCATATTTTTGTAACACTTTACACTTCAATTTAAATACTTACCAATGAACTTGAATCTTCTACCTGTGAAAAAATAGTGTTGAACAAACTTACTGTAAAAAATCGGATTATTGGTTGAAGGGGCAAAAGCCCCACTAAGGCAACAACCACAAACCTTGTCACGGTAAAGACCAAAAAGTCACTAAATTAACCAGTGCTTAACCCTCTGGTAGCTTGGCTCAAAGCAGTCAGGCTTAACCTAGAGGCAAAGTGTAAAGTATGTATGCAGCACACAAACAGTAGTAAAGTGAAAACACCATACGACAAAAATCTCAAACCAATTTAGAAAAATACAGTATATTATAATAAGTAAAATGATACCAGAACAACAAAAGTCCCATCAGTAGAAATGGAGATATTACATTTCAGGGTTTATAGAGAAAATATCATCAAGAAGCAAAAGCTCCAATTGAGGTTATCTGGTGATGCAGGATAGGAGGAAAGTCACAAGTTCAAGCTGACCGTGATAGAGCATGGGTCAGATACAGGTACCAGACTGGACGTGCTGAATAGTTACAGTCTCAAACCCAGCATGAGGAGCTCCTTTTGCGTTGAAGGGGGTTGCAAGGAAGAGGCTTCTGGCACGAGTATTGAAACTGTTGTTGCTGAAGCATGAAGTGCAGGTCTTGCATTGCCAGCTATCGTGGATAAGTTCTGTGGGTGTAAAAAGCAGGTCCTGTTGGAGCGTCGCTCTGGTGGTCATCACAGGCGTCCGATCTTCAGCCTGAAGAAGTCACTTTGTGAACAAAAGGAGTTCAAACTTCACGATTTTCACCTTTGCTTCATAAGCAGTGCCCAATGATGCCAGCCAAAGGTCCACGACGTGATGTACATCCTCTAATTGAGAGTTAGAGGATTAAAAAAAAACTAAGCACAGCCTCCCTAGTCAGAAAAATTGCAACACAAAAGGTGCTTAGGTTGAGAAGAGATTTCTTTGCTTTCGTAGGTCATCTGTGGATATTCTTTGAGAAATCGACCCACCTGTTGTGGCATGCTTTATTAGCAACCTATCCACACCACCTTGCTTGACTCACCTGCTATACCGGAGTTCAAATAAAATGAGCTGGCCAATTGCAGGGATCCAGGTCCTTTTTTTACTAAAAATATATCATAGTATACCCTGTGGTAAATTCCACTTTATTGGTGGCCTATCTTAGAAATGTTCCTGTCTAATGGATATAAGATGTACAGTGACCCATCCATCCACTAATGGCTAGCCAACATGTTTGGCCTATTTATATGCGAATATGAATCATCGACATTCATCAGGGCTTGAATTGATTTGGTATCCTAGTTTACATCGCATGCATCCCATGCATCACACTAAAGAATGCAAAATATATTTATATGACCTGTTTTGTTTATGCTTGAAACCTGCAGAAACATAAAGCATATTTTTTCAGAAAGTCAGTCTCTGCAGAAATAATATGACAGTGCCATCAGTGGACATTGCAATAACTCATCTATGAATGAGTGATACAGGCGATATAGTGCATGATGTCAATTCTAACACTACAGCACAGCAAACGTTTTCTTGCTTGTGTTTTCAGACTCAGGCCCTCATTCCTCCAACTGCCATATTCCGAGTGCTGACGGACTTCTGCCTCAATTTGGGCGCAAATACTCCAGCATTCATGCTGTAATATGGCCTTGTGGTTTTGTGATGGTGGTGTGGGGCCAGCTGTGGGAGAGCCGGGTCCCATCCCCTCAGGGAGGAGCACCTCGTCGGACGAGGTAAGTGTCCTACGCAAGGGGAGGGGGTGGGGCGTGTGAATGAGTGTGTGTGAGTGTGTGTATGTGTGTAATGCATGGGGGTGGGAGGAGTGTTTGTGTGTGCGTGTGTGTGTCTATGGGCCAGATGTAGCAAAGGTTTGCGAGTCGCAAATGGCCAGAATCGCTATTTGCGACTGTGCAAAATCAGAAATGGGATGCAAAAATCCCATTTCTGACTCGCATAAAGCGATGCGAGCCGTTACCGACTCGCAAAATGTGCGACCCCATTTTGCGACCCGCAAATTGGAAGTCGCAATTTGTGAGTCGCAAACCATATGCAATTGCAACTCGCAAATTGCGACTAGTCTCAAAAAGCCCAGTTTGCATGTCACATTTACCACTAACTCAGAGCAGGTGGTAATCATTACCAAAGTATAAAAGGAGACCCAGAAGGCATCTGGGTTACTCAAGATGGCGGAGATATACCTGATAGGAGTGAGGAGGAGAGTCCATGCAGCCCAGCAGAGGAGGAGGAGGAGGAGGAGCCAGAGACAGGAGAAGATTTACAGAACAAGGCAGACTCTTTTTCAGCAAACTGAGGAAGAGATCTACGACAAATACAGACTTAGCAGCGCAGCTATACTAGAATTAATTGAATTACTCAAACCACAGCTAGAACGCCAGACTCTGCGCGGCTGCGCCATCCCTACGCATGTGCAAGTGCTATGCTCACTGCACCTCTTGGCCTCGGGGAGCTATCAGGGGGTCATTGCTGTGGCAGGTGGGTTATCTCAAAGTGCACTATCAAGGTTCCTCAGGGCATTCCTAAATGCCATACTCACACACATGTCTCACTACATATACCTACCCAGGAATGAGGCAGAAATTAACAGCACCAAGTTGGACTTTTACCGGATTGCCAACTTTCCCCATGTCATAGGGTGTGTAGATGGGACACATATTCAAATACGCCCTCCTGCAAACCTGGAATATCTGTTCCGCAACAGAAAGTGTACCCACTCACTCAATATTCAGGTTGTTTGTGACGCCCATTATGTCATCACTGACATTGTAGCGAAATTTCCAGGCAGTACTCATGACTCCTACATTTTTAGGCACAGTGGGATACACCAACGCCTGGAACGTGGGGAGTTTGGAGACGGATACCTCCTAGGTAGAGCTGCATACACCTTGTAGACATACACACAGATCAATGTGCACACCAACCAGGACTTTCTATCAGTGTACTGTTTGTGCCCAACAGGTGAGTGTGCATATGCACTACGGCCATGGATAATGACTCCGTACTTAACACCCAGCAATGAATGTGAGAGACGATACAACAGTGCACATAAGAGGACCAGGAACCTGATTGAACGCACCTTCGGATTGCTGAAAGCACGGTTCAGATGCCTCCACCGAAGTGGAGGTGCCCTCCAGTATACCCCCATTACGGCATTCAAAATTGTTGTCGCATGCGCTATCCTGCACAATATTGCCACCCAACGTGGGCTACCTCTCACCACTGCAGACCCAGATTCTGAGGATGAAGAGCAAGAGCAACCACATCGCCATCATGGGGATCGGAGCATCGCAAATCAAGGCAGACTGAGACGGCAACACATCGCAACCCAATACTTTGGAAGGTACGTGTCAACTTCAACCATACTCACCTATTGACCAAAAACTCCATTTGTTAAGTGGAACAAAAAAACTATTTAATATGTGCAGAAATTGAACTATTTACAATGACAAACTGTGCAGGGAGTTCAGAAAGCCAACCATGCATGGGGCACATTGCTGTCATGTGCCCCAACATCAGGGACAGTGTTTAGTTTATGACCTACGGCGGCCTCTGCCAGCCTAGCTGGTCCCAGGTTGTTCAGCAGTGCTCTGCCTCGTACTCCCACTCCGGAGCACCCTGGTGTCACCAGCAGAGACACTGCTCACAGTGGAGCCCTCTTCGCTGTCCTGTGGGGTGTCCCCTGTTCCCCTGGACACATGCCGTGCCTCCATTAGATCGATCACATGGCTGATCCGGCCCAGGCCTCTTGCCACATCCCCTGCAAAGTGGCCCATTTCCACTTGGAGGCCGACTGTCCTTCTTGACAGCCCAGTGGTGTTGACTGCCAGTTTGCTAATTGATGAGGCCATCCTGTCCAGCCTCTGGAGCAGCTGGCGGTCCCTGCGCCACCCACCCTCGCTCTGTGACAGCAGTCCAGCCACCAGTTCCCGCATGGACAGGGCTAGGTCCCCAGAGTTGTTGCCTATGACGTCCAATTGTGCATGGAGCTGCTGCATGCTGTTCTCATTGCTCCTTACAAAGCGGTGCAGAACCCCACTAATCCTCCCTAACATTTGGTTCTGCAGGCGCTGACCACGTAGCAGTTGTGCCTCGGTCATGGTGGTGGATGGACGCCCGGACTCTGCCTGGAGCCCTGCTCTCCTCAACCTGTGTCGCCTGCGCAGCGG
The DNA here is from genome assembly GCF_031143425.1 of Pleurodeles waltl. Classification (NCBI taxonomy): domain Eukaryota; kingdom Metazoa; phylum Chordata; class Amphibia; order Caudata; family Salamandridae; genus Pleurodeles; species Pleurodeles waltl. The sequence goes on along the minus strand of NC_090436.1, from coordinate 273,779,359 downwards.
TGGATGCCCTGTGAGATGTACTGTGGCACTCCTGGCTGTTGCTGGTACAGCCTCCGGAACCACTGTTGCAGCAGGTGTTGTCATCAAGGGGATGGTGTTGGTGGTGCAGGTGGGAGTGGTGGCAGCTCCTGTGCTTTCCTCATGGGGCTGGCTGACTCTTGGCACCTGGCTGCTGTGGCTGGTGGTGGGGTCTTGTGGGAGACCTGTGGGACATGGGGAACAGACTGTCAGTGTCTACTATCTGTTGCACACTATCTAATAAACATTTGCCTATTGACTGCCTACTTGACTACATTGCCCATAACGCATCATTTTGGTGTTTGCTACCCTGAAATGGAGCTATCTTGGTTGTGCATGCCCCTGTGTACATGGTGGGTGAGGGTATGGCATTGATGGGGGTACAGGCATATCACATGGTACTCACCGGTTGATGTTGTGGTCTCAGAGGTGTCCAGATCTCCGAATCCTGTAACAGCCTCCTGCTCCAGGGTCTCCTCCACCCTTTCCTCCAGGGGTGTGGGTGGTGGTATGGATGATGGTCCCCCTCCTGTGCCTCTCATCTCCCGGATCCTTTCTGCCACCCTCTCCTTGGTCCGGGAGCGGAGGTCATACCACCTCTTCTTTATTTCATCCACACTCCTGTGGCTGACCCCCAGGAAGTTCACCTTTTCCTGAATATCCAGCCAAATTTGTTTTTTAGTTGAGTCTGGCACATTGAGGGCTGCCTTCCCAAAACGATCATCATAGTGCTGACAGCATTCCTCTGTCAGCACCTCCAGCTCCTTCTCAGAAAATTTCAATTTCCTCTTTCTGGGAGTGTCTGCCATTGTTGATGTAGCTCTGTTTGCAGTTCTGATGTTAAAAAGGGTGCGGTCCTCCCTCCTCCCAGGTGTATTAGTAAACTTCCTGGCTGTGATGTCATGTGCCAGGAAGTGTTTCCAGAGTGTTCTGGAGTGGTTTCTGGAGTGTTCTGCAGCACCTGCAATCAATTTACATGATAATCGCAATTTGGGACACCCACTCGCAAATTGCATGTCCGTTTTTTGCACGGCCGCAAAAATCGACCTCGCAGACAGCGGACTCGCTATCTGCGTTGCGACTCCGGGTGCGAGTCGCAATTTGTCCCCGGAAATTGTACCTGCATTCCTATTAGCGACACGCAATTTGCGAGTCGCACATGCTCGCAAATTGCGAGTCGCTAATTTTTTTGTACCTACATCTGGCCCTATGTGTAATTGTGGTGATGGGTGTGTGTGCGCGTGTGTGTAAGGGTATTGTGAGTGTGTGTGTGTTTCAGGGTGTGCGTGTGTGTATTTGAGGGGTGGGGTGCAGTATGGGTATTGGGGTGGGGGGTCTGTACTCAGGGGGCGGGGTCACTACTCGAAGTAGGGGAGGAGTCATCTACCAGCAACAGGAAGGAAGAAATTCCTGTTGCCGGTAGCCTTTCCGCCACGGATTTCATGGTGGTGCTCCTGCCACAGAATCTCATGCGGAACAGGGACTCAGAAAACCGCTGGCGGTATTGCGTGGCCCACTGGGTCAAAGATGCTCATCTCCAGCCCAGCGGGTCCAGTTGCCCTGTAGGTAGCAATGGGAATATGGCGCTATGGCTCAAGCCAAACCACCACACTCGTTATTTGTCGGTTCAGGTTACGCTGAAGTCAGAATGAGGGCTCAGTCATTAATTTGCAGAGATTCTTTCTCCAATCACATTAGGTATTTTATCTATCTAATCTTCAAAGAATTTGGATAATTTAGCTATCACCCACAAAGCAATACATGGAACTGGACTGCGTTTCATCATGAACAAAATCATCAAATACATTCAGCTAGGGAACCTCTGCTCAAGATTGGCACTTTGCCTCAAAACACCACCATACAAGAAAAAGGCAATAGGTGGCACATCTTTCTCTCTTCAGGCGGCCAAACTATGTAATTCATTATCCCCAAAGATCCATAGATAACTATCTTACCTTCAGAAGACTACTCAAGAGTTGGCTCTTTCCTACATAGCCATCATACTCAAACAGCAATGTACAGCATATCCCTGTGTATGTAAACATTTACAATTTGATTATATGTATATTGAGATAAGTGTATTTCTTTGTACAAATATGTATAATAACTATGCTTTTCCCCTTAAAATATAAACATGCTTAACAAATCTATATATTAGTTAAATATATATATGTATATATATATATATCTAAATATATATATATATATATATATATATATATATATATATATATATATATATATATATATATATATATATATATATATATATATAAAAAACAAACAGTGACATTGTGTAAGCTTCACAGAAGCACACACCCAACAACTGCGTTCTTGAAGAAATGTTTTCACAGGCAACGTGTTTTGACATTATGGTCTTGGTCTCAGCCACTAGATACTAGTGAACCACCTGCCTAAGAAAGTGAAACAATCTCTATTGTGAGAAGCCTCACCACAAATGTAAACATTAAACAGACTATATTGAGAAATGGTTCCAAAACCTTCTCTATTGAGAAAATCCCCACAGCTTCATTAAAATAAAATATACTTTTGGACACTGCAGTGTTTACAACAATAATATTACATATCCTGAATAATGATTTCCAATGATGCACAATGCCGGCCCAGTGGACTAAGTCACCATTAAACTAGAAATTATGGAATGATTACAAGGAACATCCTTAACCTCTTAGCTGCTGGGCCTTTTCCCCCCCAGTGCTGAGCCCTTTTTTGGCTATTTGGGATAGTTCGCGCTTAGGGCTTCATAACTTTTTGTCCACATAAGCTAACCACGCCAAATTTGCGTCCTTTTTTTCCAACATCCTAGGGATTCTAATGGTACCCAGAGTTGGTGGTTTCCCCTGGAGGAGACCAAGAAAATAGCCAAAATACAGTGAAAATTTTGTTTTTTCCAAAAAAATGGGAAAAAAGGGCTGCCGAAGAAGGCTTGTGGTTTTTTCCCTGAAAATGCCATCAACCAAGGGTTTCTGGTGCTGAAATCACTATCTTCCCACCTTTCAGGAACGGGCAGACTTGAATCAGAAAACCGAATTTTTCAACACAAATTTGGCATTTTACTGGGACATACCCCATTTCTACTATATTTGGTGCTTTCAGCCTCCTTCCAGTTAGTGACAGGAATGGGTGTGAAACCAATGCTGGATCCCGGAATGCTAAACATTTCTGAAAACTAGACAAAATTCTGAATTCAGCAAGGGGTCATTTGTGTAGATCCTACAAGGTTTTCCTACAGAAAATAACAGCTGAAATAAAAAAATATTGAAATTGAGCTGAAAACAACAGCCATTTTTCTTTATGTTTTACTCTGTAACTTTTTCCTGCGATGTCAGATTTCTGAAAGCAATATACCGTTTTGTCTGCTGGACTCTTCTGGTTGCAGGGATATAAAGGGCTTGTAGGTTCATCAAGAACCCTAGGTACCCAGAGCCAATAAATAAGCTGCACCCTGCAGTTGGTTTTCATTCTATACTGGGTATACAGCAATTCATTTGCTGAAATATGAAGAGTGAAAAAGAGGTATCAAGAAAACCTTTGCATTTCCAAAATGGGATCAAGATAAGGTTTTGAGGAGCAGTGGTTATTTGCACATCGCTGAATTCCGAGGTGCCCATACTAGCATGTGAATTGCAGGGCATTTCTCAAATAGACGTCTTTTTTACACACTCTCTTATATTTGGAAGGAAAAAATGTAGAGAAAGATAAGGGGCAATAACACTTGTTTTGCTATTCTGTGTTCCCCCAAGTCTCCCGATAAAAATGATACCTCACTTGTGTGGGTAGGCCTAGTGCCCGCGACAGGAAATGCCCCAAAACACAACATGGACACATCCTATTTTTTTTATAGAAAACACAGCTGTTTTTTCCAAAGTGCCTACCTGTAGATTTTGGCCTCTAGCTCAGCCGGCACATAGGGAAACCTACCAAACCTGTGCATTTCTGAAAACTAGAGACCTAGGGGAATCCAAGGAGGGGTGACTTGCGGGGCTCGGACCAGGTTCTGTTACCCAGAATCCTTTGCAAACCTCAAAAAGTGGCTAAAAAAACAAGTTTTCCTCACATTTCGGTGACAGAAAGTTCTGGAATCTGAGAGGAGCCACAAATTTCCTTCCACCCGGCGTTCCCCCAAGTCTCCCGATAAAAATGATACCTCACTTGTGTGGGTAGGCCTAGCGCCCGCGACAGGAAACGCCCCAAAGCGCAACGTGGATACATCAAAATTTTTGGAAGAAAACAGAGGTGTTTTTTGAGAAGTGCCTACCTGTAGATTTTGGCCTCTAGCTCAGCCGGCACCTAGGGAAACCCACCAAACCTGTGCATTTCTGAAAACTAGAGACCTAGGGCAATCCAAGGAGGGGTGACTCGCGGGGCTCGGACCAGGTTCTGTTACCCAGAATCCTTTGCAAACCTCAAAAAGTGGCTAAAAAAACAAGTTTTCCACCGATTTCGGTGACAGAAAGTTCTGGAATCTGAGAGGAGCCACAAATTTCCTTCCACCCGGCGTTCCCCCAAGTCTCCCGATAAAAATGATACCTCACTTGTGTGGGTAGGCCTAGCGCCCGCGACAGGAAACGCCCCAAAGCGCAACGTGGACACATCAAAATTTTTGGAAGAAAACAGAGGTGTTTTTTGAGAAGTGCCTACCTGTAGATTTTGGCCTCTAGCTCAGCCGGCACCTAGGGAAACCTACCAAACCTGTGCATTTCTGAAAACTAGAGACCTAGGGCAATCCAAGGAGGGGTGACTCGTGGGGCTCGGACCAGGTTCTGTTACCCAGAATCCTTTGCAAACCTCAAAAAGTGGCTAAAAAAACAAGTTTTCCTCAGATTTCGGTGACAGAAAGTTCTGGAATCTGAGAGGAGCCACAAATTTCCTTCCACCCGGCGTTCCCCCAAGTCTCCCGATAAAAATGATACCTCACTTGTGTGGGTAGGCCTAGCGCCCGCGACAGGAAACGCCCCAAAGCGCAACGTGGACACATCAAAATTTTTGGAAGAAAACAGAGGTGTTTTTTGAGAAGTGCCTACCTGTAGATTTTGGCCTCTAGCTCAGCCGGCACCTAGGGAAACCTACCAAACCTGTGCATTTCTGAAAACTAGAGACCTAGGGCAATCCAAGGAGGGGTGACTCGCGGGGCTCGGACCAGGTTCTGTTACCCAGAATCCTTTGCAAACCTCAAAAAGTGGCTAAAAAAACAAGTTTTCCTCAGATTTCGGTGACAGAAAGTTCTGGAATCTGAGAGGAGCCACAAATTTCCTTCCACCCGGCGTTCCCCCAAGTCTCCCGATAAAAATGATACCTCACTTGTGTGGGTAGGCCTAGCGCCCGCGACAGGAAACGCCCCAAAGCGCAACGTGGACACATAAAAATTTTTGGAAGAAAACAGAGGTGTTTTTTGAGAAGTGCCTACCTGTAGATTTTGGCCTCTAGCTCAGCCGGCACCTAGGGAAACCTACCAAACCTGTGCATTTCTGAAAACTAGAGACCTAGGGCAATACAAGGAGGGGTGACTCGCGGGGCTCGGACCAGGTTCTGTTACCCAGAATCCTTTGCAAACCTCAAAAAGTGGCTAAAAAAACAAGTTTTCCTCAGATTTCGGTGACAGAAAGTTCTGGAATCTGAGAGGAGCCACAAATTTCCTTCCACCCGGCGTTCCCCCAAGTCTCCCGATAAAAATGATACCTCACTTGTGTGGGTAGGCCTAGCGCCCGCGACAGGAAACGCCCCAAAGCGCAACGTGGACACATCAAAATTTTTGGAAGAAAACAGAGGTGTTTTTTGAGAAGTGCCTACCTGTAGATTTTGGCCTCTAGCTCAGCCGGCACCTAGGGAAACCTACCAAACCTGTGCATTTCTGAAAACTAGAGACCTAGGGCAATACAAGGAGGGGTGACTCGCGGGGCTCGGACCAGGTTCTGTTACCCACAATCCTTTGCAAACCTCAAAAAGTGGCTAAAAAAACAAGTTTTCCTCACATTTCGGTGACAGAAAGTTCTGGAATCTGAGAGGAGCCACAAATTTCCTTCCACCCGGCGTTCCCCTAAGTCTCCCGATAAAAATGATACCTCACTTGTGTGGGTAGGCCTAGCGCCCGCGACAGGAAATGCCCCAAAACAGAACGTGGACACATCACATTTTTTCATAGAAAACAGTGCCTACCTGTGGATTTTGGCCTCTAGCTCAGCCGGCACCTGGGGAAACCTAGCAAACCAGCACATTTTTGTAAACTAGAAACCCAGGGGAATCCAAGATGAGGTGACTTGTGGGGCTCGGACCAGGTTCTGTTACCCAGAATCCTTTGCAAACCTCAAAATGTGGCTAAAATACCACGTTTTCCACACATTTCGGTGACAGAAAGTTCTGGAATCTGAGGGGAGCCACAAATTTCCTTCCACCCAGCGTTCCCCCAAGTCTCCCGATAAATATGATACCTCACTTGTGTGGTTAGGCCTGGTGCCTGCGATAGGAATAGATCACACAACGGTCAATGTTGGTCCTTACGTGAGGCAGCTGTTGACCCTGGGGTGATCCATTCCTGACACAGGCACTAGGTGTAGGCACTCAAGTGGGGTAGTGTTTTTATCAGGACAGGTGAGGAGTCACTGGGTGGTAGGAATGTTGTGGATCCCAGCATATTCCTGTAGTTTGTGTGACAGAAATGCGAGAAAAATAGAGTTTTTTCTCAACATTTCAGCTTTGCAGGGTATTCTGGGTAAGAAAACTTTGGGGAATCCACACAAGTCACACCTCTGTGGACTCCCCCGAATGTCTAGTTTCCAGAAATGTTTGGGTTTAGTGTGTTTCTCTATATGGCCGCCGAATCCAGGACCAAAAACACAGGTGCCTGCCTTACAAAACCAGTTTGTTTTGCCATAGACAATTTTGATGTCTCCACAATATGATTTGGGTGGTGGAATTTGGGGCTGAACTAAATTGGTGAGCTCCCAAGAGAGCACTCTCTCTCTGCTTGCCGCCGCATTCACCTGCTCTCTGGGTTGGCCTAACCCACTATTACCCAGTTGCACGAACAGCTTGCGAAGGGACAGCAGGACTGTCCTCATCACCTCCCTCATAATGTACTGGAAGAGGAGTTTTCGAATGGGACTCCTCTGACTGAAAAATCACTCCCAGAGTCTGCGCCATTGTCCTATCCCTCAGATGCTGCCTCAGTATCTGATGTCTCAGTCTCTGATCCTATGTCAGAGCGGTCCTCTATAACCCGAGTGCAGGCAGCAGTCATCCATCAAGATGCCATCTCTGCTATTGGCTAAACTGTTGCTCTAAAACACTAGCCTACGTAGACAGTCACAAAATCGATGGTGTGTGTGAGATACGTGCAACAGTAGAGGCCACCTTACCTGCGCTTCTTCCCTCAATCAGCACGTACTTTCAAGACACTCAAAAAACACCTTGTCACATACCATTCGTCACAGTCTTTAGCACCTCCTGCGCCCAGTCCAACAATCATTATTGGTGCTCCCACTCCCTCCTCCTCGGATTCCCTCATTACCACCCAGCAAAAGTGCCCTTCATCTCTCCATAGACTTTACTAATGTACTCAGCTATTTACATAAAATACAGATGTGCTCTTTGCAGTAGGCATATAAACCTTCTGCGCTTCTTTATGGCACTAAAACTGCCACTAGACAAGTCGGACCCTTTTCCCCCCAGGGAAACCACACACATATTGACAAAAGTGATGTATATATGACAGCCAACCACCTGAAACTCAACTCAAGCAAAACCAAAATAATCCTCTTTGGCCCTCACCAAAAAAACCTGGGACCCCCCATGGTGGCCCACCACGCTAGGCCCTGCACCCACCCCCGCCAACTACGCACGCAACCTCAGCATCATCCTAGACTCCTCCCTCTCTATGACCCAACAAATCAACGCTCTTACCTCCTCATGCTTCAACAAACTCCGTATACTGAAAAACATTCAAATGGATCCCCACAGAGACCAGAAAAACTGTCACTCACGCACTCATCAGCAGCAGGCTTGATTACAGAAACGCCCTCTACGCCGGCACCACTCTAAAACTCAAGTGCAAACTATACGCATCCAGAACTCAGCAGCACGACTCATCCTCGACCTCCACCGACACGAACACATCTCTCCACACCTCAAATCCCTCCACTGGCTCCCCATTGACAAAAGGATCACCTTCAAGATCCTCATCCTCACACACAAATCACTCCACAACACAGGCCCTGCCTACCTCAACGAGAGTCACCTTCCACACCCCCACACGAAACGTCCGTTCAGCTGACCTCTCTCTCGCCTCTGACCCCCGCATCAAACACACCACCACCGGGGCAGATCCTTCTCCTACATTGCACCCAAAACATGGAACGCACTCACAACCCACATTCGCAAGACCCAAAACCTACTTCTTTTCAGGAAGGGCCTCAAAACCTGGCTTTTTGAACAGTGAACCTCCTAGCCCCTTTCCCTCCCCCCGTCCCCCCCCCAGCGCCTTGAGACCCTCACAGGTGAGTAGCGCGCTTTATAAATCTCTTTGATACAGATCTACCTATATATATATATATAAATATATATCTACATAGATATATCTATAGATATATCCATGTACCTAGATATATCTATCTACATAGATATATATATATAGATATATACATATATTTTTTTGTAGTTGTTGTATGGTTTCCTTGGGGGCCAAAATGGCCCCCAGGGAAACCCTACAACATCTAAAAAAAAAATTGCCCCCACAGGGGGTCACCCTGCCCACGGGCGACCCCCTGTCATTTCATTTTATTTTTTATTTTTATTTTTTTTTTTTAAAAAAAAAAAATCCCCTGGGGGGTGGGGGGCGCGATCGCGCCGCCCCCCCTCCCCAGGGGGCACCTACCTTTTTATTTTTTTAGGAAAATTATCCGGGTGGGGGCGGCCCGTTTTCCGGGGGGGGGCTGCCCCCCAAAAGTGAAATCCCTGGTGTCTAGTGGGGTTTCCTGGCCCCCGATCGCAGCTGTGCTGCGATCGGGGGCCAGGAAACCGTTTCAGAAGGCCTCATAAGAAAGGGGAGACTCTCCCCTTTCTTACGAGGCCTTCTGAAACAGTTTCTGGCCCCCGATCGCAGCACAGCTGCGATCGGGGGCCAGAAACAGTTTCAGAAGGCCTCGTAAGAAAGGGGAGAGTCTCCCCTTTCTTACGAGGCCTTTTCAAAATGTTTCCTGACCCCCCCGATCGCAGCTGTGCTGCGATCGGGGGAGCCAGGAAACCTGAAAGTGTTTCCTGGCCCCCGATCGCAGCACAGCTGCGACCGGGGGCCAGGAAACACTTTCAGGAAGGCCTCGTAAGAAAGGGGAGTGTCTCCCCTTTCTTACGAGGCCTTCCTGAAAGTGTTTCCTGGCCCCCGATCGCAGCTGTGCTGCGATCGGGGGCCAGGAAACACTTTCAGGAAGGCCTCGTAAGAAAGGGGAGACTCTCCCCTTTCTTACGAGGCCTTCCCGAACGTGAAAAAGGCCGTTTTCCCCATGAAAGCAGGAAGCGGCCGCAAGGCTGCTTCCTGCTTTCATGGGGAAAACACCTTTGCAACGTCAGCGCGCCTCGCGGCGCGCTGACGTCACAAAGGGGTGGGTGGGGGGCGGGGGGAGACACGGTAGCTTCCGTGTCTCCCGGGGGGGGAAAAAAAATAAAAAATAAATCCTCGGGTGCGACGCACCCGAGGATTTATTAATGCCCTTCCTGGTGTCGGCCACTGGTCGTGACCCGCACCAGGGAGGGTGTGTGGGCGTCGGCCAGTGGCCGACGCCCGCATTTAACGGGTTAAAAATGTTTTTTTTTTAATATACAAGGAAATAAGGGAATAAATGAAATAAAACCATTGCCATTTATGAGACATAGTTGCATTAACACTTTAAAGGCCATGTGGCCACATAGGAGCAACTCATGAAACAAATAAAAAAAAAAAAACTAGAGAATGCAACTTGTTTACCCTACGTGCACTCAACAAGCATAAATGTACAGAGACAAGAAATACATCCAAATCTCAATGTTCAGAAAGTTTCATTTGTCAAACAGATGGATAGGAGACACACTGAAATACTGCATTGAACCAATCAATTAAACAAGTCTTAGCCAATGTGAACATGAAGCTCTTTGTCCATATTCAGGCCTCAAGGGAATTTGCTGTTGAAGCAAATTATGTACTCTGATTCTAATGTCCTCAGTCTCTTCTCCCTGTCTCTACATCTGATATTTTGTACAACCCTTTCAATTTCAAACAAGGACAAAAAGTCAACATTCTTTTATAGGTCTGGGTCAGCTCTTTTTATCGTCCTAATGTGTTCCAAAATACACTTCTTAGCAGGAAAAATAATACTCTTCACGTACTGCTGTGCACATTGCCCATTAACAAGCACATAAACAGAGTAATCACTACTACAGGTAATGAAGTTATTTATGCTCCTGGCCTTCTCTATAGGCAATTTGTATGTCTTTTGATTTGTACTGCCCTTTACATGCCTTACATGTTTCACATTTAAAAAGGCCTTGGGTTACTATAGCCAGGCCTCTTTCCTCTGTTTTCCCATGTAGCTACAAACCAGGATATCCTTAATCGATTTCGATTTTCTATGTTAACAAATGGTGTGGTGATACCTGTCCTCCGATAATAGGATCTGCCTTGACCAGATATCAATGTTTATTCAGTGTCCTCTTAACAATACCTGATTCACTGTTGATTTTCATAATACATCTGACCTAATTTTAATTATCTTTGTGTGTCTTAATCAGTAAGCTCTCGCTTGATACCTTGTAAGATTTCTCACTAGAAGTGTGTAACATCCTCATTGAGTAACCCCTACTCTTAAACCTGGAAACCACCCTCCTGTCTTCCTCTTTAGAAAGGGGCAGGGTAGTTCAATTACTCTTGCTCTCAGAAGCCCCCCCAAGGGTACACTCCACTTCACTTCTGAATGTGACTACTGTGTGCATATATGATACTGTTTCCAGCAGTGCTTTTAAGAAACAGGCTAGTCTGTATCATACCATTAATCACTTCCAAATGTAAAAAAAAACAAAAAACATTTTAGTTTGGTGCAAGCTTTTGTGAAGTTTATGCAATTGTACTGTTTGTTCAATTGTTAATGGGACCCACTGCTTGCACTAGGCCTTTTGTGTTGAATGTGACCAGGCTTATTATATATATGCATGTGTATATATATATATATATATGTTTCTAATTGCCACATAAAAACTGTCAAACTCTTTCATGAGAGTGGCCTTCATGACATACTCTTTCACACAAACAAGCTCCTACATGGAGCTTGTTCAATGTTGTTAACATACGTAACGATGGTGGTGCACAAGATGGATGTAACTATGGACTAAGTAGTGTCCCTTTTTGGTAGTCATGATTTATCTTTTGGAAAAAGAGTGCAGGAAAGACTAATTGAAGAATCATTTGCTAAAAAATGGAAGCCAAAAAGCATCATACTGGATAGAATAAAATTGGCATTGTGAACACGCTGAGTGCTCCAATGGTTCCTGTTAGGAGCTTGTTTGTGTGAAAGATTATGGCCCTCATTATGATATTGGCTGTAAATTCCACTTACCCCGCGCTGACGGCCACCAACCTCCCGCCGTGCTGGGGAATAACCATTCACCATATTATGACACACACACCAATCCGACAGAAGACAGCCACATACACAAATCTGCCAGACCAAAGGTCAGTGGAAGAGTGTTGGTCTCAAAACCCACAACGTTACGCCAACAGAACAATGCCCATCACATTATGACTCATGAATCACCACAGAGGCCATTCAACGGCGGGAAACCATTGGCGGTATATACCGCCGCACTCACAATGGACACCCACAGACAAAAAAGCACCAGATTGGCCAATTCAAATAACACACACATGACACCCATACACACTCCACACCCACACCACTATAAAAAACACACTCATCTTACCCACAACCCTTTATGAATACAAATAATTGCAACAAGACTGACACCAAGACCACTGCGGCAACTAGACACACATACCACTCTCATCCGTGGACCCCTCACGCACTCCACATCACACACCCCAACACATTACCAAAAACACCTTCCAACACACATGACATAACACCCATGGCACCACAAAGGCACCCGCCTTTCACTGAGGAGGAGTTAAGGGTAATTGTGGAGGAAATAGTCAGTGTAGAGCCACAGCTATTTGGAGCACAGGTGCAGCAGATATCAATAGCCAGGAAGATGGAGCTATTGCGGAGAATCGTGGACAGGGTGAACGCCATGAGACAGCACCCAAGAACAAGGGGCGACATCAGGAAGAGGTGGAAAGACCTACGAGGGAAGGTACATTCCATAGCAGCAAGACACCTGCTCACTATACAGAGGACTAGCGGAGGACCCCCACCTTCTCTCCCACAACTCACAGCATGGGAGGAGCAAGTCTTGGCAATACTGCATCCTAAGGGACTCACCAGAGTTGGAGGAGGACTGGATACTGGTAAGTCAACTTTTAACAATTATCACCCCCATGTACCTGCATGCCATCACACACCCACACCCTCACTCCCATCACTCCACTCCATCCCACACACTCCATCATCACATCACACTAATCCCAATGCCAAGCCCTGCATGCTACACCAATGCATGGACACCCCTCCCAGCCCTGCATGGACACTCATCACCAAAGCATGCACAGCATAGGGAAACTATCATTCCCACTATACACCAACATACACAAGCAAAAGCTGGCAGGGGAACAACAACCATACAGGGGAAGCTACAGAAGTACAAATGTCAGACACCTGAAGCATAATACATAACTTACATCCCCACAGGTACCCCAGCCAATGTCACTGGAGAGGAGGTGCCAGCACTATCCAGTCCCCCAACAGAAGAGGCCCACAGTGATGACAGTAACTCTGGACTTCACGATCTGGACGATCTACCTGGCCCAACAAGAGCCACTGGACAGTTGGTCACCAAAGCCCAGTCACAGACCACCACAGATCCCCCACCCCATCAGGAACCAGAACCACAGCACCCACAGCGTACCCATACCTCTGTCCCCAGGACACATCAATCAGCAGTGTGCCCACCTGAATAGGGACCCCAGGCCACAACTCAAACACAAGACAATCAGGCACCTGGGGTTAGTGGCGGTGGGCACACCATTCAGGAGACAGAGGCACAGGCCAACAGGGACACTTGGAGGACTGCTGTGCACCAGGGGGAGGATAAGACCGGAGAAATGACTCTCCAGGAGGCACTCTCTGAGATCCTGGGAGCCTACCAATATTCCCAGGACACAATGAGTCCGGTCCTAGACAATGTGCAGGAGAACAGGCGGCTGCAAGACGTACAGTATCAGGGGATCAGACAGGACTTGCAGGCCATTAACACCACCATGGTCTCCATAGCAAGGGTGCTAGCAGACATGGCCAACATCATGAGGGATGCAGTGTCATACCAGCGAGCCCCTACTACTAGCCAGTCATTTGAACAGCCCTCCACTTCTGCTGCCGCTAGTGGCCAGGAGGCCCCGCCACAGGGCTAACAGGCCACCAGTACCCCTCCCCCGCAGAACGTGAACCACCCCATAAACGTTCCCTGCGAACCAGACAAAAGCCAGAGACACTTGCCAAGACCACCACCAGGAAATGAGACTCTCCTGATTGCCCTCCTTGTGTCCCACCCTGTCACCTTGTCCACCTTGAACTGCCCTTGCTCCCCTTCGTATGTCCCCATGGACAATGCACCTGTGCAACAAACAGACTGGAACACTACCCTGAACTTTCCTCCATCATCACCCCATCCCATTGCACTTTCCCCTTTATATTTTAGCACTACAATAAACACCCTTGGACAAAACTCGACTACTAGTATTTCATGTATTGCAGATTTGTATTGATTGAAACAGCTACAACCATTGCAAATGAACTATACATAGAATGAGCATAGAAGTAATGACCTGTAGCTGACTGTTGTGATCACATCAGGAGAATGTGTCATATCACCAACATCTGCAAAATGAATATCCAGAGGTAACAGTAAGTAGGGCAAAGAAGTAGGTAATGCCAGCATGGCAATGCCACACAGAATACAACAATAGTCATAGAAATGGAAAGTTTCACTGTCTCTTCTGTGTGCCGTTGGAAGTACTGATATATCACAGATGTTCTGTTGCCACATCCTCATCCTCTGCCGCCTCATCCTCACTGTCCTCAGGGTCCACTACTGCCACAGGGGCATCTCCAGACTCCTCCTCCTGCAGAAAAGGTACATGCCATCTGTGAGCCAGGTTGTGCAACATGCAGCATGCCACTACTATCTGGCAGGCCTTCTTGGGTGAGTAGCACAGGGATCCACCTGTTAGATGGAGGTACCGGAACCTGACCTTCAGAAGGCCAAAAGTCCTTTCAATGATCCTTCTGGTTTGCCCATGTGCCTCATTATAACGTTATTCTGCATTTGTGCTAGCATTCTTCACAGGGGTCAGCAGCCATGATAGGTTTGGGTAACCAGAGTCACCTGCAAATATTGAGGGACAACATTTAGCCACACTCTATCCTATATGGCCAACGCCATAGGCAGACACCAACATATACTAGGTGAGAAGCAGGGCTCACCTATTATCCACACCCAGTGCCTCTGTAGTTGGGCCATCACATTTGGGATGCTGCTATTCCTCAGGACAAAGGCATCATGCACTAACCCAGGATACTTAGGCCCATATTTATACTTTTTGACGCAAAACTGCGCCAACGCAGTTTTGCGTCAAAAAAATTAGCGCCGGCTAACGCCATTCTGAAGCGCCATGCGGGCGCGTATTTATTGAATGACTTTAGCCGGCGTTAGCCGGCGGCGCTGTCTGGTGTGCGTTAAAAAAAACGACGTACACCAGGCAGCGCCGGCGTAGGGGGAAAATGGCGTATGGGCGTCCAGAAATGGTGCAAGTCAGGCTGAGGCAAAAAAATCGCCACAACCCGATTTGCGCCATTTTTTTACGCCGCCCATCCCCCATTGAAATGACTCCTGTCTTAGCAAAGACAGGAGTCATGCCCTCTTGCCCAATGGCCATGCCCAGGGGACCTCTGTCCCCTGGGCATGGTCATTGGGCATAGTGGCATGTAGGGGGGCACAAATCAGGCCCCCCTATGCCACAAAAAAAAAAAATAATACTTACCTGGACTTACCTTAATGTCCCTGGGTGGGTCCCTCCATCCTTGGGTGTCCTCCTGGGGTGGGCAAGGGTGGCAGGGGGTGTCCCTGGGGGCAGGGGAGGGCACCTCTGGGCTCATTCTGAGCCCACAGGTCCCTTAACGCCTGCCCTGACCCAGGCGCAAAAATCCGGCGCAAATGCGGGTTTTTTAGACCCGCCCACTTCCGGGCGTCATTTTTGCCCGGGAGTATAAATACGACGCATATGCATTGCAGTCATTTTTTAAGACGGGAACGCCTACCTTGCATATCATTAACGCAAGGAAGGTGTTCACGCAAAAAAATGACGTTAACTCCATGAACTTTGGCGCTAGACACGTCTAACGCCAAAGTATAAATATGGAGTTAGTTTTGCGTCGAATTTGCGTTGAAAAAAACGAGGCAAATTCGGCGCAAACGGAGTATAAATATGCCCCTTAGTATTGACGTGGGAGATGTACTGGTCCGCCAAGCACACCATCTGCACATTCATGGAGTGGAAACTCTTACGATTCCTGAACACCTGTTCATTCTGGCGGGGAGGGTGTACAAATGCAATATGTGTTCCGTCAATCACACCAATTATATTGGGGATATGTCCCATTTCATAGAATACTGCCTTCACAGTGGCCAAATCCTCAACCCGGGGGAAAGCAAAGTAGCTGCACATGTGTTTTATCAGGGCAGGCAACACTCTTGTTAGCATGTTTGAGAACATTGGCTGTGACATTCCTGCTGCCAAGCCCACTGTCACTTGGAAAGAACCAGTTGCCAGGAAATGGAGCACTGATAGCACTTGCACAAGAGGGGGATCCAAGTGGGGTGACGGATGGCAGATATCAGGTCAGGCTCCAATTGTGCACACACCTCCAGTGTGGCCAAGTCCACCGGGGTCTGTACACGGGGGTATGTCTCCATTTCCTTTTCATCTGCAGCGGTAGGTATCTAAGGGACACAAGAGTGAGTAGGCTGTCACAAACTGAACAATGGAGCCCCAACAGCAGTCCGCAATGTGCAAACATGTTATGGGACAGTGTAATTAGTGAAGTATGTGCCTATTTATCCTGTGACGCAGTAATAATCGATAGGCCTGTTCACCCCCCCCTGAAATGGTGACTGAGTGGCATGTGTGTAGGGGCATCTGGAAGTGAGGTAATGCCGCTGACGTTGTGCGCCGTGGTGGTAGGCGGTCGTGAACTGCTGTGCAATTCCTCATAGGTTACTATTGAGCCCTATTGGGCACAGTGGCCAATGGTGATCTATGCCGGTGGTGACGTTATTCACTGCCGCGGACGTGACCACCATTTTCTATCTGATTCCTCACTTGTTTCCTGACCTTCCATGTGAGAGGACCTACACTGCATGTGCTGCTGTGACCTGTGTCTGGAACCTACCATGTCCCGTGTGACCGGGGAAAGGGCCCCAGCCTTCACTTCTGAGGAGTTGGAGCGACTGGTGGATGGGGTTCTACCCCAGTACGGACTGCTGTATGGGCCTCCAGACCAACAGGTGAGTACACCTTGTGCACAATGCATGTGGCATGAATGCATGGAGTTGTGTGTGAAGGCTTTGTTTAAGGGGGGTGGGTGGATGTCCTCTTGGGGTGCACATGTTATGGGCTGGGCTATGTGTGCCAATGGTGATGCAAACGGTTATGGTGGGCCATTTGTATGACAGGCTGTACTGTTTGTCTAATGGTGTTCTCCTGTCTGTATTGCCTATGCAGGTCAGCGCCCATCAAAAGAAGGGAATATGGTGTGCTATCCCCAACGCGGTGCGGACCCTGGTGGTCTATGGCAGGCGGAGCACCCACTGACGCAAACAGTGGGAGGACCTGAGATGCTGGGCATGAATGACTGTCGATGCCGAGCTGGGGATGGCCTCCAAATGAGGAAGGGGTGCCTGTCAGACCCTGACACCCCTGATGGCTTGCATACTGGTGGTGGCCTACCCTGAGCTAGATGGGCACTTGAGGGCATCACAGCAGCCACAAGGGGGTGAGTACAGTGGCTATCATTACAACTTATGGCTGGTGGGGTGATATCCTGGTGGTAGTTGTGCGTTCTTGGGTGCCCCTAGGCCAGGCCAGACATAGCAGCATACGTCCTCTGGTGGCTAAGGGTTTGAATGGGAAATACTGCTTACCTAGCATGTTAGTATTCACTCCTGGGCAGGGCTGCATGGGTCCCAGGTGTGCTGCAGTTGGGGGTGTGTGCCCCTCCTCATTCCTTGGTGACTAGCCATTTCACTGGCAGTGCCATGCATATTGTGTAGGCCTGTTCCCTGTGTGTGAGGGTGCTGTGTACGTCAACGGTGGTGTTGGTGCAGTCATTGACCATATGTATCCTTTCTCTCTCCCCTTTCTTGATTTGTTATCCTGTTCTTATGTGCATTAGCATTACCTTGTGGAGGAGCAGAGGCACCGGCAATAGAGGAAGCTGCATCCCACAGGACCTGGGAGGTAGAGTCCACCGATGCTGAGGGCACCAGTGGGATTGAGGGTGAGGGGAGCACCACAGTGGAGACAGGAGGGGACAATACAGACTCATATACCTCCTCCAATGTGAGCTCCCTAGTGGTGGTGGACACCTCTGTGACCACCCCAGCTACAGGTACGGCTGCCAGCCCCCATACCAGCACCGCCCTCCCAGTAGCCCCTCAGCGATTTGCCCATGCCCGCTCACCCAGGAGGGTGGGAATCTCCTTTGCCCCAGGCCCCTCAGGCTCTGCCCCAGTGATCTCTGCTGCCCTGAGTGAGGAGTCTATTGACCTCCTGAGATCCGTCTCTGTAGGGCAAACAACCATTGTTGATGCCATCCAGGGGTTGGCAGAGCAGATGCAGCAATCAAATGCATTCCTGTAGGCCATTCACAGTGGATTGGTGGCCCAACAGAGATCGATTCAGGCTCTGGCCTCCTCTCTGATGGCAGCCATTGTCCCTGTTTCAACCGTACCCCCTCCAACTTCCACTTCCCAGTCCCATTCTCCTCAACCCAAACCCATCCCAAGCACACAGGCAGACGAGCATGCACACAAGACAACACCCAAGAGAGTCACAGGCAAACACAAGTAGCACACTTCATCCCACAGGCACTCACACAAACACCATTTAGTTGCAGACACAACAACATCCACTATCTCCACTGTATCCCCCTCCTCCTCTTCCTCCACCTCCCACCCAGTTGCATCTACACTCACATCTGCATGCACTACATCAATATCCACTACCAGCATCATCACTACACCAAGCAGAAAACACACCTCACTGGCAGACACCTCCACAACATCCATGCACACATCTCCTGTGTCCTCTCCCACCGTGTCTATCCAACCCTCCTAAAGTACACAAACGCAAGCAATCAGACACCCAATAGCCATCCACCTCACAATAGCATACAGTCCATGCACCTGCACCCAAATCCAGCAGACAAACACCTCCAACAACCTCCCCAACGTCCCTAAAAAGCTTTTCCTTTCCCAGATTGACCTCTTCCCTACCCCTGTCCCGCACGTATGGACAGGGTAGCAGGACCCAGCCAAGCACCTCAGCCAAACAGCCCACGGGCCTAGTGGTAGCACCACCTACTTGTGGTGGTTAAGATTCCAAGCCAACAATACTGAAGGGGAAGGAGCCTGCACCAGCTGCTAAGAGGTGGAAGGAGCCTGCATCAGTTGCAAAGATGGGGAAGGAGCCTGCACCAGGTGGAAAGAAGGGGAAGGAGCCTGCACCAGCTGCAAAGAAGGGGAAGGAGCCGGCACTAGCAGACAGACGGGGTAAGATCCCATCCACCAGTGCCAGGAAGGGTAAGGGATCCCCAACCCATGAGCAAGAGCGGAGGAGGCAATCTATGCCAGAGAAAGCTGACAACCAAACACCACCACCACCACCAGCTGTCACATTGCAGGGGCTGAGCAGGAGGACCCTCCCCCAACCACCATCATAGTGCAGCCCTCAGAGAGTCCAGAGGCTTTAGCAAGAGCCTCCCACAACCACCACCACAGTGCAGTCATCAGAGGGTACAGAGGCTGAGCAGGAGCCCCCCCAACCACCACCACAGTGCAGCCATCTCCACCGGCGGACGCCATGTAGTCCAGCCTCCAAGGCCTGCTGCGCAGCCTGCCCCCACCAGAACCAGTAGGCAAGACACCCACTTGAGAGACTGCAGCATTGCACTCCCGAGGACAAAGCACAGGGCATGTTGCCCCCTCCAGAACCAGTGGGCAAGACACCCACTTGAGAGACTGTGGCCTTGTATTCCCCAAGACAAAGAGCAATGGGCATGTTGCCCCCTCCAGAACCGGTGGGCTTGTTCCCGTATCCAGCTGAGGTACCCCTGAGGTGCCTGCCTACTTGACAACTGATGACCCTGCAGTGTTCTGTACAGATTGGTGCAGGATTCGAGTGGGGCCTTGGACCGTGCCCGGTGGCCATGTGGGCCCTTTGAACTATTAACTGGGCAGTTTCCCTTTTTTATACAAGTGTACAGATCTGTTTCATGGCCAAATCAGATTTTTTTGTTTTATAGATGGACTGATTACAATCATTTTCATAAATTCCTGTTGCCTTTCCATTATTCTGCAGATTTTCATGGTCAAATTGTTTTTGTAATGCATATGGTTGCGTGTATGGTGTGTTTATGTTGGGTGTGTGTGGTGAGAGTGTGTGTCACTCTTGTTTTCCTCCCACCCTCCCTTGTGTGATAGGCGGCTGTACTCACCGTCGTCGTCTTCTCTGGCATTGGTGTTCCAGGTGGAGCAAAACGTAGAAGCTCACCAGAAAGACTTGCAGTTTGGGTTCCATGGCAGTGTGGGTCTTCCCTGTGTCTCCAATGGTGAGTCCTTTCTCTTCTGTGATGTGTTTCTGCCAGGCTTTTGATGGCATTGGTACTGCAGCGGAAAAGGTGGCAGAATCGTGTGTCAAAATATGGTGGGCGGTACTCTGTCTTCCGCCTGGCCATAGGTGGCTACCGCTGTGGTGACTGTTGTTTCCGGCCTGGCGGTCAGTGTGGTACATTGGCTGACTATCGGAGATATCACCGCCATTGTCATAATTTGACTGTATTTACCATCAGCCTGTTGGCGGTATTACTGTCACTTTATCACTAACCATCAGGGTCATGAAGGCCACTCTCATGAAGGAGGCACACATCATGAAGAGTTCAACAGTTTTTATGTAGCAATTATGAAACAAATATTCAGAACTGTCAAAACCTTCGCAGCCAAAGAGGAAAAGAAGAATGAATGCCTGCTGACATGAGTCAGGCCATAACGATATGGAGAAGCGTCAGTCACTTAGGTGCATATTTATACTTGTTTTGCTCCAAATTTGCATAATTTTTTGCTAAGCAAATTTTGTACAAAACTAACTCCATATTTATACTTCGGTGCTAGACTCGTCTAGCGCCAAATTTATGGACTTAAAGTAATTTTTTGGATGAGAAAACCTACTTTGCATCAATGAGATGCAAAGTAGGTGTTCCTGTGCAAAAAATTACGCTATGACCTTAGCACCATATTTATCCCCATGTTAAAATCAGGCATGGGAGGGAGGAGGGGTCAAAAAATGCTTACTTTTCACCATTTTTTAATGCCTGGATCAGGGCAGGCGTAAGGGGACCTGTGGGGCTATTTCCATGGTGGAACACCATGAAATAAGCCCACAGGTGCCCTCCCTAGCTCCAGGGACAACCCCACCCACACCAGAGGGACAGCGGAGGTTGGGGGACCCCATCCCAGGTAAGTATAGGTAAGTATTTGTTTTTTAAGTGCCATTGGGGGCCCTGAAATGGGGCCCCCTACATGGCACTAGGTGCAATGGCCATGCCCAGGGGACCCTGGTCCCCTGTGCTGGCCACTGGGGTGGTGGGCATGACTCCTGTCTTTTCTAAGACAGGAGTCATGTGGTATGGATGGTTTTACGTTAGAAAATGACTGTAGGCAGGTTAGAGTAATTTTTTTTAGTCTAACCTGGCTAACGTCATTTTTTGATGCAAAACCCCGTTTTTTCATACCGCCAGTCCAACCCGACTAACGTTATTTAAAAAAAACTTTTTTAAACGCTACCCTACCCTTTGCACCAGCTTGCACCATTCCATAAATATGGTGCCCGGCTGCTGCACAGAAATGGTGCAAGCCAGTGCTAAACTTTTTTTTTGCACCAAAAAGTATAAATCAGGGCCTTAGATTAACGCTCTCAGGTATGCTGTTTGAAATGAGGACTTTGAAAAAGTCAGTATACGGTTGGATGCAGGGCAAAGACATTGCTTTTTTTTAATAAAGTAAAAGCAGTCCCGTTTGGAGACAGTTGTGCAAATAAAAGCAATATCAGTGTATAAAGGTTATGAGCAGCATGTGCACTGGATGGAACTAAAGTTTACACACATAATGATGGCGGTGCTCAAGATGGATGTAACTATGGACTAAGTAGAGTTGGCTTTCACTAGTCATAATTTATCTTTTGAAATTGGAGTGCAGGAAAGACTGTTTAAAGACTCATTTGCTAATGTCTTACTTATGAGCAGCATTTGATAAAGGCATGGAAGCTGAAATGCGTCATGCTGGATAGAATTAAATTGCATTGTAAACCCGATGAGTGCTCCAATGGTTCCTGTTAGGAGCTTGTTTGTGTGAAAAAAAAAATATATATATATATGTATTATATTGCATATATATATGAATATCTCTCTCTCTATATATATATATATTTACTTTTTTCACCTAAACAAATAGGTTACAGGGACGTTATAGTTAAGTTCACATTTTAAATGTTCAAAATCACAGAAATCCACCTGTTATTATTATAGCTATCTGAGGCAACTATAACCCGTGCCCTAAGGTAACTATAACTCAAGCCCCGCATGCACAGTTTTTTCAATCAAAAACTTTACTTTAAATATTGCATTGATATTACCAATGATGTTATCAAAAGTGTCATGAGTGCAATAGTTTGTGGGGTAGTTAGCAGTGCATGGCAAGGGCGTGAATCATAGCTACCTTAAGGCACGGATTATAGTTACTTGCGATAACTCTAACTATAACAGGTGAAACTCTAACGTCCTGTAACCTTTGTTTTTTCAAGTGAATTTCTATGTTTTTTTAAATTCTTTTTCCTAACTATAACATCCCTGTAACCTTTGTTTTTTCAATGAATTTCTATGTTTTTTTAATGTAAAGTAATTCTTCTTACTATACGTTACACAAACCACTGCTTCACATGGTTGGCCTGCGGCCGGACCCCGTGACCATCCCCTCTAACCGCCCATACCATGTGGGGTTGTGGTAGTTGGTTGCAGCCTTTCTCTCTGGGTGTGAGAATAGGTGTGAGAGGGTGTATTCTGGTGTGAGAGTGGCTGTGAGAGTGTCTGTCTGGGTGTGAGAGTGGGTGCATCAGTGTCTTAGTCTGTGAGTGGGTGCATCAGTGTCTGTGTGTGTTTGCATGAGGGTTTCAGTGGATCTGTGAGTGGGTTTGTGAGAGTCTGAGTGGGTCTGTGAGTGGGTGAGAGAGTGTGTGAGAGTGGGCTGTGAGTGGGAAAATGAGGGCCTGAGTCAGTCTGTGAGTGGGTACGTAGGGTCTGATTGAGTCTGTGAGTAGGTGTGTCAGACTCTGAGTATTGTATTGTATTGTAATCGTATTTATATAGCGCTTAGTAGGTGCAAGAGTGTCTGACTGGGTCAATGAGTGGTGCTTAGACACTGACTGGGTCTGTGAGCGGGTGAGTGGAGTGATAGTTTGAGTGAATCTGTATGTGGGTGCATGATAGTCTGACTAGGCCTGGCAGTGGGTGCATACTTGTCTCAGTGGGTCTGTTTTTGAAGAGTTGGCAGCTTGATCTCACACTAATTTGAAACATTTCTTGATTAGATTTATCCTGTTTTATTTGGTAATAAAGGAAAGCAGATTTAGGGCCTGATTACTTCTTTGGTGGTCCATGCACTGCCGTGGCAGCAATGGCAGTCCGACTACCATCAGCTTGGTGGTCAGACCACTATATTATGATGTTGGCACTCCCAGAGAGAAAAGATGGCTGTGGTCCCACTGATACCACTAGGCAGTGCAGACCACTGTGGTGATGAGGCAAGACAAACAGGCCAGCAGAGGCAGTGTTTCTACCAGGCACATTATGATGTTGCACACAACTAATCTGACCGTGGCGGTCCAACCTTCACATATCAGCAGGTGGAAGTGGAGCGTAAAAAGGGAGCAACTCACCTGCAGGCAACGTTACATGTTCTGTGCCACCATGGAGCCCATCAGACGTGCCCTGTTGCTGCTGCTGCTCAATGAAGATGCCCACAATCCACTCTGCTGTGGATGCAACCAACGTCAAGTACACCCACCTATCTGTATATTTAATCACAACACCATATCGCTGCGCCGTCATCCACATGATATGGGGGTCATGATACAACTACCAGGTACATCTGTCATTGTGTCCACAGTTGGAGTCATTCGCAAAGAATGACACATTCACAGCCATTAAACACCCTCTTTGGGTAGATCATTGACACTGCACTGCAACACTACACAAAAATACATGTCTACCCATCTCAAGTAGAGGGACAGTGAAGTGTAGACAACATTGCGTCACCAAACAGCAACAACACAGCAACATCACATCGCCCAATACAACTGACAGCATCACATTACACACATGCTATGGACTGCCATCAGATAGAACACACAAATGTGTGGATGTGTCATAGAACACAAACACCCCCCCATGAAACAGCCCAGCAAAGGACCCACACATTGCAACACAATGGAAGGTCAGTGGGATGCACAATAGTTTGAGAGGCAAATACACTCACTATGCAAACAGTACCCACACAACAGGGATGGTGGCAACAGGAGCACTTAGGGAAGGATGCTGCCCTTGGACACATTACACTTTGCCCACAACCCTACAATAACATTTGCACAGGAACTGTCCCTTCAGGTATTTTTAGGTACAAACAATAGTAGAGCCAAGTGACATGCCTATGTGTATATTGTGGAAGTGCAAGTCAAGAAAGCAAATACAAAAGCAACAGCATGGGCCATACATCTAGGTGAAGTAGCTGCTGGGTACACCCAGCAAAATGGACACATGCACAGTCAAATGCAGAGGAAGCTAGCACAACGGAACACCCTACATGTGTGGAAAACAATATTCAAGCTTCCACACATGAGACAAATGTACAGTCCATATCAGGGTGCCAAGACTAACACCATGCATGCTGACAATAGACAACACAAGATGAAATACTTACCATATCAAAAAGAACACAAGGCAATGACAGCCCAATTGGAATAACAAACAAATATCCATACAGGGAACATCTACCCTTGTCTTGGGTGACACCAGCACTGCCCACAAAGTCAGATATTGCAAACAACAGCAAATGGATCAGCACTCAGGGTGAAACACACAACACAAATGACTCAGGAGCAACAAAAAGGTAGAAAACGAACAGCAGGACAAATGTGTATCCAACAAAGCAACAACTTGGGTTTATTCAATCCAGAATTGGTCCCATCAATTTGAAGGTCTCCACACAGTACTGTGCCTACACTTGACACCAACCACTGCTAAGGATCCTCCACAGGAAGGGGCATCAAGTGAGCCGGTAAGTACTTCAGTGATGATCCTTGGGTGGGGTCGGATTTGTTATGGGTGGGTTTGGGTTACAAGGGGGACTTTTCCTTTTGAGGCATGGGCTCCTTCTTGGGGGAGAGGTATGGGTGATTGCAGGGGAGGAAGGTGTGATAGGGGAGGATTTCGATGTGAAAGGGATGGGTTGGGATGTAGGTGGGGGCATGTTGGGTTTGGGAGGAGGTTGGAGGGAACAGGGGAAAGGGCAAGTTCAAAAAGGAAACTCTCCTTGAAAACAGTGGAATGGTTTGCAGAAGGGGTTGGGGATTTGGTAGGCTGATAGAGTAGTTGTCTGGTGTGTGGGTGTAGATATCTTGGGTGTGTGCAAGTGTCAGATATGCTTCTATTTAGATGGTGTCTTTTGTGTGTGTGAATGTGGATATTTGCATGCCTTGGGAGGCTGGGAGGTGGAGGTGCCGGGTGATGGGGTGGTGGATGTGTGTCTGTTGGGGTGGTATCTGTGGGTATGCTGGATGTTGTGGATGTTTGTGTGTCTGTTGGGGTGGTGTCTGTGAGCATGCTGGATGTGTGTGTGTCTGTTGGGGTGGTGTCTGCAGGTATGCTTGATGTAGTGGATGTGTCTGTGGTTGTTGTGTTGGTGTCTGCTGGTATGGTGGATGCAGTAGATGAGTCTTTGTGCATTGTGCTGGTGTCTGTGGGTATGGTGGGTGTGGTAGATATGTCACTGGTTGTTGTGGTGGTGTGTGTGGGTATGATGGATGTGGTGTGTGGGTCGGTCGGGGTGGAGGGGGTGTCTGGTGAAGAGGCAGCTGATGTCATTTTGGTGGGTGTATGTTGAGTGCCTGCAGGCTGTTGTGTCTTGTGGGCTTTGTGATGATGCATGCTGTTTGTGTTTGTTAAGGTGGGTGTGTGTGGGTGTGTCTATGTACTTGGGTTAGGTAGGGGACTAAGGGATTTGGATTAGGAAGAGGGAGGTGGAGGGGGGAATGTTGGGGGTGATTAGCTTCCGTCAGTGAGGAGGCCAGAGTCTGAAAAAATCTCCATAGGCCAGTTATGGCCTACCATTAATCCTTTGTAAGTTAGAGAGGCCCAGAGAATTGCAAGTACTTTTAGAAGGCCCTCAACACATTTTGCTAATGGGAAGCTACATCACTGTCTCCATTTTGGTCCGGCAAACCCAGATATCTATGGATGAATGGTTGTACCCAACCACATATGATTCCAACAAAACAGCATGTCACTCCATGGTGCATGCCAACAGTCAGGTAGCAAACGTTACCCATTACACATGTGCAGTGCACTTTTCCACATGTTGCCACATCAATGGCATGAATATGCACATTGTGTGTAAAAGCTATAGTCCTGCCTGTCATGTCCCTCATTGCTACTGCAGTTGTACATGCCAAATGACATGCTATGATCGGTGAAGGTATGTATGAACCATCAATCAATCCTGTCTCTGACACCACACGATATGTAGCCCCATTGCATAAGTCCTATTCCAAACACAGGTTGGCATGCATATGTATGTGAGGAAATACAGAAATGATCCCATGAACATAGGTAGACCATGCATGAAACAGCAGTGTACACATTTTGTCAAAAGAGAAAGGGACACATGCTAACAAGTGGGTACAAGGAATGTTAGCAACAGTGATGGCACACAAATCATGTCAATGGACATTCCCCACTTGCAAAGGGAATGTTTTGATCTATTGCTGACCCAAAGAACTCTGTATGGTCTGTCACAAGTATAATGGTCATCTTCACATTACAGACTGTAGTGAGGCACCAGCACTCGTCACACACTGAAGACAAGTGGGCTCTGGGAGGGGCAGATTCCAGTTTACTCACTTAAGCAGACACATGGCTGAGAACAGTGATCCATCTTTTTCTTTGGGCTGTAACACTGAGGAGTAGTGGTCTGTAGCATAGACCACTTTGCGGCTGCTGTGCTACCCTCATATCCCCATCAAGGTATGGGTACACCATTGCCAGAATGCGGGCCATTGGGGAGAGTCTTGGTCCAACATGTGTCTCGCACACATTGGGAGGACAGCCCCAGCCAGACCGCTATGATTTTCCAAGCCTGGCATCTGAGGACTTCAGATCTTTTGGGACAGTGGGCGCTCAGCCAGCTGTGGACCCCCAGGGTCTGCACCTTCTGGGTGATGGCTCACCATCTTTTGATGGGCATTTAACTGTATGGATGCAAGAGACAAATCAAGCAATTACAATCACAAGTTTTTGCACAAACTGTTGTGTCACACACATGTAAGAAACACATAGCAAAAACTGGTCAATTTGTAAACACACCCAAATTGTAAAGTAGAAAAGCCAGTGAGTACAGGGACATGACTACAGATTTGTGTACCCATCTACAGACTAACCCACTACCTTGCTCTTGTCCCACAATGACTAAGTAAGCTCACTCAAATCAAATAGCCATGCTCTGGTGACATGTACTGTCATGTGAGGCCCAATTAAACAATACACACACATGTGGCTTCTGAAGGGTAAACGCCTTAGGCCTGACTGGACCAACACATTCACAGTGTGCGGGATTGACTCACTGCATACAGTACCAACAGGCAACTTCCATAGTACAGACTTCACCCTTAGACGTGAGTGACAAGGGGCTGGCATGGTGAGTACAGAAAGTGTATTCACTATGCATGAATGAACATGTGGCCTACCAAATGCAAACTCATGCCACTTTGGGGGAAGGGGGTTCTGTGGTATGTACCTGTACCACAGAACACTCCTTTGGACATATGTGTCTAAACTACAGAGATGGCATCCAACATATAAATGTATGCATTCTTCAATTTCTGCTATTTGACCAAGCTACTAAGCCACATGTTATGCTCTCCCAGAAAACTACACATTGTCTTCACTGTGGGTCTGTCATTTGTGCAATAAGACTTTACAGGAGAATTATGACTTATGTAAAGGTGACAACAGAGCTGTGGGATTAAGGGACCTGTCATGAGTCAAAGACAAAAATGGACAATGATACAAAATGATGCACATACTGACCAGTTCAGGGATGTACCTCTGTATCCATTCCTAATCTAGTCAATGGGCATTCAGGGTAAGTTTTTCCACTGGAGCATCATATTGCCCACATGAAAGAATCTACTGGTGTACAGGGCGCGGGCACAGTTCCACAGTTGAATAGCCACAGTGACTGTCCCGCATCCTGGACTATGTCCCATTCTCCCATAGGAGATACATTTGACAGGCCCTGGTCTCTGCAGGCTGAACTTATGTAACCTACATGGCAATCACATTTCCATCATTTCCATGCATGACAGTAGATTATGTGGCCCTCAGCTATGTGGCTTGTGGTTTGTGCGGCACCCTGAAAGGCAGAGTGAGCCATGATATGCCTTCCAGACAACACTTTTGCAAGGCCAGATGTGGGTTGAAAGATCTGTGGCACTATACACATTGCTTACAAGATCCTCAAATGACTCAGAAAAGATGCATACACAGATCATTCCGTCATGCACACACATGTTGTCTAACATTTACAACCATCATAAAGAAAGAAATGTCATTGGATGGTAGTAATGTATCATCGCCTAGTTATGTGCATTTAATATTAGGAGAATCTAGGGCCCAAAAAAACAACACACAACACACTGTTAATGAACACAACTTATAGTGCTGGTCACCAATACCTGTACCATGTACATACCGTTGATGCCACACAGACTGCAACAACAGGCACACAAGAAGTCTAAATGGCACACAGGGACATGTTGTAGCCTGTGAGGAGAGAAAGAATGGTGTTTAACTGAGGTACTGACCTGCTCCTCTGGTGAGCCGCAGAGCTGTCCATACAAGGGAAGGCTGTCATTTATAAGCCTCTCCAGCTCCTCTGAAAAGAAGGCAGGGGCCTTAGCACATGCTGGACATGGCATGATTGCTCCCAGAGGCAGCACACAGAATCTCAATCAATCAATCAAGGATTTGTAAAGCGCAGCTAATCACTCATAGGGTCTCAAGGGGCTGAATGAGCGTGTGCTGCTCAGTCGAAGAGCCAGGTTTTTAGGTCCTTCCTGAACTGCTGCTGTGGTCTGCCTGAGCTTGAGGGGAAGTGTGTTCCATGGCCGGGCCGCTAGGTAGGAGAAGGATTTTCCTCTTGCTGTACTTTTCCAGATCTAGTGGAGCAGTTGCTAGCAGCAGTGTCTGGAGTCAAGTGAATGAATTAGCACAACATGGTGGTCATGTACACCACATAGGTGGCCATCAATGCTGACGGACACAGCCATTATGTTGTGATCACCACAGACAGCAACATTAGCCTATTGCTGTATCCATCATGGTTGGAACCACATACCATGTGGACGACTTCCACCGGTGGTCGCAGGCGGGCGCTAATGTCCAGTGTAGTAGGTCAGGCATCCGCCATTTTGGCGGTTTGAAATACTGTAAATGCCTGTGTAAACTGCGTCACACATACAATATATGTGTAAGAACATCACAAACATCCTTATTTTGCCTTGTTAAGAAGGTCCTACTACACAATAACCAGTATAGTGTGTTGCAGGGCACAGATGGTATATGACGGCAGTGCACAGGCCACCACCGCCGAATGTAGTTTTTGGCAGTTGGAAAAAGCAGTCACATTTCGAGGGGCAGTTATGTTCCAGATAGTTGGGTATCGCCCAAATCCATGTTGTGGAACATGTGTGGACTATCATGGGGGTCACATGTGACCCTTGTGTTCTTGCCAGCTGAGATGAGTACTGTGTGTCATGTCTAGCCAATCAGAAATGTTTTGTCACATGATATTGTTGACATGCATTATGTATGTTGCTGTGGACACACTGACTAATGTTCCAAATCATGTCTTGTCACACATAGGTACCCTGGGAGAGGGAGGATGTCACAACCTCCTGTCTAACATCCACTACCAGACCTTCACACCATGGATGAATGCCACATCTTACAGTTATATCATCTCAGTAGGCAAACAATAGTGAAGTTATGCCATCAGATGGAGCTAGATCTGGAGGCAGCTAACAGTTAACCAACCTGCATACCCCCCATTTTGCATGTCATGTCAGTAATGCACTTTCTGGCCACTGGGTCCTTCAAAGATACAGTTGCCCTATCTGCTGGTATGTCCCAACCTATGTACAGTCTGATGATGAAGGATTTTCTCTCTTCAATGGTGAAAATAATTGACAGCTATTCAGGTTCCCTCGACGTGAGGACTTAACCAATGTGAAGGCTGACTTTTATGTTTCTGCCTAATCCCACGTTTGGTGGGGGCCATTGATGGCACACGTGTTGGCTTGGTGCCACCGCAGGTCACTGGGCAAGTCTATCGCAACAGAAAGAACTTCCATTCCATCAACATGCAAGTTGTCTGGCGGATCTCTACATCTCAAATATGTATCCCCGTTTTCCAGGATCAGCCCATGATTCCTTCATAATGTGGAACAGCACCACACCCCAGCTTATGTCACAACTGCACCCAGAGAAGGCCTGGCTGGTTGGTAAGTCACGTCTGGTCTGATTGTGTGAGACCAATATAAGGTACTATAATCATGAAGTTAGTCACTCTTTGTTGCACTTATGTCCATTCCTTAAAAGGAGACTAAGCATAATCAAACTATCCTTGGTTGTTGACGCCACCGAGGAATGCTGCTACACCAGGGGAAATCTGTTTCAAGGAGGCCCATGGAAGAACACGTGGTCATTGGAGTGGGCTTTTAGGATCCTAAAAGCCAGATTCCGCAGTCTGGACAGGACCAGTGGAGTCCTTCTCTAATCACCCGGAAAGTGTGTCCGATCGTTGTGGCATGCTGCATGCTCCACAATCTCACCCACCGAGGGATATCCCATACATCCCAGAAAGGGAGGAGCCTGCAGTGCCACCAGGTGAGAATCCTGAAATGCAAAGTGAGGATGACAGTGGTGAAGAGGAAGGAGCTGACTTGCGAGAAGATCTCATCCACAGCTACTTCTCATGAGTGTATGTCATGTTATGTCATGACTGTGACTGTACAGTGAACTGTAGTTGTAAGAATGAGTTTAGCTGAGTGTTTTAGAAACAGCTAGGGAGCTGATACTCTGCAATATTTAGCCAAAGGCCTGCTTGATACAATAGCT
Organism: Pleurodeles waltl; assembly: GCF_031143425.1. Taxonomy (NCBI): domain Eukaryota; kingdom Metazoa; phylum Chordata; class Amphibia; order Caudata; family Salamandridae; genus Pleurodeles; species Pleurodeles waltl. Next base: position 273,748,412 of record NC_090436.1, on the reverse strand, counting down.
TTTGACACATCCCCACCTTGATGATGTTGCTTTGTTTGTGTCAGTTTCCTTGAAATTTAATTTATTTTCCAGATGCTTGTTATGTGACTTATGTCATTTGTATGGTTTTAAGCCTATTCTCCTTGCTTTATTCTTTGTAAAGGAACCTTTGCCATGACATCTTCACGTGGGCATTTCAGAGTTGTGACATTAGCAGGTATGTGATGCTGTTCTGACATACAAAGTGAACATGGATTGTTCCAGGTAAAGTAGGTTGCAGAGTTTAGGTGTATGATACCTGTACCAAGACAGCTTGCCCAGTGTTTAGGTGGAGGTTCGGAAGTGTCCATAGCACTTGTTTTGTGTGTTGTGGTGGGCCTGGTGCATCATTTGTGTCATCATGTGGTCATCAAATATGTACTCCTAGCTTACGACCAAGTCATTTTTCCTTCACTGTGGCTAAACACTTTTGTATGACCTGTATGTAGCTGTAGATGTCTCTCATCATTGTAGATCACAGTGTCTTTGCCACAACACTGACATATGTTTGTGTCGTACCACCACATGCATGGGAATTGGATTATGGTGGCCCTATGATTAGGGAATGTCGTACTGCCATCTGTCTGTATCTTGATTTATGTGATGTTGAATTACTTTGGTGTGGTATGTGAGAAGGCTCAGGCTGCTGACATCAACCATATCAATGTTTGCCTAGTCTAGAGGACAATGTTTAACAAATACCTTCCTTCCATAGCCTGGGAGTCTGTACCTGTCAATATGTTAATTTACTCAGTATGAGTCAATCATGCTTGATTTTCAAAAGTTCAGACATATTGACAGCCTATGTAGTAAACACTGTAATCAAATATTTAATTTGAGCAGACACTTGTATGTATTTGTTTCTGTGGGAGGGTTGTAATACTGAGCTGGACACCATGTACATGCAATATATTCCATATTGAACAAGTAGCTTGGATCATTATTTTATGGTTCACATGGTCTGAGATATCTATATGGCTAAATATGAAATCTAAATCAGCAGACAAAAAATAAGTGACGGGTGATTTTATTGTGCAGCTATGACTAACGTAAAATATATGTGACATTTCAAATATGAAGGGGTCAGTCATGGTGAATGAAATCATTGGAGTAGATGTCACACCATTGGGAGTCCAGAGTACTTCTCCCATTGAAAATGGTAGGTCGTTCAGGATAAGTCCAGAGTGAATGTGTAACACACAAAGGAGATCCTTAAGGAAGAGGGTTACTACTGGTACCGTTGGGTGACTTGTCATCCGCACCTCTTGGATTATTTGCTGGAGGTCCCCGGTTATGTGGGGTGAAGCTACTGCTAGAGGAATGGGTGTCTGGGGCTTGTTGTTCCTCTGGCAGGGCTTCCCTTCCAGTGGCTTGCACTGATGTTGATGGGCCTGCGGTTGATAAGTCAAAAGAAGGGGTAGACTGCTGTAGCAAAGCCCTGCTCAGGGTGGTGTGTATGTCCCTCAACACCCCTGTTAGGGAGGCTATGGCGCTATTTTGGGCCTCCATCTGTTCCTGCATGTCCCTAAGTATGTCCCTCAATAGCTGCTTGATTTCTCAGAGTTTGGTCAACCCCTGGCCTATAATGCCTTGGGACTCCTAATACACCCCTAAGACATGACTGATAGTGTCCTGGCCAAGAGCAGCCCCAGTGGCCTCCCCCGCTGGTCCACAGCATCCCTCCCATGTCCTCTATCCCCACGGGCATGTACCCTTGTCACAGGGTGCCCTCTCTAACTTGTTCCTGGACCCTCATTGTCTGAAGTGATACACTGCAACTCAAAATCCAGACTAGGGGACAGAAGATGGTATACAGTGTGATAGGGACAAAGGTTGGGGGCAAATGGTTGCCTGGGATGTTGAGGCAACAGGGCTGGGAGGTGATGTTCTGTACACAGTGAGACTCACTGTTCCCATCTGACCAGGTTGCCCAGAAAGCCTGAACTGTCCTCTACGTACAGACTTCCAGCAGTGTTGTCATTACTGAGGGCTTCTTCCGGGGGGTTAGATGATGTATGTTTTATGGCCCCTGTGTACCCAGTGCAGTTCCACCTGTTGATGTAAAACATACAATGTTACTGGTTGTATTGTGACATCTACCTTCAATGGTTTATAGTTACAGTAAGCAGAGACCTTGTACAAAGTTAAGTTGTAGTTAATACAGTGGTTCCCAGTAACCATGGTATTGGGTATATTGACATGACATGTGTGAAGCATGACTCAAGCAGCTGCTGAGATGTGCTGATCAGTTGCACTTGGAGGATAGCCTGAAAATGACATTTTACCACTAGTGCAGCCAACACAGTGGCTAGGCAAGATATGGGGTTGACCATTTGGAGGCCTAGTGAGTGGGGTGCAGGCAGTCCCAGGACTTAGTTGTATATGTGACTGGAATCATCATGTGCACAGTGTTGTGTCAATGTGCCTGCTGCTGCTGTCATTAGTTTAATCTTGGGTTGGCAAGTCAATATGGTGCTAGGTAGAAAGACAGACAAACAGGGTTCTTTGGACAAGAGAACACTGGGATGGTGGTTGGAGTGTCTCCTGGGAGTTCCACTCCGGGAAAACCCTCTACTACCCACATGTTAGAAACAACACACTACACAAATGTTATCACCCCAGGAGGGTAAACGTAATTTGAGAGTTAACAAACATATGCATTAGGGAATGTGACCACTGTGCTAATGGTTGAAGATACAGAAAAGGGCCTGCTGGAAGCTGCAGTCAGGCCACTCTCTCTGCAAGACCCACTTGACCAATGTTGTCCCCCCAGGTGAGCAAACTTCATTTGGGAGTTCACTAACAGATGTATTGGAGCATGTGACCACTGGGCTGGTGGTTGGAGTTACTGATACATGCCTCCTGGGAGTTGCAGTCAGGTCATTCTCTCTACTGCACACATTATACAAATGTTATCCTCCCAGGTAAGTAGACTTCAATTGAGAGTTCACAAACAGGGGTGTTTGGGCAAGTGACTACTGGGCTGGTATTTGGAGTTACTGACACAGTGTCTCCTAGAACTTGCACTCAGGTCACTCCCTCTACTGCACACACTATAGAAATGCTATCCTCCCAGGTGAGTACACTTCAATTGAGAGTTACCAAACAGGGGTATTTGGGCAAGTGAACTCTGGGCTTGTGCTTGGAGTATTAGAAACAGGGCCTGCTGGGAGTTGCAGTCAGATCCCTCTCTCTGCTCCAACATACTCAACAAATGTTATCCCCCAAGGCAGGTAAACTTAATTTGGGAATTGACAAACAGGGGTCTTTGGACAAATGAACACTTAGCCGGCATTTGGAGTAAGAGAAACAGGGCCTATTGGGCTTTGCATTCAGGTCACTCCCTCTACTTACCAACACGTAACAAGTGGTATACTCCTGGGTGAGTGAAGAACATTAGAGAGATTACAAACAGGTGAATTTGGGCAAATGAACAGTGAGCTGCTGTTTCGAGTAACAGAAACAGGGCCTGCTGGGAATTGCAGCCAGGTTACTCCCTCTACTTCACACACATGACAAATGTTATCCTCCCAGGTGAGTACACCTCAAATGAGAGTTACCAAACAAGAGTATTTGGACAAGTGAACCCTGGGCTGATGTTTGGAGATATAAACATAGGGCACCCTGGGAGTTGTAGTGAGGTCAGTCAAATCTTAGGTATTACACATCTTTGTGCAGACTGCATTCAGATGGGGGCACACATTTACCTGTTGAGACATACCATGAATCTCAGGGTTATTGTTTGGATATTGAAAGACTTACATGCACCATTTTAACATATGGCAAGTTATGGCACTTGGCAGCTGTGCAGTTTGGTCCAACAACACACATTGACAGTGTTAACTCTCGGATACTCTGGGTATTGAATGTTGGTGGGGTACATCAACAAGACAGTGGCAAAATCTGGGCTGTGAGCATGCATGACATTGCATATTTGTTACTTTTTTGTGTGGTAACTTACCAGACTCCACTCCTCCAGGTATTCCTGTCAAGTCCTTAGAATGGAGGATGGCCAAGGTATTTCTCCTCCCAGGGAAAGAGTCTTAATCAGGCTTTGGGAGGTCCACCTCCAGTCTTCTTGGCCTGCAGCTGGTGCCTGGAGACCAGGGAACAGACCTTGCCCCTGAGGTCATTCCACCTCTTTCTAGTGTCCTGCTTTGTGCACAGGGTGGTGCCTACAGCATTCCTTATCATTTCTATTTTCCTAATGAAAGGAGTGTGCTGGACTTGTGCTCCAAACACTTGTGGCTCTACTCTTATGAGTTCACCCACCATGACTCTTAACTCATCTTCAGAACAACAGGGATTTTTTTAAGGTGACATGGTGGGCAAAAAGGTATGGGTGACATGGACTTCCTTAACAGGGGAAGTGCAATAGGGTATGAATGGACAAAGGTGTGTGCAGGGTGTTGTATAGGATAGTGAAAAAAGGGGTGCCTAATCTATGTACTCTAGGGAAAAAAGTGCTTGGGTTTCTGTGTCTTGCAGTGGAAATACAAAGGATTGTGTTCTGTGAAGGAGTGTGATTTATGGTGTCCTTTGCTGGTGTATCCACTTGACCAATGTGTTTCAGATGTGTTGTTTTTAATTCATCCACTGTGCAGTTGTCTGTTACTTTGCTGACTGTGAACCGCTGTGGTACTGACTGCCATTGGTTGTAATATGCTCGGTGATTGGCTGTGGCACTGATGGAACTGGAAGTTGGACCATCTATATCCAGGCCACCGTGCCGCTGGGGGTCTGCCTTTTTTGCTTGCCAGTCAGTGGTCCTGCCTGTAAACTCGTAATAGGGCAGTCTCGAAGACCACCGGCGTGACGGTCTTTTCACGACCACTCACATGGCGGTCTGGTGATCCGACTGCCAAACTCATGAAGAGGCCCTTAGTAATTAAGATGCTATTATTGCCTTTATACCTATGATGGTTTAAATTCTTGGATTGAATGGCAGTGGGCTAATTAATTTATTTGCATGTTAGAGCTTGTATGTTTGGCCTTTCAGCATTTAGATGAGGTGAGAACAATTCATTATTTTTTATTCTCTTTCTGTATTTATGGTCAGAATGTCCATGATAGTTGAAATGGAACAGTTGTGGTGCTCTACTTGAGAGGAGGTATTTTTCTAGTTAGGTTAGGGAACATGAAATCTCTGATCACTGAGTTCAGTTGTTCAACGTACGGGCCTATTCACAAACTTTATTTTGGAGTACATTTAGAAGTAATGCAATAGTAATACTCCTATACTACAAAATGTTATTCACAAACCTACATCTGGAGGTCTCTAGCTCCACCTCTCATATCTTTTGTCCATGGAGATCTCTGGATGAATGCTGAGATTTCTGCACATGCATGTCTCTGTTTAAATGTGTAAATGTGAGAGGTATGGAGGAGTTGCTGGTAAATGGGGAATGCTTACTACTAAAAAGCGGGGTTTAGGGAGGCATACAGAATGGTTATGGGAGGTGTAACGAGGGATTTAGAGGGGCATGCATTCACCAACAAAAGTGGAAACCAATTCCGATCCACAAACTGCAATTCTAAAGTTACTTCACCCAAAAAGGGTCCTCAAATAGTGATGCATGTACTCCAGCTCAGTCCTGGAGTAAATCCTGCACATCACAAGGCCAATATCTTGTACTGCAACACCCTCCCATTAGAAATAATGTAGGCAAGGACTTGAAATAACACCCCATAGAAAATAATGTTAAGCCAATTTAATTTAGTTCTAAATTTAAAAAAGATTGATAGGTTGAATTAAATGTTAAAAAACATGAGATATATAATTGTATTATTAAATATTCAAATAACTTTTTAGAATTAAAAATATAAATTATTTTTAATATAAATTAACTTAAATATCTTTCATACCTAACGTTTAATAATTTATAATACATAATAAACAAAAAAAAATTATTTTACTTTAGGTGGAATTTTGTAAATAAATCTCTATAAAAAGAATTTTGGAGGGGGTGATGAGGTAATTTGGCCAGTCAATTATATGTTCTACTAGGATGGGCTTAGTTCAGTAAGTATGAGATCTATAGTGACTCCTTCAAATTGTATTAGTTTGTGTGATGGCTGCATGAAGTAATTTCTAAGTTAAAACAATGCTAGGGCTTTTACTGAGGAAACCTCTTCATTATTCTATTGGAGAATGAAGATGGTTGTTATACAACAGTAATGTAATGCATGAGTTCTTCTATGGATGCCTTGTTTTTGCTAACAGGTGGTACATTAGTCAGGTGTTCAAACAGAAGTTGGAGATATGAATTCAGGCATTTCAGGAATACTTTACTCAGAGGAACGAGGTGGAAATCTAATGTGATGTCATCAGATCTGGGTGAACTATGTTTTCTCCACCTCTGGTTCTATTTTCTCTGTCCTTACACAATGATTTTATGTTAGTGGACTCATCAGGTCCTTGAGTGGAAGATCAGAGTGCAAAACTATGGCCCTCATTACGAACTTGGCGGTTTGGCCCGCAATGCCGGCAGTGGCGGCTGAAGCCGACAGCTGGCATGTCGGGCCAAACCGCCATATTTTGAACATTGTGAGGGTCGCCAGCGGCAGCCCTCACCCACCACAAGGCTCCCGCTGTCATGCAGCCTGGTGGCGAGTTGAAACACCATCCACCAGCGTAGCGGCGCTACCCTGCGGATAATGTTTCATATCCCGCCAGGAAAAGGCTGGTGGAGGGGGTGCCCCGGGGCACCCCTGGGGGCCCCTGCACTGCCCATGCGCTTTGCATGGGCAGTGCAGGGGCCCTGGTGCAGAGCCCCGTCGCGCAGGTCACTGCCCGATTTTCGGACAGTGATCTGCGCAACGGGTGCAACTGCACCTGCCGCACAGAGGCATTGATGGCGGTTCCATGTGGAGCCGCCGGCAATGTCCTGGCCAAGCCTTTCTGTGAGCCAGCAGACAGAAACAATGTTTCTGCGGGGTTCCGGGGTCGCTGGCGGTCAGTGTTTTTACCTCCAGCATTAACACAGCGGTTGTTTCCAGTGTGTTCATAACGACCACCTATGTCTCTGGTAGGAAGAAGATTTGGGGTGTTTACTCACTAAGGGGCAGATTTATGGAAAGTGTTGCTGCACTGAGTGCACTGAGTGCAGAGCAACTTTCTCTGCGCCTTTTAGCACCCCCCTACCGCCACCATGTGTGCGCAGTATTTAAAATACGGCGCACCATGGAACATGGTTGGGGGCAATAGAGTCATTTCTAATGACTCTATTGATACACTCTGCGGGAGTAGCGCCAAACTGTTTCTGCTACTCCTGTTGAGTACATAGGGGCCCATACTAAAGAATGGAAGCCCCCTTTTAACACCTGCTCTTGAGTAGGCGTTAAAAGTGCCGTAATAAATGGTGCAAGGAAATCCCGTAGATTTCCTTGCACCTTTTTACCAGCCCCCCTAATGGGGGAATGTCCCCTTTGCATACATTATGTCTGGCGCAGGCATAATGTAGCACAAAGGGTTACAGGGTGGCGTAATTCATGCATTGTGCCACCCTGTAAATACAGTGCAGGGATTTTGGCCTCGTTGGGCCACATTAACGTCAAAATAAATTACGTTAATGTGGTGCAAGGTGGCGCTAGGGGCCCCAAAATATGCCCTTAATACTGTTGGCAAAGGAGGATGCATTACTGATGGCAGATCTGAAGCTCATGCACATATTTCCTAGCTAAGGAGTAGATAACTTAGGCTGGGTCAGCCACCTCGTACTCTCTCTGCACTAATCCACTGTGATCTGTTCTGTACACCTGCAGGTTTAGTTCTGCATATCCTGGCTGTTCTAAATATACAATGCAGGATGGAGAGACAAAAGTACTGTAGTAGGTTGTTGTTATACAACAATAATGTAATGCATACGGTCTTCAATGGATGCTTTGCTTTTGCTAACAGGAGGTACATTAGTTAGGTATTTAGAAAGACATTGGAGATATATACATTTCTGGCATTTAAGGAGTACTTTACTCAGAGGAACAAGGGTGGACATCTAATGTGACGCAATGTGATCTGTGTGAATTATGCTTTCTCCACTTCAGGTTCTATTTTCTCTGTCCTTCCACAATTGTTTTATCTTTGTGGATTCATTAAATCCTTGAGTGGAAGATCAGATTGAGCAAAACTATGTTCCTGTTAGGAAGAGGAGTTTGGGCTTTTGTCCACTAATAATGTTGGTAACTAGAGGGTGCATTAGTTATTTCAGATCTGCAGCTTGTGCACATATTTCCTAGCTAAAATGTTGAGAACTTAGGCTGGGTCAGCCAGCTCAAACTCTCCCTCTGCTGATCCACTGTGATCTGTTCTGTTAACATGTGGGTTTAGTTCTGCATACCCTGGCTTTTCTAAAATACAGTGCAAGATGGAGAGACAAAAGTACTATAGATGTAACAGCAATTTCAATGGCAAAGGTTATTTGTGGAGAACACTGATATAAATAATTCACCTTCTTTAGGCCCTCACCAGAACCGGCCCCTGCAGTGTAACTATGCATATATTAGTTATTGCAACCCAGGACTTTAATTAAATGCCCCTTAGCTTGGTTTTCCCTTCATTTTGCTTTAGGTCACATTGGGGGTCATTCTGACCCTGACGGGCGGCGGAGGCCGCCCGCCAGAGTTCCCCCCTCCAGAACACCGCTCCGCGGTCATAAGACCGCTGCGGTGATTCTGGCTTTTGCACTGGGCTGGCGGTCGGCTGCCAAAAGGCCGCCCGCCAGCCCAGTGCAAAAGAGCCTTCCCACGAGGACGCCGGCTCAGAATTGAGCCGGCGGAGTGGGAAGGTGCGACGGGTGCAGTGGCACCCGTCGCGTATTTCAGTGTCTGCAATGCAGACACTGAAATACAATGTGGGGCCCTCTTACGGGGGCCCCTGCAGTGCCCATGCCATTGGCATGGGCACTGCAGGGGCCCCCAGGGGCCCCACGACAACCCATACCGCCATCCTGTTCCTGGCAGGAGAACTGCCAGGAACAGGATGGCGGTATGGGCTGTCAGAATCCCCCATGGCGGCGCAGCAAGCTGCGCCGCCATGGGGGATTCCCAGGGCAGCGGAAAACCGGCGGGAGACCGCCGGTTTTCCCTTTCTGACCGCGGCCAAACCGCCGCGGTCAGAATGCCCTGCGGGGCACCGCCAGCCTGTTGGCGGTGATCCCGCCGACCCTGGCCCCGGCGGTAGTGAACCGCCGGGGTCAGAATCACCCCCATAGTGTACTCAATGCAGACAGAACAACAACATAACAAAAGTGCTCCTTGGACAATGACTCAAATATATATGTACCATAATGTATTCATAGAAACAATATAAAAAAATACCAACCATAAATGAATGGAAACTGAAAGGAATATAGGGAAAAATGTAGAGTGCAAAATACTAAATATAAAATGCTTTCTGATTAGTAAGTACAAATGAATATATAATTCATACTTCAATACAATGACCTTCTCCAAATCCCACTGAAAACCAACCCTTATATACAAGTAACAAAATCCAAAACAGACATTGACCACACCATTATAAAGCATAACAAGGGGGATAGATCATCAAGGAGATAAAGGAGAAGTTCATTGAGATATTTTCACAAGTCACCTGAAAGAGGTGTTCATACCACAACCCCTTCAATGATCTACTCTGTTGACATTTCTGTCCCATTTGGGTAGTATATCAGGACCATCACCAGGACTGGGAGGCGGTTACATAGGATTTAAATGAAGGATAGTGGGGGAAGAAAAAGTCTTCTCTGCAGAACATTTCTGTATGGTTCCGCTTTCAATCCTCTGAAACCATTACTTGCAGGGTCCCCAAGGCTCTTCAGTCTCATCCATTATTTTCAGCACTCCACTGTACACCTATCTCTTACGCCTATCACACCCAATTATTAGTCATTTGGGTGGATTCTCCTGCTCCCTCCAAAATTAAACTTGTTTATAAAACATTCAGGTTTGAATATCTTGTAAAATTTGAATGCTAATACCAACAAATAAGAGATGCTACTTTGCAGGAACCCCATTTATTGCTGGCATCATTCACTCTGACCCCAGTCACTGGGCACTCCTTTTCCTACAACCAAAGCAAAATCCTTAGAAGTCTTGTTTGATCACGCTCTTTTTCTTTTAGCCCAAATTTACTCTATCTCCACCTCTTGCTTTCTACCCACTAAAACTACTTAAATTTTACCCACTTGCATGCCAGTGATGGCTATGCATGCATCCTCTCTAGGTTATACTTCTTTAGTATCCTTTGTCTACATTCAATGGATTACTCATTGCCTGGACTTCAAAGAATCCAAAACTTGCCAGTATGTTTGGTCTGCAAATTCCACTAATTCAGCCATGCCATAGAGTCTTGTATCAGGATCCATTGGGTCGCAGTAATACGGTGAGTCATTTTCAATTGCTCTGCTTTAGGCACAGAATGTAAGTAATGTCTTCTCTCAGCATTCTACCTGCTATTTCTTCGTTACATCACTGAGATTTAGAGTACAATTTATTTTCTCTCTGTCTTGTGTAAAATGCTCCAGGTTAGGTGTTCATTCTCTGTGCTCTCCTGCCCCATAATGTTCCTATTCACTTAAAAAGTATCTCTTACTACTTTCCCTTCAGGAAAGATTTAAATATGTTGCTCTTCATTTAGAATTTTGTTTACATTTCTTTACTTTGTGTTTTGGTTGCTCAGAAGAAGAAGCATGTAATAGTCAACAATGGTTTTTTGAATTTCACTGTCAATCAATAAATTAATTACTAGAAAAAGAACAAGCTCACTTCATGGCTTAGTTCTTGTGGCTCACATACTTTGATCAGTGCTTCTGAATTTGCTGGAAAAAGGCATGGTGTTTTATAGTTTTCAATTTATAATTCTTTCATGGTAAATCACTTCAAAGGAATTACAGACAGTGTCCTTTATTCTCTTTAAGTACCTGACTTCCCTATATTTTGTAGATGCAAGGATATCACGGGAAGTTGAGGGGAGATTCTAAGGGCCATATTTATACTTTTTGACGCAAAGCTGCGCCGTCGCAGTTTTGCGTCAAAAAAATTACCGCCGGCTAACGCCATTTCGATGCACTGTGCGGGCGTCAAATTTATACTTTGACGCACGGTGGCGCAACCCACAGGTGGGAGTCATTAGTTCGTGACGCACACAGCGGCATCAAGTCGTAAAGGAAACCCACGTTAACGCGACGCAAATGACTGTGGGTCGATTTACGACGGCGCAACCCGGAAAGCGCCGTTTATTTTGACGCAATAGCGTAAAATTTACCCGCGAACACTGCCCTTTCAGCAGAGGAGAGCCAAAATGGATCCCAGATGCCACAACAGACCCCAGGAAGATGACAGCAGACCAGGAACCAGCCAGGATAATCCATACAGGAACCAGGACATTTATAGAAAAAAAAGAAAGTGTCGCTTCAGGAAATCCTGGTTAAAGAGGTGACGGAACACCAGCACCACCTGTTCATCACCTCTAAGTTGCCAATCAGCAGGAGAGAGGCCATATGGCAACAAATTGTGGACAAGATCAACAGTGTGGCTGAAAAACGCAGAACAGTCACCTAGTGTAAGAAACGCTGGCATGACTGCAAACGTAGGACAAAGGAAAAAATGGCCGGGAACAGGAAGGCAGCACTGCAGACTGGAGGGGGGAGTCCAGCACACCAGGAGGCCCTGCACCACATGGAGGAGATGGTTGCAGCCGTCATCCCTGAGGAGATCGTCACAGGGATTCAAGGACAGGACAGCGCAGACTACCACGAGACAATGCACATGCAGGGTAAGTCGCATGGGGAATAATAATGGAATAATGATAACTGCAACCGGGGTGGGGAATACCTACTACACAATGCATGTAAGTCAGCATATATATGAAGTGGCATGGGTAAAGGTGCACGGCAGGGGGGCATGCCCAGCACAGACAGAAGCTGGGGCACGACAAAACACAGCACCAACAACAGTCCCATGGGGCCATCCTGTCATGACAACAATGGAGCTAAGGGAAAGCAGCGACAGGAGGGAAGGCCACTACGTCAAACTTACATCCAGGCACTCGTCAGTCAAAATGTATCCTACATCAACTAGGTCCCTATCAGTAATCCAGTAGCCAAAACAACAACTGCAATGTAACTGCGACAACAGTTGACACTAACACCTCTGATCTCTGTGCAGCTATAGTAGCAAATGGCAGGAACCTCCCCATGGAACATACATACCTAAATTAGGGGGTGAGGATGACATCTGCAACTATTTCTAGAAATAAGACAAAGGCACCAGTACACTCAAATGCCAATGCCCATAGTTGACACATACATCAGCCAAAGTAAACAGCAATAGGAGCCACACAGCACTAAGGACACACACATGCTGCATAAGTCAGGGTCCCTCACGTGCCTGGCTAACAAGGCAACATCACAAATGTCATACTGCTCAGACAACAACATTGAGGAGGGGACACATGCAACTGGTCACTGAAACACACCTGCACAGTCTGAGATCCAAATAGGACATTGATACGATAAACAGGGCAATCCAATTAAACACACATTACCCAACATCAGCTGGAAACATCAACAATGTTTACATCCATATCACATCGTAACATTGCCATGCATAGGATATGCCACATAACAATTACAGTTAGGTCAATGTGATTAAAAAGATTTTGGGGCAGGTCCTGAGAGGCAAGTGTGCTGCCAGGGCAATCACAACACCCACAGCCAGTGAAAGTGTAGTGTGGTAAGTTTTACGTATCCTTTGCGCATTAGCTTCAGGCTTTAGGCCTTTGTGCACTTTGCCCTGAATGTATTTTATTCATTTGCTGACAGCTCAGAGCCTCTGTACACTTTGCACTAAATGCTTTTTATTAGGCTTCGTACTGTTATTTTTCAAATAGCCAGTTCTACGGTGTTGTTTTTTATTCATTTCACACTGTTTTGCCTACTTCAGCACTGGAGTTCTCCATAACATATTCACTCTGTGCTTCAGTCAAGGATACAGTCTGGTACATTGCCGATAGACGTGGTAGGAGTTTAGATTTGGTATTCCTGCGTAGGGACATTTTGTGATCACGATGACATGTTAGTTATAAAATCACTTCCTTGTCCCAATACACGCAAGAGGGAGTTTCCGAAAAGAGAACCACAACTAGACGCTGCCTGCCTTGTTGCAGATGCTGAACCAGATCACAGGCCTTTGCTCAGGTATGAGGGCTGATGTCTCCCCAGTGATTCGGAAAGGCAAGCTAGAAGCTTAACATGCTGTGCTCTAAATAGAACAAGCAGAGGGAGAGTAGAAACTGTTAGGCACTATGATAGCTTTGTTCTTATGTTTTACTCTCCTGGTGACTATTTCAATTCTACTATGTTGTATTGTTCTGGTTATTGCGGCTCACGCCTTATTATCTAAAATACAGTTGTTTTATGAAATCATCATATAAAACTTATACTGTCTTTGTCATTTGTATATGAGATCATATTGTAAATGAGAGAGTTGGTTTGGATTTGAGTGACCACGACTTCCCTGAGAAGTTCCAAAGATGTCATGCGCTCGGCTGCCTAATCATTTCTTCCCCGTGGGAGAAACGAGGCACTGCTAGTTAGCCGGAGCAAAAAAACAGATTTAGGGTGACAGAGTTCTTTACAAGTGGGTCAGACTCAGTCCCCCACACCGTTATCGATCCTGCTGCCTAGAAATCCAGTAGTCTCATTTAGGATAATGAGAGCCCACGCGACAAAATGTCTCTCCATAAGAATAGATATACACGGAGGGACGAGTAGGACAAAAAGATGGCTATTCCCTAATTGGTACAAAGCAAAACCTAGAGGCGATTAGGCAGACAAGTCTGATAACTCTATTTCATACATGTGACACACAGGTGGGCCATAGGCCTATAACAATGCCCATATGAAGGACAGCAGATACCAATACCAAACCAGAGCACAAAGTAAAGTCATCAAAAAGCTTGCATGTTACGGCAAAATTGTCACAATACAGACACACTAATGGTACCCTGTTTCATTGCAGAGGAACATGGATCTCCTGCCGATATGCCTGTCCCTGATTTCCCTGATGACATGGATGACGAGCCCAGAAACTTTTCCCAGGAGACCATCCAAAAGGTCCTTGAAACCCTCCAGACCCCACCTTCAGTCACAAGGAGGAGCACAGAACAAGCAGCCATCACAGAAGACCCACCCACCACCCCAATTGTAAGACCTGCCAGCTCCAACACAACTGAGGACTCTGACGACACTGGCACCAGCTTCGAAAGAACTGTAGTTGGTGTACAGCGGGAGCTGGCCAAGGAGGTGCGGGTGGGGATGCAAAACATGGCAGCCAGCCTTGAGGGGGTGCGTTCGTGCATGACGTCATTTGCAGATCAGGCAGCTGCTATGCAAGCCCTAACATCTCTCTTGCAGGACCTTGCGAAAACACAGAAGGAAATCAGCACAGCTGTAATCCAGTTGACACAACACCTACAACTGCAAACCAGTCAACGCGTGCACGAATGCAACATTGAACCCCTCAGGGCCGACCTGGCTGCCTACCATCGTGATGTGGCTGCTATTCTCAAAAACCAGCAGGCCCTCCTTGCAGCAGTACTGCCCTTAAGAACTTCACAGGGAGTACCCGGGATGTCTGACTCCACGTCTTCTAACACTGAGGTGTGTGTTGCCCCTTCACAACCAACAACAAGGACAAACCAGGCAACACACACATCAGAAGAAGAAGACATTGAACAGATCACATTGACCAAGGTCCTACGTTTTGTCAAATGCCAGTTTCCCTACAACTACACTCACTGACTGTTCTGCTAACCACTGTATGACTTGTCACCATTGCCAGTGAATGTCTCTCTCCTACTATTTGCCAAATCATGTCCCTCTGCACTGTCTGTGACATCACCCCAGCATGTCAGGAGCATCATCCACACCCCTTCTGTAGGATCACCATGTAAGAATTCACCAGAACGGACTCAGCAAACATGGACAATGGACATTTTGCACTTCAGCACCTATCAATAAATAGCACTTGCACACCTAGGGCCATATTTATACTCCGTTTGCGCCGAAATTGCGTCGTTTTTTTTGACGCAATTTCGACGCAAAACTAACGCCAACTAACGCCATATTTATACTATGGCGTTAGAGGCGAATAGCGCCAAAGTTCCCGGAATGTGCGTCATTTTTTAGCGTGAACCCCTTCCTTGCGTTAATGATATGCAAGGGAGGCGTTCCCGTCTAAAAAATGACTCCTAAGGCCTTTACGTGGTATTTATACTCCCGGGCAAAAGAGACGCCCGGGAGTTGGTGTGGCTAAAAACGGCGCATTTGCGCCACTTTTTAACGCCTGCTCAGGGCAGGCGTTAAGGGGCCTGTGGGCTCAAAATGAGCCCACAGGTGCCCTCCCATGCCCCCAGGGACCCCCCCTGCCACCCTTGCCCACCCCAGGAGGACACCCAAGGCTGGAGGGACCCACCCCAGGGACATTCAGGTAAGTTCAGGTAAGTTTAATTATTTTTATTTTTAATAATATTTTGTGGCATAGGGGGGCCTGATTTGTGCCCCCCTACATGCCACTATGCCCAATGACCATGCCCAGGGGACAGAAGTCCCCTGGGCATGGCCATTGGGCAAGGGGGCATGACTCCTATCTTTACAATGATAGGAGTCATGTTGATGGGGGATGGGCGTCGTTAAAAAATGGCGCAAGTCGGGTTAAGACGATTTTTTCGACGTAACCTGACTTGCCCCATTTTAAGACGCCCATGCGCCATTTTCCCCCTACGCCGGCGCTGTCTGGTCTACGTGGTTTTTTCCCACGCAAACCAGGCAGCGCCGGTCTGATTGCGCCGTCTAACGCCATTCCATAAATACGGCGCCCGCATGGCGCTTCAGAATGGCGTTAGACGGCGCAAAACTTTTTGACGCTAAACTGCGTTAGCGCAGTTTAGCGTCAAAAAGTATAAATATGGGCCCTAATATGTCTCTGTGTTATTTGACCCATCAACTGTGCAGTAGATAACTCTAAAGTGCCTGTGTGGCAACCATGTAGCTTGTCAATACAACTGTCCTGACATCATGTAGTCTGATACATCTCTGCAGTGGCCAGGATTGCATCATAGCCTTACCATCCTGAGGAGAATAAATGATGAAGGGACAAACCACACACAATCATGCTGTGTTGGACAGAATAATGCTCCATCTATAGCAATTCAAGTCAACTAATGGTGGCTGATAAATGTAGGCACCATGCAATACTAAAACATGAAATTATGCAGCAAAATCTGAGCAAGCAAAAAAAAAAAACTGCATCAATCACCCTTTCTGAGTATACTTCCATGAAGGGAAGTCATGCTGAATTATTACACACATGATCTAGGTCAGCAATGAAGGCAACAAGACAAGAGTGTTAACAACACCTCATCTACAAAGATCTCCCTGAACATCACACTGCAGTCCGACCTATTAAATTACCCACAATAACAAGTCTGGAAGCACACTTTGTGATGTAGAATACCTACTCATCAACACAAATCCTTGGTGATCGATGTAAACTACCAATGGTGGGTCTCCCAAATGGTGGATACTTACCAAGTTAGCACAGGGGTAGCTGCCATGTTAAACCTCCATTTTCTGTGGTGGGTAGCATAGGACACAAATGTCATATAAAAACATTCACCTACACTGATGTCAAGGCCATGATAAAGTAGCAGTTAACGCATCATGCAAAGGGTTAACTATATGATTATTCCTATTTATTCACACCAGAGGCAACTAAGGGAAAACTCATACCTACACTAATCTAACCTGACTACTACTAACCCACAACTGTCCCTAACTAACCTAAGCTAAACTTACTCTACACATATAACGAAACGATCTAAACATCAACCCCCCCACCCACCATTATGAGACAGGACACATGCAGGACAACACATACTAACCTACACACATACTATACTATCCTAAACAATCATATATTTTGTTGGTGAATTTTTTTATTTATTTTTTATTAACAAACATGAATCCCAACATTGACCCCCACCCACCCACACAAAAAAGAAAAATAGAAAGAATAAGGACCCCCCCACCCTCCTCCCTAACACTAACTAAGCTAACAACCTACACTAACCTAACACTAATCCCCAAAACCCAACTATCAGTATAACAAGGAAAGAGGAGAGAGGGGAGGGGTAAAAGTAATACATGGCAAAAGTCCTAGAGGTTGGCCCTCCGTAGGGTCCGCCTGATGGACCGAACCCTTTTCTTAATATATGCCACATCCTGGCTTAGCTTGTCCACCTTTGAAAAAACATTGTCCAATTTACGGCTTAATGCCAGGAATGCCGCTGGGTCTACAGGAGGGGCTGCTGCAGTCTGTGTGCTGGCCGAGGTGGACGGTGTGGCAGTAGTTGTATGTCCACTGGACTGTCCTGGGTGTTGGAAATGGCTGGGTCCAGGTCTTGCTGACGAGACAGGGTCAACTGTCCCCGCCGTTGCTGGGGCCACTTGGGGAGAACTAGTGGATGTGGTGGTGGTGGCTGTTGTGGGCAATGTAGGGCCACCCTGTGGTGAGGCCCACCATGCCCCGGAGGCCCGATCTGCTTGGTATTTGCGGGCCATCCTCCTGAACCCCGACTGCACCTGCAGGATGTGCCGGTATCGCATTGCACGCCGTTCAAACTGGTGTCTCTCTGCGGCACTCATGTTTGCAGCTGTGAAGAGATATGGCAACTATTTACCATAGGAAATGCATTAGGTGGAATTGCACAATGGGTCAATTGCACATTACTTGTACTGTATTTGTTACAGCGATTGTCACAACATAGTTCATTGAAAGTATCAGAGGAAGTACATGTGAAGCCTGCATACAAAAGGCCATCTCACACCTAGCATATCCATGTCTCTACATGATGGGTGACATCAGCCTAAACTTCTCATCCAAATAATGGCTAATGCAGCTGACATTATGGCTGAACCTCTTCCGCATACTGACTTCACTACATATGTCACTCTATGTGATAACTATCACAACCCTCACTCAATGCCATTTGTAAATTGTTGTTTGCAAATATTGAACCCATGTGCCATAACCGAATGTGTACACTAGGTTCTAAACTAAGTTGCAAAAGGTCACAAGTATGTGTAACATACTGGTTGCTACAGTCCTAGGTACCCTATTCCCAATCACATGGCAGTCTTTGAGGGTGGGGTGGGAAGAACAACCAACAATCCCAGATTCAATGCACACCCAGGAGTGTATAGAAAGGTCAACAAGTATTTGCCTCCACACACAACACCAATGAAGGGCTAGCAACAATTTGGAGTCAGCCAAACATTGTCCTATCCAAGGTCCACACATGTCAAAATGCACTGACTCAGGCCAACATCACATACTACCAGTGAGGCATATTTAAACACACACACAGAGGAGCAAGAACACCCATGATCATGAGTAGAATGAACACCTAGGCCATTGCACTGTAGTCCCACACACTTCTAGTTCAACTTGTGGAAGTACATGCCCCCGGAAGATCCAACCTACAGTGTACTCAGTCCATCCTCAACTAGGAAGCTGCATATTAAAGACAAGCCTTTTGCAGAAGCTATCTGGGAGAATGTCAGTCTGAAATGCAGACTCAGTCCAAGCCAAGTCACAGAGCAACTCTTACATTAACCAGTGTATTCCACATGACTCATCCCACTCCCCATAGCGGGGCTGACTGGAATGACCTACAGCCCCTAAATCTGAGAGATGGATAAGCATTGGTCTACAGAAACTGAAGTGATATTTGAAATCCCACTAATGCAACAATACCAATGAACGGGCAGTGCATCAAACCTTGAATTCTGTGGAACACACAGTAGTCCATCATGCATCACTAGCAAACAATAAAAATAGCACTCAGGCCACACTCACTGTAGGTGTTGGGGTCCTCAAAATGAGCCACCTCTCCCACGGTGTACGGTGCAGGTCCACCTGTAAAGCATGGAAGGAAGAATATACTCAGACTCCGTGCACTGACAAACAATTGCAGTTACAATGACAATGTGAGAATATGACATGCGTAATGAAACACTTTCACACATGCTCATACTGCATGGAAGAATTCTTAATCAACATTTACATTGGATGAGTCTCCTGCTACAGTTACACACCATACTACACACATGCAGTGGCCAGGACAGTCATGTGGTGTCAAAGATACACCTCCATTAGTATGCCCCAACAATATCGGGGTGCATTCATCTCATCATGTGCATCCCAGAGAGACATCCAAAAGCTGGTTACTTGAGGACTGCATGACCCCTCAAACTCAAACAGGCTATGTGGTCATTTTCAACACACACCAACCAGACACACATGTGACATATGTGTGGACAACATAGCTAACTTCAATTGACGTGAAGGCACCACTCATTTATAGCATCATATTGGGTTTACAAATTTCTGTCTAGGTATGGCGTCTACATATGTAGGTATGATGTTTCAACATCCCTTTTTCACTGGCAATTATGACCTGTAGAGTTCAAATAGCGGCATTAACGTGTCGCTTGTCTGACACAAAGGCAACACTACATTACATACAGCTACAGGCATCCGGTATGTGTTGAAAACATGAGCCATCTGACTGCTAGCATTGGTCTTCCTACACATTGTGCAACAAATACACATTAGGTTTCCCTAGCATTACACACAGTCAGCTACTTATCTAGCAGATTGGGTAACAATCGTCACATGTCCCCACACAGCTTTCAATTATTCACATGTAATTGATTTGTACTCACCAACATGGCCACCAATCCTGATTCCCAGGTGGTCCAGCAGATCCTGCTCCCTGGATATCAGATCAGCCCAGCGGTGCTTGAGTTGATGGTCATTCCTCATGCTACCGTAGACCCGGACCAAGTGATGGCGCACCTTCCCCCACCGGACTTTACGTGCCTCCGTGTGATACCCCGGTATCACACGGCCCCCAGCCACCAGCATGAGTGGGAGGAAATGGCAAACAAGTCAAATGAATCCCCCCAATTCCTCCTCACCCATCCTGGCAAGCAGTGGCCTACCTGACATATTTACTATCAGAAAGGAGAAAAAATTTGAACAAAAAGTAAAAGGGGTAAATGGGGAAAGGTAGAGTAGTGAAGGAAAAAGAAAACTTAAGAAAAATAGCCCAACTAACCCCAAATTTAAACTACCCAGAACAGACTCCCACAGACAAAAAAAAGAAACACTGGATTTGACAAAAGTATACAAAGCAGACTAAGACAATATTAGACAACAAGACAATGATCACAAAAGCACAATAGACAAGGTACACTGGACACAAAAGCAGTAAAACACAGGACAACACTTTTCACACAGCCACACAGTCTAGAATAATCTGAGACTGCAAAGTGAAAGTGAAAGTAAACTCACAGTACAGATTCTGTAAACAGGATATCCTATTACATCACTTCCTGCATAAAATGGCAGCCGTTTTTATTTTTCCGTTATGCGTCATATTTTCACGCATACAGAATGTGCGTCATATTTTTTGACGCATAACAGTGCACATAATACAGAGTCAAAACTAATTTCTACATTGTTCCCTTACATTTGTGTGAGGCTTAGTTTACAGTTCTAGAGTAGAAATGTAATTCGCTGGCAATTATGAGAACCAAATATGAAAATTATATTTGACTCTGCATTCTGTGCACTCCTGTACGTCAAAAAATTATGACGCCCATGCTGTATGCGTGGAAATATGACGCATCATAGAAAATAGGGTGGACATGTAATGCAGCTTATGAATCTATTATTTTTAATAGGACATTTTTTGACTCTGCATTCTGTGCACTCCTGTACGTCAAAAAATTATGACGCCCATGCTGTATGCGTGGAAATATGACGCATTTTGACAAAAATGTCTTAATTTTTTCAAGTTGTGAAAGGAATTTTGTCATGACCAAACGGTGCTATGTGATACACATTTGTGGTTAGCTATGACACATGTCCCTTATTGGATGTATAGAAGGCATTCACACTGTAATATTAATGATTGCTCAAAATGGTTATTAACCATATTTGTACACATATTTTGGGTAATTGCTGATGGCTATTTTGAAATGATGAATGGGATACCAGGATGTATTCCTTCTCACAAATGTGTCCACATTTATCACGGTAATGCATTTATCTATAATCCAAACAGGTAGTGCAATTGTCACTTACACTTTTTATGAGGCTAACCATGTCCTAATAATGATTTTGTGTTTTACTTTTGACATGTAGGCCACACATGCGCCTTATGCATGTGTTTACTTCACATGTACATAATTCTTGTATATTTGGGGGGCGGTAGAGGTGGACTTAGGCCCCCAGCACCCTAGGGTTTGCCCTTCCAGATTTGCTAATTTATCCATGGCTTTCATTTATTCTGTTATGCTCAACCTGCAGCAGCAGGCTCATGGAAGGCCATAGGGTATGAATCACTGTTAGCCATTCAATAATCCCATTAGCCCATTTGACGTTTGCCCTATTGATTATTTGGAGCAATCTGACATACCATTTTGCACTGAAAATGTTTGCTAAATCTCGGCGTTCCTCATGTGCTGATGACAAATAGGTTGTTGATGTATGTGGCCCTTTATGCATTACCTGGTTTAGTGGCATGTTTCATTCTTCCTGCTAGGTTCGAACTGGGACACTACTGTGATCTGCTGCTTGCAAATATTTGGTTGATTGGATGACATATGTTTATATGTGTGTCCCAATGTAAATCCACTATCAACTGTCTGGGTGTATGTTGTCACTGTAACTTCAAAGTCTCCTCATGAGTTAGTGGCAGCTAATCTTGTTCCAATTGGTCATTGTTTGTAGCAAAAATTGAGAGAAGCCATTGAGGACATGGTCACGTACACATGGATGGCTCACCCTGTCACTGAACACGTGTAATGAGACTTTCAAATGAGCTACATTTTTGTGCTGAGTGAGAGAATGTCTCAGGTGTCTGGATCAGGCATCTGTCATTGCCACATTTGTACTCCTGTTGGCCTCTGTGGATGGTAATGTATCATGAAACATCATAGCCTCTGTGCAGACATTTGTGGTGTATATTTTTTGTGTGATGAGTGTTATGTCATTATTGCTCAATGAGACAACATTCTTCTTCAGCAATTTCAAACTAAAGGTGGGCAGAAATGAATAGGCCAAACCATGATGTGGTGTTTGTTATCTGTGTTTATTTACAATTGTGCAATAAGTGTTGATATAAGAAATTATGAAACGAAATTATTTACAAGCTGTTGGCGCCTATGCACTCCAGCAGCTGTGTTTGGTTGTTCCCCCTCCTGTTGCAGGCCAGCATCCTCCTCTTCGTCGTCTTCAGGCATGTCTGGGTCTGGTTCAAGGAGGGGAATGTTCCTTTTTAAACAAATATTGTGCAATATGGCACAAGTGAGTATGATCCTACAGACCATCTCTGGGGAATATAGTAGGCTACCGCCAGTGATGTCAAGGCAGCGGAACCTTGACTTTAGGATCCCAAAGGTCTGCTCAACAATGCTGCGTGTCCTCTTATGGGCGTCGTTGTATGCCCGCTCTACAGCAGTAGTCGGGTTCCCAAATGGTGTCATTAGCCAAGGCTGAATGCCATACCCCTGATCAGCTGAAAGAAAAACACAGAATGGGATCATGTAGATGTAGGAGGCACTCTTGTACAGAACTTTGATGGCAGTAGTTGTCTTGTGTTGTCTGTGACTCTTTTGTGTACTAATGTGACAACCTATACTTGTAGGAGAAAACTTTTGCATTGAGTTTTTTCCTTGGCTGAGCAAGTGTTTGTTAGCTAACCGTTTGTCAGCAGTATGTATTGGGATTTTCAGTACAGTGTGCCCTCCCTAGCATTGTGACTTGTGATACACGTGTCCGTGTGTCTTCACTGGGGGTGAGATGATAGTTCCATGCAGAGTTAAAACATGAAAGTGTAGTTAACACGTTCATATGAAAGTACCCTGGACATCCCATACCTTAAGACTTCTGCAATGTATTAATGTACAGGTTATTGTGACACTTACAATTTGCAAGGTGACATTTAGGCAACCACACTCATTAATGTCTTCACATTAAGCTGTAGAGTAAATTCCAATGTGTGACAGGTTCAATGGTGACTTCAGAAACATGGCTAGTGATGTGAGGACCTCAGTGTGTTCCTGGCTAGGTGTTGCTATTGTGGTGTATGTGTTGTGTGTCCTAGAGGGTTGCTGTGCAGTGTGTATATAAGTTGGATTTTTGTACTTACCAACAAGTAGTCCATTGCCATACCGTCCATCCTGGAAGTGTTGGTTGATGGTAGAGTGACGGAAGATGAATGCGTCATGTACACTCCCAGGATATTTTGCCACAATGTTGCTGATCAATCCTTGGTGATCGACTATGGCCTGCACGTTGATTGAATGTGTGTGCTTCCTGTTGCGGTAGAGGTGTTCTGTTGCAGCAGGTGGCACAAGGCGTACGTGTGTGCAGTCGATTGCACCAAGGACGTGTGGGAAGCCACTGATGGCGTAGAACCCCTGTTTTGTTTCCTGCTGCTTCTGCAGTGTGTTAGGGAAGCAGATGTGGAGGGGTGTCAGGCGAATGATGGCATCCAGTACTTTTGGCAGGAATGCGGAGAATGATGGTTGTGATATTCCACCAACCAGGGCACCAGTTGTCTGAAACGAGCCACTTGCCAGCAGGTGAAGTACGGCAAGCAGCTTTGTTTCTGTTGGTATGGTGTGGGGTGTCACCAAAGTGGGGGCCAACTGCTGTTCAATATTTCTCAGCAGCTGCTGAATGGCCTGCCAGTTCAACCGGTACCTCTGTATGATGTTGTGTTCCCTGAGGCCATGCAGGGTTGTTCTTGGGCGGAATATCCTCTCCTGCCTTCTGCGCTGCCTTTGGGGACCCTGCTGTTGTTGTTGTAGCTGCTGTTGTTGCTGCAGGGCTCTGCGTCTACGTGCACGCTGAATAAAAATCACCTCCATGTCTCCCTGTTGCTTCTCTGCTGCTCTGCTGCTCTGTTGTTTGTTCTGTGTGTTCTGATTAAATACAGGTGTGTTTGCCCCATTTTAACGCCTGCCCTGACCCAGGCATTAAATTTTGACGCACATCGGGCTTTGCGTAGTTTTTTTTGCTCCGCCTCCCGGCCGGGAGTCATTTTTGCCCAGAAGCATAAATACGGCGCACGGCTGTGTGCGTCATTTTTTGGACGGGAATGCCTACCCTGCATATCATTAACGCAGGGCGGGTTGCCGCATCCAGAAAATGACGCACATTGCGGATTATTTTCGTCCGTGGGCTCGGGCGTCAGGGTTTAAATATGGGGCAACGCTTGCGCTGATTGTGCGTCAAAAATTTTGACGCACATTCGGCGCAAACGGAGTATAAATATGCCCCTAAATACCTTGCCAGACTTAGGTCTTGTTGGATAGGATTCTGCAACAGTAGTCAAAAAGCAATGAGACTACTGGCCCATTTGTAATCTTATTTGTAGGATGTAAAAAAAACTGCAAACACAAACCTCATTCACACTGGAATTTCCAAGAACTCATCATCAGCAAAACCACCATAGCCACAACATCACTGAACTACCTTTGCTAAAGTCTTTTAACTCTAACTACAGAATACTCATCTCATAAGCCAACATAACTACTAATCCACCACCATCAATTAAGCAGCCAAAACAAGCACATTGCTCTTCAAGACAACAATAAAGCATTGCATAAAACCTCTTCCTGATCCATATATCCAACACTCATCTGACACATTGTCTGAACCAAACTGGCATCAGTCACAACTCCCTTGTCCCTCAACACACCATCCCCAAATGGTATACCTCAACAAGCTGTCCTTCACATGCCTTAACATCCTGAAAGGTTTCAATGTAGCCTTCTATGAAAATGCTGCAATGTTTAGTGTAGAGGACGAGATGTTCACACCCTAAGCACTACAGCCTATATTTATGCTTTTTGCCACAAAACTGCACTAATACTTTTTTTGCTGCAAAATGTTTAGCTCCGGCTTGCGTCATTTAACAATGCCACCCGGGCACCATATTTATTAAATGGCGCAAGCCGGCGCTAAACTCTGGCTAGCGACTTTGAAGAAGACGCTAGCCGGGTGGTGGTGGCGGTAGGAAAGGAGGAGGTTGTGCACCAGAAAATGACCCTAGCCTGGTTAGAGGCAAAAAAAATGCCTCTTACCAGGTTGGTGTCATTTCCTGGCACACAACCACCAAAAGCATGGCTCCTGTTTTAGGAAAGACAGGAGTCATGCCCACCACCCCAATGGCCAGCACAGAGGACAAGTGTCCCCTGTGTATGGCCATTCCACTCTGTGCCATACAGGAAGCCCCAAGTTAGGGCCCCCAAGGGCACACAAAAAAACTTACCAATACTTACCCTACCTACCTGGGATGGGTCCCCCATCCTCTGGTGTTTTCCCTGGTGTGGGTGGAGGTGTTCCTGGGGCTTAGGGAGGGCACCTGTGGACCCATTCCATGGTGTTTTA